>NC_054841.1:40202552-40512760 GCF_018345385.1 Vulpes lagopus
ATGCATATATCTATAGACGTGTATGCCATTACACATTGGAGCCTTTAATTTAAATTTAATTTTCTTCATGCAGTACCAAAAATCCATTAGTCTTGAGTACTTGTAATTAGTTCAGTTTTTAGTATTATGGGCCATTGAAAGTTTTTTTCATTTCAAAAAAAGTCCTTGAGATGGTAATTATGCCCAATGACAGCACAGTTGTACTCTCCAGTTCTGTATTTCTAACACCCCTTTCCACTCACCTCAAATAACCACAATCTAAATTAAACCATGCATTTTTATGCAAATGAAACTTCAAAGCAAGCCTAATAGTTATCCCTTTTGACACTATTATAGAAATTCTAGAATCCTAACTGTTGAGAGAGCTATGTTTAGATGAAAAATCCAACAAGTCTACGTGCTGGCTTATGTGGCCCAGATGAATGTCATCCCTCACCAGCCTACTTATTTAGCACACATAAGCTGGTAGCTCAAAAAGTTCTCCCATCTACCCTGCCCACTGTTTCTGATGGAGGTGGTTAATCTGTGCCAGGTGTCATGCTTGTACGAGTTACTGAATTAGTAATGGACGTCACTGCTGCATATAATTAATTATATAGGTTTTAGCTTATCAGGTTATGTCAGGAAACAAATTTTTTTAAAGGATTATCAATGAAATCCATGTGGGTTTATCCAGCCCCATTTATGCTACTATGGTTAGACTCAGGATTTACTGAGTGGATTCTACAAGCTTGGTGGCCATCTCTTCATGGCCTTGGTTGTTCTGTTCATGTGCTTCAGCCACTTTCACAGCCCACACCTGAAGAAATCACTGCTGTTGTTGCCCTCAGGGTCCAAGGAAGGGTACAGGAAACCTTTAACTTTGTGTGATTGTGGTGCTTAAAATAGTTATATACTTGGGTGAATTCTCAGAATGTTACCTCGCTCAATTTTCTGAAAGCAGTATTAAATATCCTGCTTACTTACTGCTACAAGTAACTCTTAAGTAACTAAATATCTTTTCATACCTGGAGCTGGAGATATCCTAAAAGGGAAGTTTTCTGGTGGTCCTCAAATAGATGTTATGGGACTGATTGTTTATTACGTTTCTTCCTAAGTCTTAATCATTGTAGGGTGATGGAAGTTTGTTGTTTTTGTTTTTCCTTTTCTTTTTTTTTTTTTTTTAGGAATGAAACATAAAAAGATTGGGGGTTTTATAAGTCCAAGTGCATCAGATGTTCAGATTTGTGGCCTTTAGATTTACATTCCTAAAAGGGATTCTAGTTAGCATGCCCCCCAATCCTTTTAGGCCTGAACCTTTCCTGGCTAGATCTTCAGAAGGCATTGGAGCATCTGACAAAATCCTTTAGAACAGGCAATTTAAGACTAACAAGTTCATTGAGAACATTTTAAAACTACTCTGTTGCAGGGTTGGGCAAGTTTCCAAGTTTGATTTGGTGAGTCTAATAGAGAAATACATATTTTTAAAGAAAGACTAGTTATATTTGTTGTTTGACTCTATTCTATAGAACTTCATTAAATGCAAAGCCTATGAGTCATTTATTTACTCAAAAAATTAATGAGCCCTCATTTTTGGCAGGCACAGACAGAAAAGAAGTAGACACTATCCCATCCCCAACCCCTTTCCAATGTGCTTTGTCCAGTTAAAGAGAAAAGATTGATAGAATAACTTATTAAACCAATTTAATTCTTCTGATAGGATTTTTCTATATGTATTTGAAATTGGGCTCATATTTTGCTGAATAAATTTTTAATTGCTACTTTCTGATCTGCAACAGTTCTAGAAAAATTTATTGGATTATTGATGCTTAATTTGACCTGGTGATATCCCATGTATCCAGAATCTACCTTTTAAAAATATTTTGACTGCTTTTGTTACTAAAGAGATACAGATTTTGCAAGAAGTCAACATATTTGTGTCTTGATGAGTGAGTGGTCAATTTAAAGGACCACACTAAGATGTGCAGACATACATGCACACTGACATGCAACTGAAGAAAGTTTAATAAAACTTAAAGCATAAAAAAGTGTAACCATAGTAAAGTATAAGTTCATTAGGTAGCTCTCCTTCAAGTGTTAGTATCTCTTTGCTTTATGAACTTGACATGCTAGTTCACCTCTCTGATATATATATATATATATATTATATATATAAAATGGGACTAATGATGCATCCTCATTAGGCTGTAGTAAGGACTAAATTAAGTCTACCTAGAAATGATTATCATAGTTGATGGCACATGGTATTTGCTTAGCAAAAATATCATTGATAGTCTGTCAGTGGTGCAACTGGACCTAAATTAAATTTTATTAAACAACACTACTACACTTAGGTGAAAAGACAGTATCTTCATGAATCCCCTCAAAACTTAGACCAAAAGTAATCTCACAAGATTCCAGGCATATTTCCTCTTCTAAATGGGCTATTAGTAAAACATGAAAAGAAGCTGTAATAAGCATATGGCTTGGCACAGAAGATAGTCCAGTAAATTACTATTTTATCTTAAAATCACCATATGGTTGTTGGTATAGCAGCACTATCTCATTAATTTACATTTTCTTCTCCCAATAGACAAGAGTGTATTCAGTAAGAAGAAAATCTATTGTTTTCTATTAAAAATGCAGTTTAGAATGCTTGTCTCTGGAACCTGTCAGCTACATTTAATTTCTACTTAGATGCTGAGATAAAGAGTTTCCTCATCAATGTTCCAACAGAGCATAGAATTAATCTTTCAACATTCAGAAAAATCAAAGTCAAAATTAAAATAAAGCCTTTTATTAAATTTCTCTCTCACTACAGGTTGGCATTCAATACTGAATATGGATTGAAACAAATGCATTTTTTAAAGATGTTCAAAAGCTGAAAAGCAGTCTATTGATATAGGTGTTGTATGACACTCAAAAATGATTTAATAGGACTAATTAAAAGCAATTTTTGGAATAAAATAAGTTAAAATACAGATTATTGTTGTAATAGTATAAGAGACTAGGTATTGTAAAAAGTCCTAGATGCTGGATAACAACAAACTTTTGAACAAATTGCTGAGGTTGCTAGGAAGTAATGGAGATCCCAAGGTTACAAAAAAAAAAAAAAAAAAAAAGGACTAGGATTTTAGAAAGAGGAGTGGTAAGGTAAGTAAGAACTGAGGCCCAGGATAACTTGAGGACATTTTGAGGATTAATATTTACTACAGAAAATAGGTGACTGTACCTTAGGCCTGCACAAAGGTATATTTGAATCTGAGACACCACAAAAAGTTGGGCCCTAACAGGGCTACATACACTCTTACTGAAATGATGGGCCAGGAACAAAACCCACCTACCAGCAAAGAGAAACACCATAAAATTTTATTGTACCCATCTCAACTCCAAATAGGAAATAAAATAATATTAAAAACTAAGATTTTCTTCTGAGAATTTATAACTATCAGCTGGCCTTATGTCAGTCTGTGGTTCAAACCCTAAGCATGAAAATAAAAATGGTTCCAGTTTTGGAATTACCCATTGGCTCCTGACAGAAGTACTCCCTGGAGGAAATCTTCCTTTGGATTCTCATCTTTCAGCCAGAAATACATTCATGATATTAAAATAAATACTAATGGAAGGGGGAAAAGAAACATCATAAATTGGTGAAACTAAAACAAAGCAGAAATCCAAACAAAAAACCCTAATGGGTCAGACTCCTAAATAATTTAGATTTTGAAATTATCAGATACAGACTAAGAAGTATATTTGTCATTTTAAAAATTAACAGATAGAGTTTTTAAAAATATACAACTAATAAACTAGGCAGATTATTAAATAACAAAACAGAACCTCTCAAAATTAACACAACACACACACACACACAAGGATGAATTCAGCTGCACATTTGATGAAAAAATAATTTACTTGAAAAACATTTGAAGAAATTAGCTAGAATGTAGCATAGAAAGATAAAGAAATAGAAAACAAAAAGTATGAGAGATGGTAAGAATCACAGGGGATAGAGCAATGATATCTAACATATAACTGATCAGGATTGTAAAATACATCATAATGAAAAAAAAGTTTGGGAGAATCAATATACAAAGAGTTATGGCTAAGAATTTTCAGAATTATTGAAAGAATAGATCTTGAGATCTAGAAAATATCCTTCCCATAGGATAAAAAAAAAAAAAAGAAATTAACAACTAAACACTTCAACAAAGATACAAACTGAACAGTAGCCAAAGAAAAAAGATAGATGATGTACAAATAAATGACAATCAGATTGGCAGTATTTTTGCAACTGAAGAAAACTGAGCAGAATTCTTAAAAGTACTTAGGTTAAATAATTCTTAACAAATACTTGTATATACAGCAAAGTTATCTTTCAGGAGTGAGAGTAAAATAATACAATTTCAGATAAACAACACTGAGTAAGTTTATAATCAGTAGGTTCTTCCTAATATAGCATGTGCTTCAGAGAAAAAAAATAATTCAAAAAATCTCAGCAATGAGATACAAAATCCAAGAAAATTTAGTGATGGGAAAAAAAAAGAGAGACAGACATTAATAAATCTAAATAGACAACATGACTGTATAGAATACTATCTTATTTATGACACTACGTAAGATAGAGCAAATATATATGTTATATATATGGCAGGTAAATATATATGTTATATATATGGCATTGCTCTATATATAAAGGTAGAAAATAAAAAGTAAAGCACTCTAAAGCCCTTGTAGTATTAAAAAGAAAGTTAGGGATCCCTGGGTGGCGCAGCGGTTTAGCGCCTGCCTTTGGCCCAGGGCGCCATCCTGGAGACCCTGGATCGAATCCCACGTCGGGCTCCCGGTGCATGGAGCCTGCTTCTCCCTCTGCCTATGTCTCTGCCTCTCTCTCTCTCTCTGTGTGACTATCATAAATAAATTAAAAAAAAAAAAAAAAAAGGCTTAAAAAAAATAAAAAAAAAGAAAGTTAAAATAATCTGTAAATTTCAAACGGCACTGAAAGAATAGAATAGATTTTAAGTTTGAATTGTCTGAATATAGGATATTCAATACATTCAAAAGAAAGGCATAGATTTAGGACTGTTTTGTTGTTAAATATTTTGAATATCACCTTGAATTATATTTATGCATATATTATTATCTTAAGGGAGAGAAATCATTTTTTTAAAGATTTATTTATTTATGGTAGACAGAGAGAGAGAGAGAGAGAGAGGCAGAGACACAGGAGGAGGGAGAAGCATGCCGGGAGCCCAATGTGGGACTTGATTCCGGGACTCCAGGATCGTGTCCTGGGCCAAAGGTAGGCGCCAAACCTCTGAGTCACCCAGGGATCCCCGAGAAATCATTTAAAGCATAACGATATGATAAATTCTGGAACTTTTATGTTCCCTGTAAATTGCATAATTAATTTGGGTAAACTGAGTAATTTAAAATTCCATGACAAGAATTCTAGAACCTTGTGTTATTCTTAGATAGAGGATAAACAAGATGTTTTGACCTGTTTTGCATAACAGAAGAATAAAGAAAGTGGTGAATCAACGGAACAAAGGAGAGACTATGATAAAACAGATTTATCTGCTAAAAAAGAAAATGGAAGAGGGAGAAAAAGGAAGAGAGAAAAATAAAATGTAAAGAAAGCACACATGATAAAAATAAATTTAGCCACTTCAGTTATCACAATAAGTATAAAAAACCTAACTTCCTCAAAATACAGGAATTATCTATAGATTGGATGATTTAAAAAAAAGAAAATGCAGCAAAGTTATACACAATTTACAAGAGAAAAAAAGAGACTTATTGAAATATTAATCAAAAGAAAAGTATGATTGTATCAGACAATCAAAATGTAAATCAAAGATTGATATGACTGTAAAAAGAATCTTTTAAATCTATAATGTTATTAGGAGATTTAGAAATAGCATTCTCACTAATTGAAAGGTAAATCTAATAAAAGAAAGTGTAAGGCTTGAATAATTAACAAGCTTGTAATGTAAAAACCTGATTTTCAAAATTAGAGAGTAATATTTTCTAATAGTAAATGGAGATCTAGGCCAAGGGTAGCAAAGTATGGCCTATGGGTCAAATCAAGCCTACCACCTATTTAGGTATGGCCTTCAAATTAAGAACTTTTTTTTTTTTTCATTTTTAATAAGTTGTAAAAGTTTCAAAAAGAAAAGAAAAAGAATATGTGACAGAGACCATATGTGGTCCACGAAGCTTGAAATATTTATAATTTGGCTCTTTGTAGAAGGTACCTGACCTATGTTGTGGCCATAGAGAAAAAGCCAAATGTATTTCGTATCAATCACCATGCAACAAATATTTTTCAAAACATACGGTGTGTTGGGCACTACTCTGGGCACTGGGAAATTACAGTAAACAAAAGAAACAAAACTCCTTCTCCTTAGGGTATTTGCATTTTAGTGAGGGCAATGGGCAAGAGATATGGTAAGTAATAAAATACACAGTGTGTTTGATGGTGATCAATGGTTAGAACAACAAGAATAAAAACAGGAAAATAACAGTTATTGTTTTAAAAATTAAATGCTCAAAGGACACAACTTATGGAAAAAAGTGGAAATTATAATGAACATTTTCAAATTCATGGAACTGAATTATAATAAAATCAGTAAATTTCAAAACCTGTAAGGTCCAGTTAAAGGGACATGTTTTTACATTTTCTATTAGAAACAATAAAGATTGAATATACATGAACTCTAAGAAGAACTTAAGTTGCAAAAATAGTATCAGGATAAACAAATATACTAGAAGGAAAGAAGAATAAAGAGCAGAAATGAATAGTTATAGCAAATAAACTATACATAAAATCATAGAAACCATAAATCTAAAAAAGACTACATAGAGATACTAATGAAATACCTCCTGAGACTGATCAAGAAAAATATATTAGCATTAAATTAAAATATTATAAATAAAAAGGAACACAAAAGCATTTCACATGTAAAGATAAAAACAATTTTGTACTAATAATTAGAAAACTTAGATACAATGAACAAAAGCCTAGAAAAATGTAACATCAACTGGACTCAATATTGTTGTATCTGAATAGTCTTATAAGCATAAAATAAATCAATTTAGTACTAATAAAACTTTTCCCAAACGAAACAAAAACCACACTACAATGGATTTATAAGTAATGTCTACCAAACTTTCAAGGATCATTACAATATCACTTTACAAAGCCCTTCCAAAGTGTTAAAGAGCACATACATTCCACAACTTTTGTCAAGAGGCCAGTGTAACCTTCATGCCCAAACACAACAAGGACAATGTCAGAAACGAAAAGTACATATTCAAGAATTAATGTAATAGGCTCAAACTATAAGCAATCTAAATGTCTATCAACTGGTAAATGCAGTGAAAAGGGACAAACTCTGGAAACATGCTACCACGTGGATGAAGCTCAAGAATACTATGCAAAAGACTATGTATTGCACGATTCAATATACATGAAGTGTCCATAAAAGGCAAATCCAATTAGCATAGTGGTTGCTTGAATGTGGCTAAGAGTGGGAATAGGGATTGATGGCAAATGGTCACCAAGGATATCTTGGGGGTGACAGAAATGTTCCAAAAAAGATTAGTTGCACAACCCTGTAAATTTACTAAAAAGTGCCGAACTATTTCTCTTGACAGTGTCCTTTTAATCATCATAGCTACATCTGCATTTGGAAAAATCCATAATCCTTGTTCAGTGCTGGCTAATAAGTGTCCGAATTTAAGATAAACTTGTGTTCTTCAAAGCAACGTTGAGTGGAGTGGTGTCATTCCAGAGAACATCATATTTGTCCTCCTCCTCACTTTTTTAGTTATATATCCCAGAAGAGGTCTGGAGCAGATCAGGGAGTTAGAGGTTTATAGTTATCTTTAGAAACCTACCAGAAAAAAATATGCTTTTTCAAATTATTCCTCAAAGGCCTTTTCTGCCCTCATTATTAACCATAATTTTATTACATTTTATGAAATTCTATATCAAAGGTCAGAATATACCATTTAGGCATGAAATGATTCCCAATTCTTTGCAGAATAAAAATTCAAAGTGCGAAAAACAGGATGCATTCAGTTTTTCTTCATGACTCCATCCAATCTATTCCTTCCATTCAAAATCACCAGAACCTGTAGTTCTATAAACCATCCATAGAGGTGTTGAAGTAACAGGAATGTAGTAGGAAATGAAGTTCACATCAAAATATTAGACTGTAATCTTCTTGAGAAAAGGGTTATTTTTATCTTTGCAGAGATCATGATATCTGGAAAAGTGTGTATGGACAACATGTAGAGTTAGGTATAAAATAAAAAGGTTTTCCCTTAAGCTCACATGTCTCCCAATCATAAAACAAACCAAAACAGTGTTTCACTAAATAAACACATAATAAATATCATGACTAGGTAAGGGAGTACTAAAAGTCCATAATAATTCTTACAGAAGCCAGCACGAACATGGGGGGGTTAATTATGCTGGTAGCAAAATACCTTGCTTGAAGTCTATAGGGACTTAGCAGGCAACAACATTCTAAACTGGCAACATGTGGTTGCCATGTTAGACATCAAGAGACTAGACATCAAGACATCAAGAGACTCTGGATAATCCTGGTCCTGGAGCTGGCACTGGTTAGCTGTGACCTTGGGCAAGTCACATCCCTTCTCTGGGCCTCTTGGTTTCAATATGTATAAACTGAGGATGTACCATGTTCCTATGATCCTCCTTAGGAAGAACAAACTTCCTTTCTGCCGAAAGCTGACCAACACATCAGCCAATGGCCTATTTTTTTCTCTACTTGTGTATGTGTACATGTGTGTGTGTGTATTTTGACATGTATTATTTCCATGATTTAAGAACTCAGGAAGATGGAATTGAAAGCAGAGACTTGAACACATTTTTGTACACCAGTAGTCATAGCAACATTATTCATAATATTGAAAATGTGAGAATAGCAGAAATGTCTGTTAACAGAATGGATAAAGGGTGATTAAAGTGTGATATACACACACAAGCACACACGCAGGATGGAATACTATTCAGCCATAAAAAGGAATATAATTCTGACACATGCTACAACATGGATGAACCTTGACGTGCTTAGTGAAATATGCCAGACAGAAGGAAAAATATTTTATTATTTCACTTATGTGAGGTACCTAGAATTCACATTCACAGAGACAGAAGGTAGACTAGTGGTGACAAGATAATGGGGAGTTATTGTTTATGGATTTCAGTCTGGGGAGATGGAAAGGTATGGATGGATAGTGGTGATCATTGCACAGAAACATGAATATATTTAATGCCACTAAACTATACACTTAAGAAATGATTAAAATGGTAAATTTTGCATTATGCATATTTCACCATAATTTAAAAAATGACCTCAAGAAGATAGACCAAAGTATTTTGCTTCATACTAAGAATGCATTATATTTCTGTTTCCCTAGCTTTTTAAAGAAGCTCTTTGGCATAACATCACGTGGAAAGAGAGAAAAGTGTGAGGGGGACCATTTCTTGAGTTACTCAAATGAAAGTAAATAGGAAACTGATAAACTGAAAGTAAGCTGGCTATTTTCAATTTTTATTCTTACTGGGTTTTTTCCCCTAACCCCTGGGATATTAGCATTCATTGACATATGCGTGTCCTTTATTAAGAGGTCAATATTTTTCTTAAAAGAAGTACCAGCCACTCTGAGAGTAAAAGACACTAACACTGCAGAGAATTGAAGGTGTTAGCACATTTCTGCAATGGCCCACTTACTCCAGACATTTAAGCAAGAAAATGGTCTTGTTTTGTCTAAGAGAAAGAAATGATTGTGTTTATACAAAAACAGCTGGTCTAGTTTTAGTTGTATGCCATGTTAAAGCAAATCTGTCCTCTTACTCCCATGTACTGTGAACAAAATTACAAGATACATTATTGATAATAGACACAAAATACCTGAAAGCTTTTTTCTATCATATGTGAGCACTTCTCTTACAGAACATTCCGGCCCCTTAACCAAGAACATGGGTGTGTCAATGAACTCTGTTATTTATTGGTGGCTTTCTCAATTTTCTCGGACTTTCTCAATTTTCTTTGACTTTGTTATCATTGTAGTTTAGTTAGGTTACTTATACCCATCAACATCATAATCTTCTTTGCTGAAACACTGAGGTTAATATCAAGATACCTGTCTTTTTTTCCCAAAGATTTTATTTATTTATTCATGAGAGACAATGAGAGAGGCAGAGACATCGGTAGAGGGAGAAGCAGGCTCCCTGCAGGAAGCCCAATGCAGGACTCCATCCCAGGACCCCGGGATCACGACCAGAGCCAAGGGCAGACACTCAACCACTGAGCCACCCAGAATATCTGTTCTCTTAATTTTATGTTTTTCCTGCCCAATAAAATCAACATCCAGAATGCAGCCATGTTGCTTTAAAAATCATGTAGTAGTTAAAAGCAGTTGGTATCACCAGAATTACAGTTAATATTAATTAATAATTAATAATATTGATTAATACAGTTAATATCCTTGTAATCTATCTAAAATTCAATCCTCTAAGTTAGTTTACTAAATTGTAACCTAGTCATATATATAACCTAGTCATATACACTTTTTGTATACATAAGTTCTTAAACTGAAGACAAAGTGGAAATTTCCTTTCTTTAGGATAATACCACATGTATTATTCAGGGTTAAACCAGAGAAGGAAAACCTCATGAGTACTAGGGAATAAGGGATTTCTTATAGGTCCAAGAAGTCATATAATATTTGAAAAAGCTGGAAACGTAGGGATCAAAAGGTAGAGCAGGAAGATCAGAGAAGTCACTACCCAGCCTCCAAAGCCCTGGAACTAGCGGACAGCTAGGAGTCTACAAGGACACATGAGAAATTGTAGGACCAGCTTCTGGAAAGAAACTGCAGAGAGGAACTGATGCAACTGTGCCTGATGGTGGACTGGTGGACCTGTTGGTCAGTGGAGTTAACTGTTTGGAAGAAGAGCTGGCTGTGCGGCAGGGAGTGAGGACATGCTAGATTTTCTCCATCTCTAGCCATGACCATGACAACCCAAAGGAGCAATGGCCATTGCATCAGTTCACCTTCAAAGCACCCATAGTTTCCTCTTCTGGCCAACTTGGACTAGAACCACGTGGGGGAAATTCCAATTCCAGCTTAGCTATGTTGTCATAAAGAACATTTTTTTTTTTTTTTAGTTGTCACAAGGCAAGAATTTTTAAAATTAGCAAAGGGTTCTTAGCTTCCCCAGGGAAAAGGTGATGAGGATTTAGTTAAACACTAAGTCCTCTAGGAGTAACACCAGCTGAATACCTTGCTGCCAACCAGTTCCTGGCTGCCCCAGCTTAGTGGGAGAGCAGCAGAGCTTAGTTAGGCACTAGCAGTTGGCCTGAGTCGAACGTTTGCTCAGTAGGGCAGAGCTCCAGTTATCACCTAAGACCATGGGAGATGCCAGAGACTCTAAGGTAAAGTCAAAGCAGGGCCCTGAGAGGGGCCAGGGAGAGGAGGAGAGCTAAGAAAGAAAAGTCTCTTGGAGTCCGGGTGGAGGAGGATCCTGTATATGTTCCCCAATGCCACATGGGTCACATTGGCATTTCCCCCAATGCCAAAAAACCACATTGGTTTTTATGGGCAGCACTTGGCTCTGGCCTAATTCTTTATCCTCATTTTCCCACAGCCTTCCTCCCTAACTCTCTCTCCATCTCCTCCTCCATTAATTCCTCCATCAGGCTCCCTCCATCTTTCTCTCCATCTCCCTCCCTCCTTCCCTTCCCCTTCATCACTCCACCTTCATCTCCCACCCTCCCTGTCTCTCCTTCCTTCTCTCACCTTCTACCATACTCCTTCCTTCTCATTATTCTGACTAGCCAAGATTCAAAAGCTTTTTGTAGCATTAGGATCTTCATGCATCGCTTCCTATCCTTAAAAAATTCTCAACTCCTACATTCTTCAACTCCCACCTCCCACTCGGTCTCTGTCTGTCTGCCTCACTTACTCAAGACTCATTCCTCCTGCTTCATTCAGGTCTCAGCTAAAAGTCCCCTCTCTAAGCAGACTTTTTCTGAATCCACATAATGAAATGTATACTTCTTTCTATTCCATAATTCTTTATTACTACATTTTTTCTTTTTAAAGTTTTTATTTATTTATTTATTTATTCATGAGAAACACAGAGAGGGAGACAGAGACACAGGCAGAGGGAGAAACAGGCTCCCTGTGAGGAGCCTGACGCGGAACTCTATCCTAGGACCCCAAGATCATGACCTGAGCCAAAAGAAGATGCTCAACCACTGAGCCACCCAGGTGCCCTACTACATTTTTTCATATCCCTCATGGCACTATCACCATTTAACATTATATATTTGTGTTTTGTGGCTTGTTTATCCCACACACTGAAGTGTAAACTCCCTAAGGACAGGGCCACATCCCTTTATTATATGTCCATGTGTACCCAGTAGTTAGCTTGGTGCCTGGAATATAGAAGGTACTTACTCTATGTTTCCTGAATTAATTAATTAATAAGAAAGAAAGATTTTAAAGTTCTCCAGAAAGGAAATCTTAAGTAAGACTGTTTGAATTAAAAATGTTTTTCCTAAAATACATAATATGAATTTGACATCCCTTTTGATTTGGGGGATCAATTTAGGAGACAGGGAAGCATTCATAAGATAGTGCAAAGCTCCTATGGGACAGATACCGTTATAGGGATCTCATAATGAGGACAACAGTGAAGGAAGAGGCAAAACAAGAAAGCCTATAAATCCTGTAGCCTTACTTAGGGACTGCAGTGGAAAAGAATGGAGTCTGAAGTGGGTCAGTTAAAGGTCATAAGTCTGGGAACAGGACAACACAAATTGAGGAAGGAATACCGAGGCCTAACAATGAGAGAGATTCAACTCACCTTTACAAAATTGGTAAATCTTGACTTAGTGATTCTCTTGAAAAGGATTAGAATATTGACTACTAAAGGGCAGATTATAATTATAGATTATTTATTAGCAATATACCAATATAGCCACTACCAAAATGAAAATTGCTATTAATTGGGGAGCATTGTAGTATATATGTTTTAAAGCAATTTGCTAATATTTTTACTAATTCATTAAAGAAAATGTTTGGAATATTTCATGTATGTTATGAATAGGCTAACTTTCATATTTCAGTGACATGGAAAGCAGTCAAAATGAACAGAAGCTTTAAAAAATCTTATTTAAAAAATATATATGCATATATAAGCTGAACAATCTTTTATATGTATGTGTGAATCTTGTTTCATTTTACCCTTTGAGAGACTTTAAAAATTATCAAATTCGGGGGCATCTGGGTAGCTCAGTTGTTAAAGCATCTTTCTTCAGTTCAGGTAATGATCTCAGGGTCCTGGGATCAAGCCCCAAGTTGGGCTCCCTATTCAGAGGGCAGTCTGCTTCTCCCTCTCCCTCTGCCCCTCCCCTGGTGCATACATGTGCACTTTTTCTCTCTCTCAAATGAATGAACAAAATATTTTTAAAAAATTGTCAAAGTTTAAACATAATAAACATTAGGTTAATCTTAGACTCAAAGAAACTATCCATTATTTTACAACTTGATTTCATCACACACAATTTATTTTGTGTATTGATTTTAAATAATCTGTTATAGGTTTAGATTATGATTTTCTAAAAATACTTCTTTTGTTTTTTCCTCAAATGAAGACATGTGAACTTTCTCCCTATATGTTTGGTAAACAAACCTATGTAGTTAAAGGGAAACTGTCCAAAATATTTTGGGCCAATGCAGCACATTCACTGTAAAATCAAAGCAAAAAAGATTTTTTGGGGGGAGTGGGGTCTGCTTCTAATTGGGAGTGGACAGTTTTCTTACCTACATTGGCAAGTCCAGAAAAGGTCTTATTGTAGAAAAAGAGGACTCAATCTTTGAATGTCAGCGCAAAGAACTGTATCATATTACTTTTGTCTCATGCAGCATAGAGAATCCATTCCATTAAGGAGAATTCTGAAAATTGGCTGAAATTCAAGCTGTGTTTTAATTCAACTTTTTGGCAGATGGCATTGAAAGGAAGTCAAGGGTCATAGATTGATAATTGAGTATAAATACAGTCAGTGCAGTTGGCCTCAGCTTCAGTCATGCAGAACCAATTTTTAGCTTGATGATATTACGGTTGCATATTTTTAATTGAAACACTCATAAGGAGTCCTAACATAATCTGAGTATTACTCTATTTTTCCCCTCATAAACTCATAGTATTGGTTAATGGTGTTCAATGAAATATTGCATCATTGACTTTATTTTTCTTACCTACATGTTCCCTGAAGCATAAAGTTTGGGATAAAATGTTTTGTCCCTTGATTAAAAAATGGCAATGGCTGTATTCTCTAAGCTTCTAAACAGTAATAGATGCTTATTTTATAAATCTAATCCTGAGTACAATATAACTTATCACTGAAAATTTACTCCATTGCTAAAACAAAAAATATATATACACAGACACAAATCTTTTACATCATAATTTTCTTAATTCTCGCTCTGCATTTAAATGGCATAATTTTGGACTAAGTTGATTATTATATAAAATGAAAAATTTTTATCTTTGTTACATTCGAGTGCAATGCCGCATTTTAAATGATATAAAATCCTTGAATATATGGTTCCTTCATATCTGTTCTGCTTTCTTCCCTTTGTAACAAAATATTACTTGTAGCCTTTATAATACAGAAGGATTTTAAATTAAGATGAGAATCCAACACAGATTTTTTTTCTTCTAACTAAAAAATATGGGAGTGAAAGCATTCATTGGAAACTTTTAAAATGAATATAGGAACCATGGATAATCATTCTGCCATACAAGTTTCTTGCATAATTATACTACTTAAAATGTTTAATTGCTGAATGCTAAAAGGCAGACTTAGCCGTATAGACTTAGTTATTGGAAAATTGGTTAAACCTAAAATCACTGTGAATCTGCACACTGGGGCTGAAATAACAAAGAATTCAGAGTGAAAATCCAAGTAAAAAGGTGTTACAGTAATTAAAGATAGGAGTATATATATATATATATATATATATATATATATATATAATTTGAATTTGGGGGTGGGCAGGAGTACCAGATTGTTCTAGAAGGTTCAATCTATCGTGGTCAGGAATACTTCTTGCCACCCTCCTTGCCTTTTGGGGATGGAGTGGGGAAGGTAAGGTAAAGATTGTCAGTCTGTATGAATTTGTTTTAAACCTCTGCACCCTCACTTTCCAAATTGAAAAATACAAATCTGCCAGTCTGTGGTAAAGCATGTCAGAGCTGCTGCCGAAAACTCATCTTTGACTCATTCATCCCCACTGAATCCAAATTTATTTTAGATTGTATCCTGACAAGAAATTTGAGACTGAACTCTGAATTTTTTTTTTTCTGTCTTCACAGTCATCTGCCTCACTGTATGTTGAGGGTTTCACTAATGAATGTGACATTTGCTGGTAAATAAATAAATAAATCCACCTCTACAACTTATTTTCTTGTTCTAGAAAGACAGAATGAACAGAACCACTAGCACAAGCAAATATATCTCTTTTCTCCTCCTCTTGCTTGGTCCTATTTCTTCAACCCTGTTACTTTAATATAGAAAATGAAAGTAAAAGCTATCATGTAATAAATCAGAGTCATGGCAATTATTTAAGAATATAGAAATTAAAGATAGAATTGGGTCTTTTGCAGTTTGCTCCTCCTAGCAGCTCATCATATCCTGGTATAATGAGAAAGATAGGCATGTATCTTTCCTGCAGTGAGTTGCAAGTGAGGCAGGGAGCTTTGGTTTGCATTCTGCATTGGAGATGTGGGAATCCTATGTGAGCAAAGTAGTCAGAATGCCAGGACACAACTCCATCTAGTGTAACAGGCACGTGAAAGTGAATGTACTCCCTCAGGTAACTTGACAACCCAAGAAGTGATGACTGTGATTCAAGCAAGGCAGTACCCCAGACATTGATGGATATCATCAGCTCTCCAGTTCTTTCTTTCTGTCCTTCTCTTGCCATTGTGGTCCTTTATGAGGACTGTCTCAAACAAGTGCTTCTCACCTGGCAGCAGAGATATCTCTTCCAAACCAGCCTAAAGTAACCTCAGTAATGGCTACCATCCTATAAGTGCTTCCTATGTGCTTTGCATTCTTTTACACATTTTATAAGCATTATGTCACTTGATCCTTACAACCATTCTATATAAGGTCATTTGCCCAAAGTCACGGATCAGAAGGAATAGAACAGGATTTGATGAGCCAGTTTGACTCCAGCATTCATGCATATAATCTCTACTCAAATTTGCTATACTAGTTCTTGAGTTCTCAGAAGAGGAAGATACTGTCTTACAACAACCATGTCAGTTCCGAAAATATGCTTTGAGCTATACTTGAGCTTCTCGAACCAAATTCTGTGTGCAAGTAGAGCACTTGTGTCCTCCCCCTCCCCCATAGCAGAGTAACCAGGGCCACATGTTTAGCCACAACAATTGGGGAGGAGAATGTACATAGCAGAATAAAGTTATAAATGACTACCACAGCAACCCAAGTTGCTAATTTGCTAGAAAACTTTCTGGCATTATAACATTCCATACTAAAAACAGCTCATCTGTGCAAGTCTCCTTTACCACAACTTTCCATGCCTTGTAGTGATACGTAGTGACCATAGTCTGATAACCCTGTCACCTGCTGGGTAGGGGCAAATGGAGCAGCTAAAGAAAAGAATGAAAGAGAAGACAAGACCAAATACAGTCATTTATTAGACAATCTAGTTTGTCTCTGAGCAAGTGGTATTTGGTCACTTAGTCACACCATGTTTACCTCCATCTTGCTTTGATCCTAATTGTCCTTTCTTCTCTTTTATACTCTTCTTGATTGGTGTGGTGGTTACCCCAGAGTAAACATACATAGAAACATGAAACTGTACACTGAAAATGTATACAATATACTATTGCAGGCTTATGGTATTTTATTATTTTTTTCATTGACAAATATGAAATAACTCTACTTGTGTAGAGACAAGCCAGATTGTGTAGTAAATTACCATAGAGATTCCCTGGGTTGCCTAGCAATAGCCTACCTGGAACCAATGCGTCCCACCCCCAGGAGGAGGGTATGCACCCAGATCTAACTTTCACAAATTGTCAGATGCTAGCAGTTAACCCCCGCAGACTGTTCTGTACTCAATTTCAAAATGTTTTTAACCTGCTTACGAGACTGCTTTCATCTCATTCCACAAAAAGGAATGTGTCTCTTTTCCATGAACAGCCTATGATGCACTCAGCTGGGCCAGGCTCAAGCACACCAGTCCACAGGATGATGAGAGGATGTGAACTTTGGGTACCGTTTACCTTTTTTAACTATGAGTTCTCTTTTGCTCCAAGTGATCCTAGCTATTGTTTGCTTGACACAGCCAAGGTCATTCTTACTAGACAATACCTGGAGTTTCTTGCATTTTGATATTATTGGACAACTTATTGTCCAATAAATCTTTAATAATTTATTAAAGATTCCCAATTTGGGTCTGGTTTAACAGAGCCAACTAACCTGATGGTTGATTGCAGGGAAACTAAAAGTACTTTTTTTCCCCCTGCCACTTGTGGCTAAATACAATTGAATTGGAAGAAATTTATTTTTTTTTATTTTTTTTTTATTTTATTTTAAAGATTTTATTTATTTGTTCATGAGAGACACACAGAGAAAGAGAGAGAGAGAGAGAGGGGCACAGGCAGAGGGAGAAGCAGCCTCCATGCAGGGAGCCTGACGTGGGACTCGATCCTGAGTCTCCAGGATCACGCCCTGGGCTGAAAGCGGCGCTAAACTGCTGAACCAACCAGGCAGCTCGAATTGGAAGAAATTTAAATGAAGTGTGATCTAAGTTAGTTATGGTGCCATGCATTTTTATTGTAGAATTTAAACATTGGTAAATCAGGGATAAGTAGACAATCGACATCATAAGGTATAAAATTTTAGAAATTAATTTTCTAGGTTTTTTTTGCCTTAAAAGGAACTTCTAGTTCCTCAGATACACTATGTTTGATCTCGATCATGTCACCAAGACTTCACATGTATTGTCTTGTCTTCTGGAATACCTTTCTCTCTATAGCTAATTACCCAGCTTCCCCAGCTTGTTTCTCCTCAAGAAGCCTTGACTCCTCTGGCCCTCAAATCAAGTCTAAATATATGCCTGTCCATAGACCCAGTTGCACTGCTTTATAATCAATGATTTCTGTATGTCTTCTGTACTAAATTGCAAGTATGTTCAGGGCATAGGCTTTGTGTTTCTGTGCCCCTCCCCCCCCCACACACATACCCTAATGCCCCATCTTTGTCTTATCTACCTTTGCCCTATACTCCAGACCATCCAAGAGTTCTAGGGGAGGAGAGGAGATGGGGGACACAGACATATAGACATACTGACATACTGGAGAGACTAAAAAGTCGAACTGATCACCCTGATGAATCAACTACACCAGACACACAAATACTCCCTATGGATTACCTGGTCACCACGCAGGGACAGAATTGAACTGATGTTCCTTAAGTCCCTTCACTCAGTGGGATGTCTTGCTGAACTTCCATTTAAAATCGTAGTATATTTCCCCAAGATTCAGCTGGGTGTAGTTACTACCTATTACACCCAGCCAGTAAACATACTAACACCCACTTTTTCCATTGAGTACAAAGCCACCTTATCTCTGAATCCAAAAATGTTGGATTTTGTGATTACTGACAGGGTTTGTGTTTCTAAGCTTTTATTAATAAAATCTGTTTCTGTAAGAGTGCATAAAAATGTTTATAAGAATTGTATGTTTATATGAGTTTGTCATTGTGAGAGACTTGAAAGTCAAACTTCTAAAACTTATTAGTCAATTATGGACTGTAGAATTTGATTATTTTGACCACCTTAATTTATTGTTCAAAAGGAACAAACTTCCAGTTTTAAGATAAATGAGTTCTGGAGATATAATATGGTGCATGGTGACTATAGTTAACAATATTGTAAATCACATGTTGCTAAAAGTAGACCTTAAAAGTTCTCATCACACACACACACAAAATTTGCAACTATGTGGATTGATTGATGTTAACTAGACTTACTGCGGTTATCATTTTGCAATATATGCATTTATCAAATCATTGTCTTGTATATCTAAAACTAAAACAGTGTTATATCTCAGTTATATCTTAATAAATCTGGAGAAAAGAGTTTGATTATTAAACTTCTGTGATATATTTAAGAAGTCTATGAATAAAGTATAAATATAATATATGGATAAATAAGTGAATATTTCTTATAAGGAAATAAATTGCATTAATATATTATTAAGAACTTGGGACACCTGGGTGGCTCAGTGGTTGAGTTGGCCTTTGGCTCAGGTTGTGATCCCAGGGTCCTGGATCAAGTCCTGCATCAGGCTCCCTGCATGGAGCCTGCTTCTCCCTCTGCCTATGTCTATGCCTCTCTCTCTCTGTGTCTCTCATAAATAAATCTTAAAAAATATTTTATTAAGAATTCATCAGATCTGATTGAACGATGTATGTTATACTGGCTACATATAGTTTTTAATAAACCAATGCCTCAAAAATGGACAGATTCACAAAATCAGGAAAATATGGTATATTTTTTCTTAGTTAAATTATAATGTTGTAGGAGGGTCTGGGCGGCTCAGTCAGTTAATCATCTACCTTCAGCTCAGTTCATGATCCCAGGGTCCTGGGATGGAGCCTCACATTGGGCTCGCTGCTTGGTGGGGAGTCTGCTTCTCCCTTTCCTCCCTGCTCACGTTCTCTCTTGCTATTTCTCTCTCAATAAATAAAATCTTTAAAAAACATAAATTATAATGTTGTAAATTCAAATTTACATTCTGAGTTTTCATTAACCCTGTTATAAACATTTTCCATGTTGCTACATTGACTTTATAATTACTTTATATATGATAGTTCTATTAATTAGGTAGAATATGTTACCAATTTTCTTTTTTTTTTTTTAAGATTTTATTTATTTATTTGAGAGAGAGGGCATGAGCAGGGGGAGAAGGAGAAGCAGACTTCCTGCTAAGCAGGGAGCCCAATACAGGGAGCCCAATACAGGACTTGATCTCAGGACTCTGAGATCACAACCTGAGCCAAAGGCAGATGCTTAACCGACAGAGCCACCCAGGCGCTCAGTTACCAATTTTCTTATTGTGCATTTGGACTAGGCTTTTATGTTTATTACTGAAGTATAGTTGGCATACAATGTTATATTAATTCCAGGTGTACAACATACTTATTTAGCAATTCTATACATTACTCAGTGCTCACCATGATCAGTGTAATCCCCATTTGTCACCATACCATATTATTACAATATTATTGACTATATTCTCATGCTATACTTTTCAACTCTGTGATTTGTTTACTTTATAACTGGAAATTTGTGTATCTTAATTGCTCTGAGCTATTTTGCCTATCCCTACATCCCTTCCTTTCTGGCAACCATCAGTTTGTTCTCCATATGTAAAAGACTATTTGGTTTTGTTTGTTTGTTTTATTTTTTAGATTCCACATATAAGTGAAATCATGTGGTATTTGTCTTTCTCTGTCTGACTTATTTCACTTAGCATAAAATCTTCTAGGTACATCCTTGTTGTGGCAAATGGAAATATTTCATACTTTTTTATGGCTGAGTAATATTCCATCTTCTTTACCCATTCATACTTGGGCTGGTAAACAATGCTGCAATAAACATAAGGGTGCACATATATCGTTTGAAATTATTATTTTTGTTTTCTGTGGGTAAATACACGGCAATGGAATTACTGGATCATATGGTATTCCTATTTTGAAGTTTTTGAGGAAACTCCATACTGTCTTTCATAGTGTTTGCACCAATTTACATTCTATTTCCATTTCCATTTGGACTATTTTTTATTGTTTGCAATTAATATGATAATATAATAAATAGCTCCTTCCTAATGTGGCCCATTAATTCATAGAATACAATCCCAAGAGTCAGATACAGGGGTAGGATCATGTTTCTTACTCTAGATTGATATTGCCACAGTGCTTGTCCAAAGTATTACACTTCTACCAAAGACCAACAACAGTATACTGGGAAGCAGTTTTATCCTTATGGCTTTTTTATTTTTATGCTTTTAGGGTTTTTTTTAAAAAGATTTTATTTATTTATTTGAGAGAGAAGGGATAGGTGTGCACCTGAGAGCATGAGCAGGGTGGAGGAACAGGGGAGAGGGAGAAGCAGACTCCCTGCTGAGCAGGAAGCCGGATGCAAGACTCAATCCCAGGATCCTGGGATCACAACCTGAGCCAAAAGCAGATGCTTAATCGACTGAGCCACCCAGATGCTCCATCCCTGTGGCTTAAATGGTATAAGCAATGGAAATTATGAAGTATTTTTCTATCCTTTCACATATACTCTGCTAACCTCTTTTCTAATTTAAAGACTGGCTAGTTAAACCTTTTTTTTTCTTATTTTTGAACAGCATACTTAGGTTACTATAGATGGTGCTCCTTATTTTAGTACTTTTTAGAAATGCTTTTTGATGTTGTAGATTTTCACATTTAAGGCTCTGTAAAACACTCCTCTTCCCATTACCTTATATCATATATCTGACCAGTTCCATTCCTTGGCTTAGCCTTTATAACAGCACCAAAATGATGCCTAAAGCACAGTGCATGAGATCTAAATAAATATGCTTCCTCTTGTAAATGATAGGTCTCTGCCTTTGCAGTTAATTATATCCTTGAAGATTATTTGTGTCCCTTGAGGTTGTGATTTCCTAAGTCCATTGAATACTCTGCTTAAGGTAAATTTCCTTTTCTTGAGAGTCAATTTATTGCAATGAAAAAATAACTTACTTCCTAATAGGTGGCCATATCATGCCCCTGGAGTATAGGACTCTTCACATCTGTTCTGCCATAGGATTGAATAGAATGAAAACCTTAAACTAGATTTGTGGATTAGCAAAAGAACAGACCTTAGAATGAAGCTTCCTAAACAAAATTTCGCTTTTAGGTTTTTTGGGTTTTTTGTTTTTGTTTTTGTTTTTATCATTTCTTCTCTGGTTTGCTTCAGATACCCTTCTGTTGTCCCCCCGGTTAGTGGGGGATAAAAGTGTAGAAGATGGAGGGTGGGGAAGAAAAAAATTAAGTGGGTTGTTTGGAGTGATGAAGTTACCAGTAAGTGCAATACTGACTTAAATTTCTAGTATAAATGATTGTAGAATTGTATCTTACATTTACAGCCTGGCTAGCTGTGTATAGCAGTGTTAGGAAAATGTATAAAAATATGGGCCAGGAAACCAGCTAAGCAAGGTCATAAGCTACGGCACAGGGAACCTAATTGATTTTCCTGGAGCGGAAGACCCTGATTCCAGGTTTCCCTAATCTTGGCTCATTAGACCATAATGAGGGAAGAATAATTTATATCAATGAGCACAGAAATTTATCTTTCCTGGCACTCAGAGCAAAGTAGCATTATTTATAACTTAGAGGCATGCAGGTGTGTTCCCCTAGGCATCTCTTTCCATCAATATTTTAGGAGACTTCCTGATTTGCTTTGGGGGAAAACTAGAGACATCTGGGGTTCTGTAGTATGGTTGCTACTTTTATCATCAGTTGTTCATATAGCCTTAATTTATACATTTGTTCATTCAGCACTCAGAATCTGACATGGAGGGAGGTAAAATTAATGGTATATTTGGGAGATGTTAACTGTAAGGCTATGTCTTAAACATAGCTATCTTTTCACTGGTGTCAGTTCTATTAACACAGGTAGACAGATACCTGAAGGAATAGATACCATTAAAATTTCATCATGGGGAAACCCCGGGTAGCTCAGTGGTTTAGCGCCACCTTCAGCCCAGGGTGTGATCCTGGAGACCTGGGATCGAGTCCCGTGTCAGCTCCCTGCATGGAGCCTGCTCTCTCTCTCTCTCTCTCTCTCTCTCTCTCTCTCTCTCTGTGTCTCTCATGAATAAATAAATAAAATCTTTAAAAAAAGATATCATCATGGGCTACATTGTAAATGCATTGTTTTCGATTGGAAACTTTACTTGGTTTATTTGTCATAAAATCATAGCTACTTTTGTACAAACTACCTCATCTCCATACATTTTCATTCCCATCACTATCCACAGAGGTTCTTTGTTGCATTTCTCACCCTGATCAGACCACATAGAAGGGTGACAAGATCCCAGGACTTTAGAATATACACATACCACTTATGATAAGTAAAAGGAAAAAGCAACAGCAACAACATAAACAGTGAATTTCGAACTTGTTTTCATAGTAATTCTACATTATTCTTACTCAGCAATTGAATATTGGATCTAATTCAAAATATTGCACCTAGATATCATTCCTGGGTTATTTTCCCCCTAGATCCCAAAATTACAACATATACTCAAATAAAAAAAATTTTTTTGAGAAAATGATCTTTTGTGCAGAAATGATGAGGGCAGAGAGTAAAACTGCTTGGTCTCCAGCAAAATGGCTAAACTGGCCACATTGATTAGGCCCCAGAGAGTGAGCATCACCCATGGTAACAGGCTTATGGTATTCCCAATTACATCTGGAATAAAAAAATCTTGTTTTATTTTACCACCAAAAGTTAAAGTGCACACCTTCCCATGGAGCTGCTACCTAAAACAAAAGGAGGGCAACTCGTCAAATAGCTATGTAGTCACCACAGAGACCTCAGTCCGCAATGACTTAAAGGAAAGAATGGCAAACTCACATGTCTGCCAGAAGCCAGGTAACATAAGCAGGCCGGGTGTGAGGCAGTGGTGGGGAGTGGTGGGTTAGCATTACAGAACACTAGAGAACCCAGGCCCTATCTAGAAGAATCAGATGCTATTCAGCCTGAGTCATTCAGAACAGATGACTAAAAAAAAAAAAAAACAAAACAACTGCCCCAAACCATCAAAACTGCTTTCCCATTAAATAGTTATTTGCAACAACAAATTCAACTTTTTATGATACTTGTGGCCCAACACTGCCTGAACCAAATAGAACACTCTAAGGAACAGTTTGGGACCATGTGTTGGCTACCTCTGCTATATGATACTTTAACTCTGAAAATAAGCTAGGGGAACAATTGCATCTTCAGAAGAAATACTGTGGTTGGTTCCTTCCTTCATGGATTTGTGGATCTGACTCATGTCATTCCCCTCAAAAGGAATGACCTCCTTCACCAACCTTCCTCTCCATTCCCACCCATTGTCATTGTCCCTGGCCGGCTGCAGTAGTCAGAATAGACAACTGCTGTAACAAACAACCCCAGATTCTCAGTTTCTTAACACAACAAAGGTTTCTTTCACATTTATACAAAGACTAATAAGCATATTCCTAATTGGGTGACTCTGCCATAAGCAGTAAACTCAGAGATGTAGGAAACATGTGCTTCTACCATCTCAAATCTTGAAAGTGGACTTCATGGCTTTCATCCACATTGAAAATATGGTATATATATATATATATATATATATATATATATATATATATATAGCCAGTCACCTGGTCCCACCCAGATGTGAACACTCCCAAAAAATGTAGTCTTCTTGAGTCCTCAGGAGGAAAATATCATATGAGTTCAAGGGCCAGCTTAAAAACCTAAGTGATCTGTGAATACTCCCTCATAATACTAATTAGAAACAAGTTTGCCCATTCACCCAGTTAACATATGTTTAAAGTGTATGTGCCAACTATACAGTAGACAGTGGAGACACAATGGTAAGGTACCCTCCATATCTTTCTCCTGAAAGCTAATGCTGTCAGTAAAAAGACAGACATTCAAACAACTGTATGTTGTTGAACTATATGATGGCAGCTATAATGGGCTACTAAAAACAGTGGGGGCAGAGTTGACCTAGTGCTCTTTACTATATGGAGCTTGACACTTGGTTGATTATTTGCACATCTTATCCTACTATCCTTCAAAATCCTTGAGAATGTAGATTATGCCTTATTCATCTTTGTATCCTCCCTACCACCTAGCATCTAGGGAATTCCCATAAACATTTCTCAAATTGATGAATGAATAAGTTTCTGATAAGAAAGGTGTAAACATTAAAAAAAAAAAAAAAAAGAATGGTGTAAGCACAGACTCCTGATTTGAGGAGAGAAAAAAAAAAAAGTCTTCATCAGTTTTTACCAATTTAAGCTTTTGGTGTATGATAATATAATAATATAATGTTCTTTTGAATTCTTTTCTTTGTGTCTCCCCCAGATTTCTATAGTGGCTCATTGATGTCCAAATAGATTATCATCAAAGAATTCACAACATTTAGCCTTAAATTACAGTTTCCTGACTGTGTAACAAATGTTGATTTCATTTAAGCAACACACTGTATCATTTATCTGGGCTAAAGTGGATCAGATTAGGTTTCAAGGCAATTATGTCATATCCTTGGCAAGTATAGTCATTATTAGCTTAGGAATTGTTTAAAATAAGTCAGTTTCAAATACCTACTACCTATTATTAAATTTACTATGTAATTTATTTATAAATGTAATAATTTAGATGTCCTGATAACGAAGTTAAAATTACCTAGTCCCTCCTTCCCTTTTATTTATTGAGCTATTTTGTAGAGGCAAAAGAAACCTCAGCTTCAAAACTGTGGACCAGATGCCATTCTCAGGTTTAGTTCAGAATCGGCAATCTGTTGTTTGCTAAATGACTCTTGTTCTAACACCAATACCAGAAGGAAATGAGTTTCTACCATTTATCATTAAGTTTCAAAGTGGCCATTCAACTTCTGTTGGAAATTTAGGGGAGAAAAGTTTAGGAATGTGGTATCATATATCACTCACTCATAAGAAATGACTCCTTGTTTGCCAGACTGGGAATGAAATTTGGAACCATTCATATCAGCAGAAGACTGGGGTGTCTGTGTGTGCGTGTGTGTGTGTTTGCAGATGGATGGAAAATGAACATAAACCAAGAACAATGGAGTCTTTGCCCGGAGAACTCCCTTTGTGCTGAACATGGAGTAAAAGCACCTTTTTTTTATTTTTCTGGAGCCCCCTGAAATTTTGTCTAATTAGTCTCTACCTATATATTGCTTCACAGGTTTTCAGGAGCTGCTTTGTGTGTGACTCTCTACCTAAATTTGCAAGTTATTTGTGCCATTTGCTCTTTCCCTTCCCCCAGTGTATTAGGCAGTCAGCAGACACAGACTAATGCCCCTGTTCTATATGTCTGCATTTATGAGCTCACCATTCAGGTAGCACCAGATTCTAGATAACCTTCCTATCCAGTGATCTGGACTCTACTTTCCTCTCTTACTGAATATTTTTAAATCTTAGCATATGTGAGTCTTGTCTTCCTAATTAAATTTAAGGCTTCACACAGCAGGAATCATATACTGTATTTCTTTTGGACTTAGTAGAGCAGTAACCTATATAAGAGATGCAGAATAAGTATAAATAAGTTTGTAAGTGGTTTCTGCACTTATATTATGATAAATGTGTGAATGCTTTATCAAGGGTTGTTAATCTAGTATATCAGGGTTCAGGGTTTGATATCAGGGAACCATGAAGTGAAATTGGAAGAAAAACCTTTATTATTCATTAACTTATAACTGAAATTTAGTATGTCCTTGATGATGAATGTAGGCCTCAAACCAAAAGGCCTGACACTTGGCCACCCATAGAAATTGTAGGTATGCATTATCACATTGTATTTATGGCAGATATCTCAAAAATCTCATTTATATTCATCACTGCTTCAAATTTACCTTGGATATTGGAACTGCGACTAGATTTTGTTATTTTGTTGACTAATAATGCCATATATATAGCATTTCACAAAATTTAAAAGTTTTTATTTATATTTTTTGAGAAGCATTTTTTAATGTAATTAGTTTCCTTGGTAATCCTATGTATTTTATATTATTCACTTGAAAATATTACTGTGAGAAGAGTCCACAGATCTCTCAGACTGGCAGAGGAGCTAGTGGTATGCATAATGGTTGAGATTTCCTGCTTTCGACCTAATTGACACAAGAGGTAATGTTGCTTTGGGGTCTGGTGGACTTGATTTTAAATCCTATACTGTGTGACTTTTGGCAAATTACATTCCATCTCTGTGAATATATGAGATCGTTCTCAGCTGTGAATTCTGTGATATTTGCAATCAGGCAGATTAGAACACACTTTATGCCAAAGACAGTGAATGTAGAAAGCACTCAAAGCCACACACAAGGGGGTCCCTGGGTGGCACAGCGGTTTGGCGCCTGCCTTTGGCCCAGGGTGCGATCCTGGAGACCCGGGATTGAATCCCATGTTGGGCTCCCGGTGCATGGAGCCTGCTTCTCCCTCTGCCTGTGTGTGTCTCTGCCTCTCTCTCTCTCTCTGTGACTATCATAAATAAATAAAAATTAAAAAAAAAAGCCACACACACAAAAAAGTAGAATAGGCTTGCAGTATAAATCACTTTTTAAATGGTTTAGATAAATTCCTTGTCTGACATATCTATTTTGGATCAACTAGATTTTGGCCAGGAGGCAAGGAGGCATGTGTGCATACCCAACATTTAGGTGTATTGGACAATAAGACAATACTCACCCATAAGATGTTACTGGGAACTATTTCAGTGGACCCTGGAGCACTTCACAATGAAAACCAGCAGTTTTTTCATGGACATTCAGTCCAGTAAGGGAGGAAATTAGCCATATATTCCATCACTGCCTTTGACTGAACTCTGATGATGTTTCTGAAAAGGAACATTAAAAACTGAGACCTCTGGGGACAGACATACTGTAATTATTTTTATAAATACTTAGCATTTTTATCATCATCATTAATTACATTTCTCCTTTAAGGGTTTATCATAATCTCTGAGCCTGCTATTTTTTCATTTGTCTCATAATTATCCATGAGTAAGCAGTTTGTCTGTGTTCTCAGAAATTGATTATTCAATGTTTGGTTCTTTTTTCTCTTCTTTTTTATTTTTTTTTTCACCACAAGGGAGATTGAAAAAGTTTGCTTTTTTCTTTCTTTTTTTATTTTCTAATTTTTAAAATTATCCCAGCTTGCTACCTCATCCATTCCCTCCACACTGATATATTAGATGTTTTCATGTACTTGATGGTGGGATTTTTATAAAAGTCAGCATATCAATCTAGGAAAAGAACATTCAGTGATAACTTGGGGACTTTGGTTGGATATTTAGACACATTTTTGCATAAAGGCTTCACCTTCTTAAATAAGCTTTCCCAGTCTGATTTTATCTAAGTTGTCTAGTAGGTTGGCTTGTGCTGGAGAAGGCACAGCTGATCCCTTGCTTCCCTAGTGTAAAACTAAATGAGGAATGACCCTCAAAGTAATTCTGTATCAAAACTTCTGCTACCCTCTCCCATGTTGTAAAGAAGTCTGGTTTGAATGAAATAGCAGACCAAAATAGAAAACATCTACTTTGTGCTGAAATAATAAAGTACCTGTGAAGGTATGTGTTCAAACTCTTCTATCTCCAGACTCACATAGCATGTTTAGCATATTAACCTATTAGAGTTAACTGATTTTGATGGAGTTTTAGATTCTAGTATATGGAAAAGGCCCTCTGTTTATTGTGCTGGAAGATTCCAGTGAAGCCATACTATTTGTTGGATATAGCACTGTTCACCTCATGTGCAAGCCCATATTCTTCTTTTCATACTTTTCATAGATGTGCTTTTCTCATTGTAAGCCCAGGTCATAAGATGATGTCTCAAGTGCATTGCAAGAACATTTATTACTCTGTGAGACTTGGGTGATGAAAACTCTCTGTGATTGGAGTGTGATTCTTTAAAAAGCTGTCATCTATGACAATGACCT
Source organism: Vulpes lagopus (assembly GCF_018345385.1). Lineage (NCBI taxonomy): Eukaryota > Metazoa > Chordata > Mammalia > Carnivora > Canidae > Vulpes > Vulpes lagopus. Next base: position 40,231,364 of record NC_054841.1, read on the forward strand.
TATTTATAAGACACTGTCCCTAAGGGAATATGGGGTTTTTGACCTTGAAATGCATGTAGCAAACCTGTTTGGCAATTTGTAATTTTTCCCCTCAAACAGTCAGAACCTATCCTAGTATTTTTTTTTTTTGAACTACATTTAGCCTTGTATAGTAAACTAGAACTCAGCTAAAGTTAGATGAACTCCAAGTGGAAATGAATTTCACTGTCATTTATTAATAAATGTCATAGATGTCACTGCTCTTTATCAAATATTTCTAGCTTCCCACCTTTTATCCAGATGATAAGATTGCATTTTTCTATCCTCTTTAAGCTTCAGTATGGTCACATGATTTGATTTGGCCAATTAAATATGAGCAGAAGTGATGTATTTTACTCCAGTGTTAAGCAATAATGCATGATTCACCATGTGCCCTTCATCTTGAAAAGGTCATATGACAAACCTCCCCAACTTGGAGCCTCCATCAGCCTGAGTCCCTGAGTGACTACGATGAACAAGCCCTTTTACTGACCCCTATTGAACATGTAGCATGAGAGACAAATACACTTTTATAGTATTAAGCCACTCAGATTTGAGGTTATTATTACAGCATAACCTACTCCCCTATGACTGATAGAGCACAACTCTGTGTGTGTGTGCACATATAGTATTCTTTTGAAATATTTGCCCTTAATCTCTGATGTCAGGAAAAAATAGTCACTTCTGCTTTTTTGGTAACAGTGGCAGTATTTGCCTTCATTCCTTTTTTAAAAAAATTATTGTTATTAAAGTGGAGTTGACATGCAATGTCATCCTTCATTAATAGCAGAGGCCATCTTCTGTGAGGAGAGGTGTCACCTTAACTACTCCACAGTCCTCATGTGGGAAATACCCTAAGAGTTAGCCAAGCAGCCAGCTACAAACACAGAACCTGCCTCTAGGAAGTATGCACAACCAAAGGCAGCTTTCTGCCCTCTCTCTAGTCCTGTTCCCCAACATTTCGGGACAGATATGTTCAATCAGCAAATACATATTGAATGCCTGCATGCCAGCCGTTATTTTGGCCGCTGATGAAAACAAAGCAGAAAACAAATCAAATGACTGGCATCCACCCTAGACCAGCTGAATCTGAGTCTCTAGTGGTAGGACCCAAGTATTGTCATTTTCTAAAGCTACTGAGAAGAGTTTAATATGCACTTGGAAGTGAGAAAAGCTGGCTCATCACTTTGGATTTATCCTTAACTTGCCTCCAGTTTGCGATCCAAGTCTGACTATGCAGAACTACTTTTCTCTCTGTACTGCTCTCCAGTTCTTTATATCCTTTTGTATGATATTTATCCTCACATAACTGACCATATTTTATTGTAATTCTTCCTATACACATCTGTGTATATATAAAAATATAAATGTGTAATATATATGTAAAAATGTACATATAAATATCTAAATGTGCGTATATGTTTGTGTGTGTTTGTGTCTAAACACATCACACTGCAGAGGACTACCTGGGGAAGCACCAGGGTCAGACACAAGGCAGAAGTGTGTGTTTACATTATATGTATGAATGTACATGTGTATATGACTTTATTTATGTGTATGTAATACATATCTATGTATATATGTGTGTATGTATATACACAAGGGAGGAGGGAAGGCTAAATGAATAAGTGAATTTTTCTGAGAAGAAAAAAACCAGAATTTGGGAAATCCAGTATGAGAAATTTCACTTGTGGTTTTGTTTATTTCCCCTGGTTTCCCTTGGTTAACTCAGCAGATTTTTCTAATGACATAACCTTTATTACGACTTTATTCTGAAAGAGGCCATTTACCATTCCTAAGTATCTTTCAACTCATTGAAACTAAAATATCTTTCCTTTTGACAACCCCCAGCAAGCTGCACTTTGGTCAGTCTGGGATATGAGGACTCAGTAGGTGAGGGAAAGTGTATAAAGTAGACTATAAATTTTTCCTGGTATTCAAGAAAAAACTTAAGGGCTCACACCTTCAGGATAAAGTGCATGGTCCTCCCATCTGGTACATTAGTCATGTGGGCGTAGTGAATGAGAAAGATGAAATTCAGGGGACCTGAGATCATTACAGGGGTATCTCACTAGGATAAAATTTTTCCAACTGTAGAACCTCCTGGCCTGATCCTATTGAAGAAGAGGAGATAAATTGCTCTCTTTTGAAGGTGCATTAACCTTAGGTTCATTTAATGAATTACCTCTCCCAGTGCACTAACAGATACCCTGAGGCCTAAGATGAAAAATGTCCTCTTTTCGCACAGAGAGGCTCAAAGAGGTATCACTTCCTTCCTTCTCTTTCACTTGTGTTGACTTTCATTTTTTATCCTCTTGTCATATGTATTTAAAATAAAACTATAATACACTCTCGGTTTAAAAATAAAAATGGGAAATCTAGAACCTAACAAGGACAGTATGTGTTTCTTATGTTAAGTAGATTTTCTTAACTTAATTTCTGTCTCATTTTTCTCCTTCTGCATTTTATAATGCAAGCTACTTACTGTTCAGGATTCTCCTAGAGATCTGAAGGCGAGTTCACAAGAAGTAGGCTATGATTGAGTGATCCAGAGGTGAGCTCGGGGGTCGCTCCACATTCTTAGACCCTTCTCTGTAGGGGCCATTGAACTGAATGCTCTTCCCCTTCCTCCTCTGTAGAATTCCCTCTATGTTTTTTTTCCATACATTCATTTAGCAACTATTTATAAACAATAAGCGGTCTTCATTTGTATTTGCCTGCAAGCAGAACTGGAGATAAGAATTTGGAAAGGTTTTAAAGTGTAGGTTTTATTACTCTTCAGGTGGGTAAGATTGCTGACAGATTAGATCATTGTCTTTGAAAAGCTAGTTTGTTACTTGCAGTTCCAGATAGGAGGGGGCACACCATGCCATATAGGGCCACACAGGGGAGCACCAAGGTTGGTCATGAGGTGGGGGCAAGGGGAAAGCATGCTCATGAGCCTTTATTGTGGGTTCTGTGGAAAAGGCAAGACAAAGCAGGGTAATCGGGCTCATGATGAGCCCGTTTGAGTAATGTTAGTGGCTTTGAGGTACAGGGAGTGTTTCTAGTTGTCTAGTCTTTCTCTGACCCCGGAATGATTAAATCAGAGGAATGCTGCTTCCTGGAGTGTAAGAGTCAGATAGAGGAGGTGGTTCAAGAGTACAGGCTCTGACTCTGTTGGTTTATGTATAACATAAACCATGGTCCTGTGCAGGTCATTTGCTACCTTTTGTGAATCGGGAAGGGATGCTACCCCTGGGAAGGATGGTGTCTCCCCAGGCAGCAAGACCCCACATGTCAGAGCATCAAGAATACAGAAAACAGCACCATGTAGTTAATATAGGGTGCAAATTGTTTATTTGGGAAGGGACACCGGAATACAGAGTGAAATGAAAGGAAAGGAATCGTTGAAACAGGGACTCACTTCCCCTGGTGGTGGGGGTGGGGGGGTGTTATCTGAACACATGTGTAAAATGCACCTTAGAATGGTCCCTACACAGAACATGAAGCAGAAACATTTACTCACTAATTCCCAGGCCCCAGTAGTTGAGGGTTGACTCGGGACATTCCTATCTGCACCCTTCCAGGAGGAGCTTTCACACACAGGCTGAGTACATGGCCAGAGCTTCAGGGGACATCCTGAGACAGAAAAGCTGAGAGCCCTGCAAGTGTTTGTACTGGGAAGTTGGGAAACCTCAGCTGCTGTTGTAGTCAAGAGGTGGGCCAGAGGTACAACCAACACTGTGCTGCACCCCAAAACCAGCTCTTTGAGATGTGAACCCTGTCAGTACATCAAGGATTAAAGCCGCTGTACACGGTTACCTCACACAGACACATGGCAGGGCAGAAGCCACCCACCCGTCTAAAGAGAACATCCTCGGTCAATCAGAGGTATTTTTTGTCAGCTATGGAAAGAGAGAAAAAGGAGCATAAATGAAGTGAATGTTGGGCATGCCTTCTGAGCACTGTCTAGGGGAGATGCAGCTCTGGCCCAAGGACTGTATGGGAAGAGGGAATATCTCCCTGTTGGAGATGAAATCTCTCCTGATTTATGAAGAATTTAACTCGCAAAATGATCTCCCCTTCTTCATACCCCATTCCTCCTTCTTTTTGGTCCTCACTACTCCTTCCCTTCCCCGCCTTCTCTTTCTGCCCTCATTTGTGCCTTTCATGCCTTTCCTCCCCACCTTCGTCATCCTTTTTTTCTGCCTCCTCTCTGTTCATCACTCACTGTACATATACCTTGAGTCATCTTCTGGGCTCACCTTCCAGAGCTGCCAGGAAACCCTGACATAAGGACAGGAATCTATGAATTACATTTGAACGAACAACCTTTTCATAACTTGCACAAGAACCAGCTCAAAACAGCATCAAATATTTCCGGTCAAGCTGCTGTTCCTTTCGGTTGGCTTCTCTGAAATTGTCCAGTGAGAATGACCTAGGTCTTAACAGATTCATGGAAGAGAAAATAGAGGGAGAGAGCGAGACCCACATGCCCCTGTCAGTTCCAGTCTACCTGGCACTGCTTAGTTTGAAGCCCAGGTGAATGGGCTTCAAACTAAGAAGCCTCCAGTACCAGGTGTCCTGCTAATAATCAGGAATCCCATTATCACTGAGCCATAAACTGAATTATTAGTGACATACATCCTGGATTATTCTGTCTCCTTCTCACTCCATACATCCAGGCACTGACACTTAATTATGTTGTCCCACAGTAGATCAAGTTTTACAGCAGCAACAAAAGATTAAAACTGTTTTATATTGGGGACATTTAGAGGATAAACAGCAGAGGGTTCTAGGAGGGAACTGTAGTCAGCTGTGTGGCCATCTGGGAGAAAACCATTCAAGTGCTATTAATATTTAAAAACCTTTTAGATTTTTATAGTTTGCAATGCTCCCAACAAACTGGTTTCTAACTCCACGGTGAATTTTTGGTGTCAAAACACAATGCTACGCTATTTTAGAGTCTTTATTAACAGGGACAGAACCCACACCCTGTGTGCTGTCTGAGTGGCCTGGCTGAAAGCCAGTGTGGTTGAAGAAGCAGATTAGTTTTGAGTTGAGCATAAAAAGTCCACTGGACACCAGCAAACTCTGAGTGTACTTACTTGTTTAGTTACTGCCCATCTGCTCTCTGTTCTCTCCTTTCTTTTTGTCTCTCTGTCTTGTCATCTTTGTGTCTCTGAATCCACAGATATTAGAATATTAGAATATAACTCTCATTTTTGTTCTTCCAAAATCCTTGCAAAATTAACTCAAGTCAACAGAGCCGTGATTGTTTCTGCCTAAGCAGTTCTTTTGGCCTATTGTATCCACATAGGCTTCGGAGAAAAGAATGGAAGGTGATAAATGGTGGTGAGAAGTGGGAGGTGAATGGTACATAATATGACCTGCTGTCATGCACCTTGGCTCCCACACCCCACTTGTCATCGCCCAGCATACTGTCTCTCCTCCATTCCTTTCATCTCACAGCCCTCCCTGGAGGGATGGTAGATGGAGACACACCATCCAACGTCTGCAGTGAAAAGCAGTATTAGGTAGTAGTAGAGTCACTGGCAGCAATCAGATGGCAGTGTTGAATCTTTCCAAGCTTCAGTTGGGGGTGGGGGTAGAAATGTTTACATTATGGAAGTGTATAAGAAACCAGCAAGAAGGGATCCCTGGGTGGCGCAGCGGTTTGGCGCCTGCCTTTGGCCCAGGGCGCGATCCTGGAGACCGGGGATCGAATCCCGCGTCGGGCTCCCGGTGCATGGAGCCTGCTTCTCCCTCTGCCTGTGTCTCTGCCTCTCTCTCTCTCTCTCTCTCTATGACTATCATAAGTAAATAAATAAATAAATAAAAGAAACCAGCAAGATAATAAAACAAAAATAATTTTGTCGGAGAAGAGTTCGCGCTTCTATCAAGGTAGGAAAACGGGGAAAAAGAAATAAAGGAACAAAAGGCCTCCAAGGGGGAGGGGCCCCGCGAGGAGCCGGGCTGAGGCCGGGGCGAGTGTCCCCAGGACAGGAGAGCCCCGGCCCGGAGGAGCAGGAGCTGCACCGACCTTCCCCGCGGAAAGGGGCTCCCTGGGAATTGGAGCAGGATCCCCAGAAAGGCGGGGACGCCCTCGGGCTCCCTGGGACAGTAACAGAGGAACTGCGCCCCGGAGAGTGCGCCGAGCTCCCTAAGGGCTGCAGCGCTCGGCGGGGCCCGGAGCAGCTCGGAGGGGCTCGGGCGGCGGCTCCGCGGAGGGGGCTGCGGGGCTCCGGGAACAGCTCAGCGGCGGCGGCTCGGGCGGAGGAAGAAGCTCCGCGGAGGGGGCTGCGCGGCTCCGGGAACAGCTCAGAGGGGCTCGGGCGGCGGCTCCGTGGAGGGGGCTGCGCGGCTCCGGGAACAGCTCAGCGGCGGCGGCTCGCGCAGAGGAAGAAGCTCCGCGCGGAGGGGGCTGCGCGGCTCCGGGAACAGCTCGGAGAGGCTCGGGCGGCGGCTCCGCGGAGGGGGCTGCACCGCCGGGAGCGCGAATCCAACAGCGCAGGCCCCGGAGCACAGGGCGCCGGGACACAGCCCAGGATCCGGCCTCCCCCGGGACAGGCAGAGGCCGGGAGGGCCCAGGACAGCAAGGACGCTCCTGCCTGGGACTGAGCAGATCAGCGGCCCCGCCCCGGAGCCCCCAGGCCCTGCAGAAGGAGAGCCCCGGAGCTACTGCGGGGGCTGACTCCAGGGTCCCAGAGCTGCCCCCGCCACTGTGGCTTCCTCCCGGGGCCTCACGGGGTCAACAACCCCCACCGAGCCCTGCACCAGGCAGGGGCAGAGCAGCTCCCCCAAGTGCTAACACCTGAGAATCAGCACAGCAGGCCCCTCCCCCCAGAAGACCAGCGAGACGGACCAGTTCCAAGGGAAATCAAGGGACTTAAACTACACAGAATCGGAAGATACTCCCCCGTGGTTTTTTTTTTTGTTTTTTGTTTTTTTGTTTTTGTTTTTTTTTGTTTTGTTTTGTTTTGTGCTTTTTTTTTTCTCTCTTTCTTCTTGATTTCTGATTGCTTCCCCACCCCCCCTTTTTTCTTTTTTCTCCTTTCTTTCTTTTTCTTTCTTTTTCTTCTCTTTTTCCCCTATTTTTTTCTTCTTTCTCTTTTTTCTTTTTCTCTTTTCTTTCCTTCTCTCTGTTTTTCTCCTTTTCCCAATACAACTTGTTTTTGGCCACTCTGCACTGAACAAAATGACTAGAAGGAAAACCCCTCAAAAAAAAGAATCAGAAACAGCCCACTCTCCCACAGAGTTACAAAATATGGATTACAATTCAATGTCAGAAAGCCAATTCAGAAGCACTATTTTACAGCTACTGGTGGCTCTAGAAAAAACCATAAAGGACTCAAGAGACTTCATGACTGCAGAATTTAGATCTAATCAGGCAGAAATTAAAAATCAATTAAATGAGATGCAATCCAAGCTAGAAGTCCTAACGACGAGGCTTGACGAGGTGGAAGAACGAGTGAGTGACATAGAAGACAAGTTGATGGCAAAGAGGGAAACTGAGGAAAAAAGAGACAGGCAATTAAAAGACCATGAGGATAGATTAAGGGAAATAAATGATAGCCTGAGGAAGAAAAACCTACGTTTAATTGGGGTTCCCGAGGGCGCGGAAAGGGACAGAGGGCCAGAATATGTATTTGAACAAATCCTAGCTGAAAACTTTCCTAATCTGGGAAGGGAAACAGGCATTCAGATCCAGGAAATAGAGAGATCCCCCCCTAAAATCAACAAAAACCGTTCAACACCTCGACACTTAATAGTGAAGCTTGCAAATTCCAAAGATAAGGAGAAGATCCTTAAAGCAGCAAGAGAAAAAAAGTCCCTGACTTTTATGGGGAGGAATATTAGGGTAACAGCAGACCTCTCCACAGAGACCTGGCAGGCCAGAAAGGGCTGGCAGGATATATTCAGGGTCCTAAATGAAAAGAACATGCAACCAAGAATACTTTACCCCGCAAGGCTTTCATTCAAAATGGAAGGAGAGATAAAGAGCTTCCAAGACAGGCAGGAACTGAAAGAATATGTAACCTCCAAACCAGCTCTGCAAGAAATTTTAAGGGGGACTCTTAAAATTCCCCTTTAAGAAGAAGTTCAGTGGAACAATCCACAAGAACAAGGACTGAATAGATATGATGACACTAAACTCATATCTGTCAATAGTAACTCTGAATGTGAACGGGCTTAATGACCCCATCAAAAGGCGCAGGGTTTCAGACTGGATAAAAAAGCAGGACCCATCTATTTGCTGTCTACAAGAGACTCATTATAGACAGAAGGACACCTACAACCTAAAAATAAAAGGTTGGAGAACCATTTACCATTCAAATGGTCCTCAAAAGAAAGCAGGGGTTGCCATCCTTATATCAGATAAATTAAAATTTACCCCGAAGACTATAGTGAGAGATGAAGAGGGACACTATCTCATACTCAAAGGATCTATCCAACAAGAGGACTTAACACTCCTCAATATATATGCCCCGAATGTGGGAGCTGCCAAATATTTAAACCAATTAATAACCAAACTCAAGAAATACCTTGATAATAATACACTTATACTTGGTGACTTCAATCTAGCTCTTTCTACCCTGGATAGGTCTTCTAAGCATAATATCTCCAAAGAAACGAGAGCTTTAAATGATACACTGGACCAGATGGATTTCACAGATATCTACAGAACTTTACATCCAAACTCAACTGAATACACATTCTTCTCAAGTGCACATGGAACTTTCTCTAGAATAGACCACATACTGGGTCACAAATCGGGTCTGAACCGATACCAAAAGATCGGGATAGTCCCCTGTATATTCTCAGACCATAATGCCTTGAAATTAGAACTTAATCACAACAAGAAATATGGAAGGACCACAAACACGTGGAGGTTAAGGACCATCCTGCTAAAAGATGAAAAGGTCAACCAGGAAATTAAGGAAGAATTAAAAAGATTCATGGAAACTAATGACAATGAAGATACAACCGTTCAAAATCTTTGGGATGCAGCAAAAGCAGTCCTGAGGGGGAAATACATCGCAATACAAGCATACATTCAAAAACAGGAAAGATCTCAAATACAAAAGCTCACCTTACACATAAAGGAACTAGAGAAAAAGCAACAAATAGACCCCACCCCCAGCAGAAGAAGAGAGTTAATTAAAATTCGAGCAGAACTCAATGATATCGAGACCAAAAGAACTGTGGAACAGATCAACAGAACCAGGAGTTGGTTCTTTGAAAGAATTAATAAGATAGATAAACCATTAGCCAACCTTATTAAAAAGAAGAGAGAGAAGACTCAAATTAATAAAATCATGAATGAGAAAGGGGACATCACTACCAACACCAAGGAAATACAAACGATTTTAAAAACATATTATGAACAGCTGTACGCCAATAAATTAGGAAATCTAGAAGAAATGGACGCATTCCTGGAAAGCCACAAACTACCAAAACTGGAGCAGGAAGAAATAGAAAACCTGAACAGGCCAATAACCAGGGAGGAAATTGAAGCAGTCATCAAAAACCTCCCAGGAAACAAGAGTCCAGGGCCAGATGGCTTCCCAGGGGAATTCTATCAAACGTTTAAAGAAGAAATCATACCTATTCTACTAAAGCTGTTTGGAAAGATAGAAAGAGATGGAGTACTTCCAAATTCGTTCTATGAGGCCAGCATCACCTTAATTCCGAAACCAGACAAAGACCCCACCAAAAAGGAGAATTACAGACCAATATCCCTGATGAACATGGATGCAAAAATTCTCAACAAGATACTAGCCAATAGGATCCAACAACACATTAAGAAAATTATTCACCATGACCAAGTAGGATTTATCCCTGGGACACAAGGCTGGTTCAACACTCGTAAAACCATCAATGTGATCCATCATATCAGCAAGAGAAAAACCAAGAACCATATGATCCTCTCATTAGATGCAGAGAAAGCATTTGACAAAATACAGCATCCATTCCTGATCAAAACCCTTCAGAGTGTTGGGATAGAGGGAACTTTCCTCGACATCTTAAAAGCCATCTACGAAAAGCCCACAGCAAATATCATTCTCAATGGGGAAGCACTGGGAGCCTTTCCCCTAAGATCAGGAACAAGACAGGGATGTCCACTCTCACCACTGCTGTTCAACATAGTTCTGGAAGTCCTCGCCTCAGCAATCAGACAACAAAAAGACATTAAAGGCATTCAAATTGGCAAAGAAGAAGTCAAACTCTCCCTCTTCGCCGATGACATGATACTCTACATAGAAAACCCAAAAGCCTCCACCCCCAGATTGCTAGAACTCATACAGCAATTTGGTAGCGTGGCAGGATACAAAATCAATGCCCAGAAATCAATGGCATTTCTATACACTAACAATGAGACTGAAGAAAGAGAAATTAAGGAGTCAATCCCATTTACAATTGCACCCAAAAGCATAAGATACCTAGGAATAAACCTAACCAAAGAGGTAAAACATCTATACCCTAAAAACTATAGAACACTTCTGAAAGAAATTGAGGAAGACACAAAGAGATGGAAAAATATTCCATGCTCATGGATTGGCAGAATTAATATTGTAAAAATGTCAATGTTACCCAGGGCAATTTATACGTTTAATGCAATCCCTATCAAAATACCATGGACTTTCTTCAGAGAGTTAGAACAAATTATTTTAAGATTTGTGTGGAATCAGAAAAGACCCCGAATAGCCAGGGGAATTTTAAAAAAGAAAACCATAGCTGGGGGCATCACAATGCCAGATTTCAGGTTGTACTACAAAACTGTGGTCATCAAGACAGTGTGGTACTGGCACAAAAACAGACACATAGATCAATGGAACAGAATAGAGAACCCAGAAGTGGACCCTGAAATGTACGGCCATCTAATATTCGATAAAGGAGGAAAGACTATCCATTGGAAGAAAGACAGTCTCTTCAATAAATGGTGCTGGGAAAATTGGACATCCACATGCAGAAGAATGAAACTGGACCACTCTCTTTCACCATACACAAAGATAAACTCAAAATGGATGAGAGATCTAAATGTGAGACAAGATTCCATCAAAATCCTAGAGGAGAACACAGGCAACACCCTTTTTGAACTTGGCCACAGTAACTTCTTGCAAGATACATCCACGAAGGCAAAAGAAACAAAAGCAAAAATGAACTATTGGGACTTCATCAAGATAAGAAGCTTTTGCACAGCAAAGGATACAGTCAACAAAACTAAAAGACAACCTACAGAATGGGAGAAGATATTTGCAAATGACATATCAGATAAAGGGCTAGTTTCCAAAATCTATAAAGAACTTATTAAACTCAACACCAAAGAAACAAACAATCCAATCATGAAATGGGCAAAAGACATGAAGAGAAATCTCACAGAGGAAGACATGGACATGGCCAACATGCACATGAGAAAATGCTCTGCATCACTTGCCATCAGGGAAATACAAATCAAAACCACAATGAGATACCACCTCACACCAGTGAGAATGGGGAAAATTAACAAGGCAGGAAACAACAAATGTTGGAGAGGATGCGGAGAAAAGGGAACCCTCTTACACTGTTGGTGGGAATGTGAACTGGTGCAGCCACTCTGGAAAACTGTGTGGAGGTTCCTCAAAGAGTTAAAAATAGACCTGCCCTACGACCCAGCAATTGCACTGTTGGGGATTTACCCCAAAGATTCAGATGCAATGAAACGTCGGGACACCTGCACCCCGATGTTTCTATCAGCAATGGCCACAATAGCCAAACTGTGGAAGGAGCCTCGGTGTCCATCGAAAGATGAATGGATAAAGAAGATGTGGTTTATGTATACAATGGAATATTACTCAGCAATTAGAAACGACAAATACCCACCATTTGCTTCAACGTGGATGGAACTGGAGGGTATTATGCTGAGTGAAATAAGTCAATCGGAGAAGGACAAACAGTGTATGTTCTCATTCATTTGGGGAATATGAATAATAGTGAAAGGGAATATAAAGGAAGGGAAAAGAAATGTTGGGAAATATCAGGAAGGGAGACAGAACATAAAGACTCCTAACTCGGGGAAACGAACTAGGGGTGGTGGAAGGGGAGGAGGGCGGGTGTTGGAGGGGAATGGGTGACGGGCACTGAGGTGGACACTTGACGGGATGAGCACTGGGTGTTTTTCTGTATGTTGGTAAATTAAACACCAATAAAAGTTAATTAAAACAAAAATAATTTTGTCAACCAGAAAGTGTTAAGCGCATGAGAGGGTATATTAATAATTTACTGAGGACACTCATGATGTGATTTTGTGCATTCTCTACCTTGATTCTTATTTATGTGATATTATTCTTGACTTTTTACTTTGAAATAACTTCTCACAGAAAAGCTGTAAAAATAATACAAACATCTCCAGCAAACTCTTCACTGATTTCCTAACTGCTCTCTTTATCTTTTTTTAGTCATCCTGTCATTTATCAATAATATTTGTAATTATTAATTTCCAAATTACTTGAGAGAAATTTGCACACATGGGTCCCATTACCCTTAGATACTTTGGTACACATTTCCTACTATATAACATAGTACCATGGAATTGATGTTGGAAATTAACGGTGACTAAGTAGTTATCAAATCTTTGACCCTTATAAAAATATTAATAAGTATTCCCCTAATTTCCTTTGCAGTGGAAAAAAAGCAACAACAAACCAGTCTCTGGTCCACAACCCAATCCAGGGTTGTTTATATTTAGCTGGCATGTCCTGTTAGCCTCCTTCAATCTGTAGTAGTTTCTCAGCCTTTCTTCTTTCTTCTTCTTTCATGATCTTGATATTTTTAAGATTACAGACCAACTATTTTGTGAGGTGTCTCTAATTTGGACTTCTGTGATGTTGAAGGATAATTTTCAAAAGGCTGAAAATACAACATACAAATATAACATGAACACATAGCAAAGATTTCATTTAACTTGTCAATTAATGAGGAAACTAGGGAATGTTAACTTGAGTCTAAAGACCATATGAGAAGCTAGGTCTGTATAGCAATTTTACAAGAGAAGTTAGAGTAAGATTTCTGGCATATTATGGCACCTCAACCATGATCTTTGAGATTGTTCATTTCACTGAAGAGAATTTGCAACTCTACTAGACAAAAATCTAAAATTTTGCATCAAAGAGTTATAAAAAAATCCAATTAATATTAAGCTAAACTCAGTACTGCATGTAAGAACACTCTTTAACCTATTTCCAAGTTTGGGATATGTTTTATAATAATGGGTTTTAGGTTCTTTCATTGCTAACCAGGACTGTTTAGAAGGAAAACTGTGAAGAAGGCACAGTTGTACACTTAGAATCAAAAACACCAGCCCTATAAGTATTCCTCTACCTACCCCAAGGTGCCTGAGTCCTGTCCACACAGGTCTGACACCGTCAGAGACAGTTTAGGAGAGGAAGGACTCAGGCCTTGCCAGATTTATATTTCCAATGTTTTGAGGAATCTGGCAAAGACTATGCAAACTTGAGGTCTTCAGGACTCAAGTATGCCAAGAGCACATTTTTAGGTAACTTGACAGGCAGGTAGAAGTGCTGCCCAGGCACCTCACACATGTGAGTGTTTCATTCACTGTCACAAATTCCATCTTGATTTGCATGACTTCCTATCTCTGGTCTGGCTCCTCTCAGGTACTTTGGTGAATAGTCTTCCCTGTTCTTTTACTTCAAGTAATCTTTTTTAAAGAAGTATTCTGCTATTGTCTTCATTTAGCTCACCAGTTATCTGTGAAAGATTTTCTGCCCAAAGTTTTGTTTTTGAAAATAAGACCCCAAAAGAAGGAAACTGATTTCCTATATTAGAAACCAAGAGAATACTCTTAAATATTGTTTAAAATAAAAATTATTTATGTACATAAAACTTCAGATTTTTAGAGTTTGAACACTATTACTTGAACCTTGTTGTTCATTACTGTGTGGCCATTAGAAGATAATGAAATACTTAAAATGTACATTACATTTTTGTTGTATTGATAAAGACAAGTTTATTTATGTTAAGGGCAGAGGAGCAAGATTACCCATAAAACCACTGAATCAATCACCTGAAACCAAGTTTCATATATTATAAATTTAATATATATCAGTTCCTCTAAATTAATGTTCTTTTTTAAAACCCTCTAAATCCCTATGTAATCAATATGGTAGCTTTTCTAAATCTATTGTTTCTGCAATTATTTTAGAATATACAATTTACAAAGTTTAAGATAATTCCTTTAATTATAACAAGGTTCAAGTAATAGTGTTCAAACTCTAAAAATCTGAAGTTTTATGTACATAAATAATTTTTATTTTAAACAATATTTAAGAGTATTCTCTTGGTTTCTAATATAGGAAATCAGTTTCCTTCTTTTGGGGTCTTATTTTCAAAAACAAAACTTTGGGCAGAAAATCTTTCACAGATAACTGGTGAGCTAAATGAAGACAATAGCAGAATACTTCTTTAAAAAAGATTACTTGAAGTAAAAGAACAGGGAAGACTATTCACCAAAGTACCTGAGAGGAGCCAGACCAGAGATAGGAAGTCATGCAAATCAAGATGGAATTTGTGACAGTGAATGAAACACTCACATGTGTGAGGTGCCTGGGCAGCACTTCTACCTGCCTGTCAAGTTACCTAAAAATGTGCTCTTGGCATACTTGAGTCCTGAAGACCTCAAGTTTGCATAGTCTTTGCCAGATTCCTCAAAACATTGGAAATATAAATCTGGCAAGGCCTGAGTCCTTCCTCTCCTAAACTGTCTCTGACGGTGTCAGACCTGTGTGGACAGGACTCAGGCACCTTGGGGTAGGTAGAGGAATACTTATAGGGCTGGTGTTTTTGATTCTAAGTGTACAACTGTGCCTTCTTCACAGTTTTCCTTCTAAACAGTCCTGGTTAGCAATGAAAGAACCTAAAACCCATTATTATAAAACATATCCCAAACTTGGAAATAGGTTAAAGAGTGTTCTTACATGCAGTACTGAGTTTAGCTTAATATTAATTAGATTTTTTATTAATTTAATTATAAAATTATAATCTTCACAGACAAGTCAGTTTCAAGTGAATTTATTTATTAGAAGGCACAGGAGGAAAAAAAGGCAAAAAATTGGCCATAAACCCCTTGCCCAGATATTTCCTCCCATTCAGTAGTTGCATTTTC
The DNA here is from genome assembly GCF_018345385.1 of Vulpes lagopus. NCBI lineage: Eukaryota > Metazoa > Chordata > Mammalia > Carnivora > Canidae > Vulpes > Vulpes lagopus. The sequence continues at coordinate 40,246,530 of NC_054841.1, forward strand.
ATTTTTTCGATGATTATTGCTATTTTAATATTTGTTGAAATATTTTAGTTATGCTTGTTTTGTAAAATGAGGACCAAAACAGTTGTTGTAGCATTTATCAGAAAAGGAACTAGCAAAAAAAGGAAAAGAAAAGAAAAGGAAGTAACTATACCATTGAGTTTCCTGTTGCTATCTGATCTTTATCATTAATATCAAGGGACAGAAATGTAAAGAACCCCACTGCACCTATTTTGCAATAATGAAGCAGAAAGCCAAGTAGAAAGATACAGTTCCGGAAATGTAACTTGTAACAATGTCAAATCATATTGTAGTTGTTTTATCTTTTAAAATATTTTTAAAGATTTATTTATTTGAGAGAAAGTGTACACGCATGTGAGTGGCAGAGGTCAGGGGGAGGGAAGGGAGAGAGAATCCTCAAGCTGACTCCTCATTGAGCATGAAGCCTGCCTACAGGGAGTTTGATCCCAGGACTGGGAGATCGTGACCTGAGCCAAAATCCAGGGTCAGCCACTTAACCAACTGAGCTTCCCAGGCACCCTTCATATTGTAGTTGTTTTAAAATCTAAAACACTAAAACATTTATTAGAGTAAATCACCATTTAAAAAGTAAGAGAAAAATGTTTTCTTATCAAAAATTTGCCTCCAACTTTATCTTAGACTTTGAAATGTGGCCTTCATAGTTTCAGCTGACTGTATCATTAGTGCACTGGATCATGGGACTGCATGTTTTTGAAGGAAAAGCCAAGTAAAAATGTTTCATGGTTTCAGATGGCCTTTCCTCCCTTCCCTCTCTGGAGTTCAATAGTGACTGATTTAAATAATGAAACTTAAAGTGCTATTTTGATGACTATATATTCAATAACTTTTGGGGATCAAATTTCCATACCTTTATTTTTCCATCTGGTTTTCTTTGCAGTATCTGACCCTTTCACCCAATTAATATATATATATGTGTGTGTGTGTGTGTATATATATACATTTTTTTTTTTTTTTTTCTGGTGGGATAAAGGTGAAAAAAGATCAAAACATTGTTAGTAGTAGGAGCTGGGGTTTGCAGAAACATTTAAGAGACTGTGTCTCATTCACCAACATGATTGTATCATGTTTAAATTTTTGAATGGCTAAGCAATATGTGCCCATCTCTGAAAGTAAATTTAAAGTATGTATAATTTGCATTGTAAAATTGGCATATGGTTTAGAGAGCCTGTGTAACAGAACACTGAATGAAACCATATTAACTAAGGAACCCTAGGTTTCTGCATTTGCTAGCTTTCATTACACTTTAAACTCTATATGCTAAAAAGTTGTAAAATGGCACAATTCATAACTTATTTGTACTTCAGAGAATGAAACTATGAGATTTTACTACATGTAGTCTAGCAGGTATTTGTTTAAGCAGCACTTCTCAAATTTTGATGTTTGTAGGAATCCCCTTGAGACCTTGTTAAAATGAAGATTCAGATTCCTTAGTTGTGGGGGAGACTGAGATTCTGCATTCCTTTACCAGCCTTCAGGAGGAAGGGTCACTGCCACTGGTCCGTGGACCACACTTTGAGTAGCAAGGGGTTGGAAACAAATTATTTATTGGGAGTACATAAAGGATTCACTGGAGAGCTCATTGAACAGATTTCTGACACTCCTTCCAGAGATTCTGATTTAGTTGGTCTAGGGTGGGAACCCAAGATTGTACTCCTAACAAGTTCGTAGGTGAGGCTGATGCTGTTGATCTGCTGACCACAATTTGAGTAACTCCAATTCAGAAGTACTCAAACTCTTCTGACATAAAGTAAATTTAATTTTAGTGGGATGAAACATGGCTCAATGGAAAGTCTCTTAGATTGTCTAGAAGGGAACTAGGGTTTTGGTACAGGCCTCGTCTATGAGTCTCAGTTCCCTTACTATAAAATGGAACTAATGATTAGTGGTCTACTCCAACATACTTAGCATACAAAGCAGAGGGAGCCCTCTTAATCTGAAACATAAATTTCAATTCCTTTGGCCATGTCTCCCCTAACATTTGGAGGACCCATGACAAGTGGAGACCTCATGAAGTATGGGTCAACATTTTCACATTGCATATCAAGCCAACAAATACATTAGATAATAATCTGAGTTGTTTATTGTTGCAATAAGTTTTTAAGCTGCCATGTACACATTCAACACTAATTCATGAACATCTCTGAAAACCACAATATGATATATGAAGAAAATAAAAATGGGTATCTGTTTCTCTTAGGAAACAACACTTAATTATTTTTTTTTAAGATTTTATTTATTTATTCATGAGGAAGAGAGACAGAGAGAGAGAGGGAGAGGCAGAGACACAGGCAGAGGGAGAATCAGGCTCCATGCAGGGAGCCTGACTTGGGACTCGACCAGGGTCTCCAGGATCACGCCCTGGGCTGAAGGCGGGGCTAAACCACTGAGGCACCCAGGCTGTCCAACACTGAATTATTTGAGAATCTTGAATGCAATGCTATTTTGTTATAGGAAGGATTTAACAAGTTAATTATTTTTTCCTTACCTAAACATTTCTGCTAAATCCTCCCTCCACTAGGAAATGATGTGCATTATGGTGTTAGTGGTTGCACAATCCATAGCTTTTCATGATATTCAGATATAGTCTTACTTTGAGATACAGGATAAGAGATGTGGAGAAACATTTCCCTGAGGCCTGAGTAATGTTACCTATGAGATAAGATGTTTAAGTTTATGCCTCACACTCTACAGTACTAAATGCTAAATCTAAAATGATAGAAGTAAACTCTCATGTGTGTTTGTGATATGTGAGGACCTTTAGAGCCCAGGACCAGGAAAGGGGTCCCTCTAGTCTGGTTTAGGGTGGTACTCTTTTGCTGGTCTTAAAAAAAAAACAAAAACCTGATACCAAAAATAACTGTCACTTGAATATCATTCAAGGTGCTTGATATTTGAGAAAGACATTTGGAAGACCAAACTAATTTATTCATCTAAGTGTCCTAAAATATAACCATATAAAAATTAAAGTACTGAAGTCATATCATTTTAGCTACATGGAGAGAACCTTGTGTCAAAGACATAATCATATGCCCTCTGCTTCTTTGAAGACAATGTCTTTATACAGAATGTTTCTGTATCATGTACACAATTACTATTTAAGACATCCACTATGTCATCCAATATCCCATATATGAAAGTTAAAGTAGTTCTCTTTAAATTAATTTCCAAAAAAAAAAATTAATTAATTAATTAATTAATTTCCAAGTTAAGAGAAAAGTCGATCATCTTCAGATAAGCTTGTATATGTCTTGATTTAGCTGCCTGGAAGCTTAGCACTAAATTTAGTATTCAGCTAAAGTAATTGACTTAGCCCAAGGTCTATACGTTAATGTTTCTTTCCTTTAGATACCTTTGTTTGAATTGTACTTTTAAGTTCATCTATTTTTTAATATGATTTAAATTCATCAGTTAACTCAGGAAGAAGCAGCAGCATATGCAAGAGAGGAATCAAATAAATACTTGAGTGACCTATCTTGCAGAGTTTGTAAAATTAAATTGTAAAAATAATATCCATGCTAGAATTTTGTAAGTTATACAACTTCCTATATTAAAAGGTATTATGATAGTTTATCCACCTCATGACCCAAGATGGCTGCTAGAGTTCCAGCCATCATGAGGTTTATGTATATCAGTTCATATAGAAAGAAAAAAGGAATTTAGAAGAGCAAAATGGTGTCATTCAATATCTGCAGCTTTTCTGGAGGTTCTATACAACACTTGGTCACAGGACCATGTCTATTGACATGACTGCTGGGAAATGTAATATTTTATCCTTGACAACAACAAACTCAACTAAACACTAAGTTCCTGTTACTGAGAGGGGAGATGAGAAAGAGGTAGAGGTGGAGCATTTCAATCTCTGCCACAAATTCTTTGCCAGTGGTGAAGTGAGGAAATTTTTAACTTCTCAGTAGAGTAAAACATACTTAATTTTAAATTGTCACAAAATTTTAAAATATCAGATATATTGGATAGATCTGTATTTGAATACTTTCCACATTTTAAACATTCAGATCTTACATCTCAAATTAGCATATTTTTCAACCACAAAGTGAGGAAGATTTTTTAATAAGATGCAGAGAATGACTTCCAAATTGTTCATGGACAATTTGGCTTTGTTTGGGGATTGATTCAATGATTTGTTTTCATAAGTATTGATTTTCTTTCCTGTGTGTTTTATGAAATGAGTGGGGAGGACTGTTGTATTTAGTTCCTATTTTGTTTCTATTTACTCAGAGTGTAAGAGTGGTTGTGGATGTTTCCTTGACTGTTTGTATTTTAGACTAACTTTTCAGATGGTAAATTGAGCATGAGAAATATGTTATTAAATCGACTGCATTGCAAAGTGGCATTTGACATTTTTTATTTATAAACACGGTACCTTCTACTGAAAATCCAGGAAATTTTTTGACAAAAATGAATTTCCATTAACTTATGTGTTAAATGCCAGAGCCCATTATTTATATCTGAGATACAGTAATAAACTAAGCTTTTTGCCCAAGGTCAAGTGCATTAAGAGTGAATGTATTTTATGAATAAACATTGTTAAAAATGAACAACTATTATGGAGCAGATTTTCATAATTAATTTAAAAATTTGCAAGTTGACTAGGCATCATCTTTATTCACTGAACTTTTAAACATTCCATATTGAGTTAAAATCCCACTTCTTCTAAAGATATATATACTTGATTTGCTACACAGAGATAGCAGTGGATAGATATATATTGATTTTAATATGGATTATGAATGGGTGAATATTTGTATGTTTAAATAATATGAAATACTATAGTTGGAGAAAGTCAAGGTTGAGAATGGATTTAATGTCTGTTTTATCAATCAACCATGACATCAACAATCCATTTGCTGCTTTTTCCATCCTCAATAGTAGTTTCACTTTGTTGATTGTAATTTTAGGGGAGGAGGGGAACTACTGGAAATTTCCACTGTCTAAGTTCCTCACTACTATCAGCAAACATCTATCACTGCTGACTGTTTTTAACTCCTCAACTCGTTTTCACAATTTGTTGTCCTGTAAAGTAACAAATGGCTCAAATTTTCTACACACTAATTAAAATTCCATTTCTCATGAATTCCTTAATCGAGTGCAAGTCATTATGTGCTTTGTTGATTCTTAAGTGCAAAGATAATTGCAATGGGCAGCATGAAAAGGGTTTGATTATTGCCTGTCGACTCCTGTGAATTCTAATAGGTCTAATTGCATAGCATCAATTCATCATCTCAGCATCACTTCTTTTTATTATTAGCTCTTCGAATTGTAATGTGCTCATAAAGAAGTGTTGTAGTATATCAGAGCTGACATGGTACCTGGCCTATTGTAATTTTCAGCCCTTACCTTGTGCAACTCTTGAAATTAAAAGTTTATTATGGAGTGCCCTTTTTCTGAAACTAATTTTAAAATCCTCCTGTATGATAAAATGAATACTGTCCAATAATCTGCATATGAATTTGCCTTTGTAATAATTCTATTAAATGGCTGCCAAGGCCTTTTTTGCTCAGATTATTCCTATAAATTCAGAACATAATGTGTTAGTTGGAAAACATTTATTAGACTTTTTAATGGGAATTCCTGGCGGCATTTCTCAGGGAGTTTCTATACTATAGTGGCTGTTTTAAATGCTCAGGAAAGAAAGGGCTCCCACTGAATAATGATGTGGAATCATCCAGGAGCCCCAATTATGTGAGTAAAGGACCACCAGCAACTGCGATGCCAAATGCACTATCATTTGCACTAAGAAAAAGAATAGCCCTAGTGTAGAGAAGAAATATAAACCTTTAATCAATCTCCAGATAAATTAATGCTCTATATGTGTGAAGGAGCATATCTAATAATAATGACTTCAAAGTTGGATACTGACACCCTGTGTAAAGCACAATACTTTAATCATTATTTCTAATAATTTCTAGGATCCTTGTGAATAAAGTATTAGTATGACAATTTTACAGATAAGGCTCAAAATGTCACCCCAAATCACCATATGGTATACGGCAAAGCTGGGATTCAAATACCAAGACAGAAACACCCCCTCCCCCATAGTTTATATGCTATTTTCAATACACACTGTGGCATGGCTTGGGTGAACTTTGGAGGATGGACTATCATATTGTTAAAGTATGACTCCAAGTCAGCCTAAAATTAAATAAAATAGATACTTCTATTCCCTTTAGGGCAATGTAGTTAGAAGTGATTATAATCCATTTTAGGAAATGAGTCAACTTCATATTACCATTTTCTAGGAATTAAGCTACTGAAGGGAAGTGTTTCAGTTATTTACTTGCTGTGTAACAAACTATCCCCAAAATGGGTGGAATAAACCAGCAGCTACTTTATTAGGCTTGTGGATTCTATGTGACAGAAATTCAAATGACTTGTCTCTACCACATAATGTGTGTGTCCCTACTGGGAGAGATGTGAATGATTAGAGCCTAGAATCATCTTGAGACTTCTTCATCCACATGTCTGAGATGGAATGACTCACAGAATGGGCTCAGCTGGTCCATCAGAGTGCCTACACATGTGCCTTTGGATTCTGATAGCATGGCACTGAGTTCCTAGAGAAACATCAAAAAGCAAATATTCCAAGAGATCAAGGCAGAACCTGTAAGACTTCTCACCTTTCCCTGGTACTCCCAAAGCATCATTTCAACACATTTTATTGGCAATGAGCAAGTCACTACCACCATCTGAGATTCATTGAGAAGAGATTTATACTCCAGCTTTTGATGCAGGAGTGACAAAATCACAATCCAGAAGAGCATATGGGATTGAAGATATTGTTGTGGCCATATTCAGATAACATAGCCCACCACAGGGACTGGATGACTTTTGTAGTATTTCATTCTGGGCAATGGAGCAACTTGTAGGGGAATAGTCCCTCAACAGATATAAATTATTATCTTAAACATCCCTCTGGAAACTATCCTAATAAGAAGATAGCTCTTTGCTTTGTGTGTACATATGTGTGATGAAAAGGAAGAATAAAACAATTCAAAAAAAAAGAATAAAACAATTCATTTTTCTGCAGAGCAAATGTTTGGTTTTTTTAAAAAGAATATTAAAATTGTATGGTTTAGATGCAAATATTTTATTAAGTTCATGAGTTCATTTCCAAATACAAAGAATTAGAAGAGCAAATGTTGATCCTAAATTTTCTATTATCCTGTGAAATGTGGAATGTCACCTATATATGAATAAATTAAATAAAAAATAAATTACCAGTCATGAATATTCATTACTTATGTTCTGCTTTGAAAATCATAGGCTGGGACAGTGACATACATGAAACTATTGCTTACTATGTTATCATACTTTTTTAAAATTGAGGTAAAATTTACAGAGAGTGAAATGCAAAAATATTAAATATGTAATTTGGTGAGTTCTGATAATGTATACACACCAATAAATATGAATACTTCTTCATGGCAGAAACTTCCCTTGTACCCAATCTAGTGAATCCCATTTCTCAAAGGTAATCACTGTTCAGACTTCTTTCATTATTTGTTAATTTTATATGTTCTTACTACAAATGGAACCACACAGAGAATATATATGTACTCCTTTTGGTCACTTTTCTTCTGTTCAGTATAAAGCCTATGATATTCATCCATGACACCCAGGGAGGGAAAGATGCTTTGCTTCTGCTGGGTGGAGGTGGTATTTTAGGCTTCCTTCTAGGCCTCAGCTAATACCACCCAGCTGTGAAGAAGAGGATTTTCTTATAATGGCTTCCCAGTGAGCCTCCACTGACACAGCAGTGAGGAGGCCCGCGCTGAATGGTAGTGAAAATTCCGGCTTTCCACATGGGCTCTTCTGACACCACCCTGAGGCAGGTGGAGGTGGAATCCAGGATTCCCACCTGATTTCCATTGACATTAAGGAGAGCAGGGAGTTTGTTACCACCAGCCATGGATGAAAATCTTAGCTTCCCACTCACCATCGTCTAACACCACTTGGGTAAGGAGTACCTCCTTAGAGCTGGATGAGGATGGAAATCAAGGCTCCCCATTTGGCCTTTACTGACTGGATAAGGATTGAGCCATTGTTTTATCTGTGGTGCTTATTGGAATAGAGCAGGTATTGTCTTTCTGACTAAGTTACCCTTTTGTGATTTTTTTTTTTTTTTTTTTGGCTAGAAAGAACAGACTATTCAGGGGCTCTTTGTTATTTTGGTGGTGGTGGGTTTTGTCTCTTTTTGATATTTCTGGGTTATATCTTCTCCAGCAACCAGTCTAGCATATATGGGGCAAAAAGAAAACCCAGAAAACACACCATTATGTCCTTCTTTGGGTCCCAAGACCTGCTTTTTTCTTTCCACTGTACAGTCTTCTTCTATTTGTGTCATGTACAATGGCCAGGATTTTAAGCTACTCTCAGCAGGAGGAATAGGGAGAAGTCCATCTGCTCAATCTTAATTGAGAACTGGATTATCTTTGTTTTTTTTTTTTTAAATGTATGTACTTAATACTGGATCTTGGTGAGTACTAAAGTTGGGGAAAGATTTAAAAACTTTTGACTTAGAACTGTGATTGTCACATGATAAACACTCAATAAGGAGCAGGTGTTATTTTCTTTGTGCAATCTCAGTATCTCTGGAAGCCCAATCTTTTCTTTTTTTAATAATAAATTTATTTTTTATTGGTGCTCAATTTACCAACATACAGAATAACACCCAGTGCTCATCCCGCCAATTGCTCCCCTCAGTGCCCATCACCCATTCACCCCCACCCACCTCCCCTTCACCACCCCTAGTTCGTTTCCCAGAGTTAGGAGTCTTCATGTTCTGTCCCCCTTTCTGATATTTCCCACACATTTCTTCCCCCTTCCTCTATATTCCCTTTCACTATTATTTATATTCCTCAAATGAATGAGAACATACAATGTTTGTCCTTCTCCAATTGACTTACTTCACTCAGCATAATACCCTCCAGTTCCATCCATGTTGAAGCAAATGGTGGGTATTTGTCATTTCTAATGGCTGAGTAATATTCCATTGTATACATAAACCACATCTTCTTTATCCATTCATCTTTTCCTTTATAATGGAGAGGTAGAGAGGGAGATGTATCCCAGACCCTCACCTCACCACACCAGTGAATACAGGAACTTTCTCAACATGCCTTAAGACACATCACAGAGTTATCTGTTCCTGCCTGTGCCTGAACCTCACTGTACATGCAAATGTATAAACACACATGAAACCTCAGACTTTGATATACTAATGTAGGCAAACAAACCTAGGGTCAAAACATACAGGCTCTGAAATTCTTCCTGAAAGGATGTGGGAAGAGATTGTCGATTCCTAAGAAGTTAGTAACTTTGGCCTGCAAGTGTTTGTTTTGACCAGAGTTGTCTCATGAAAAGATGGTTCTCCATACAGTTTATTTGTAAAACAAGACATTGTGCTTTATATAGTGAGACTTTGTAATTCTATTCTTGCTGACAGCCCTGTGATCAGCGAGCATAACCACATATAAAGACTTCAGATCTCCTGAAGTATCACTGTAGTTTATCTCTGTCTGTTTGTTATGTATGAGCCTCATATACATTTTAAGCTCTTAGACAATTGACTAGTTTGCACTGAAATGTCCTGGCAGGCTTTGTGAAAAGTGGAAGTGGCACTCAGTCCTTAGATTCACAGGAAGTTCTGAATGAGCAAATAGTTCACCTTACAATGTGTTTTGTTCAATTATTGCTGGATTAGGTCAGAGAAGGTCTGCCCTATGGGACATTACTAGAAAACTCTACCTGGGCTGTCCCAGTTGCACTATAAACACCCCTTAAACAGACTACATTTTTTTAGTCTTATTTTAGAGTGTTGTCTTTCATGTTTTTAAAAATATTCATAATATTAATTAACCATTTTAGGTACTCGGACAACCATTTAGCTAATAACCATCTATGTATTAACTACACATACCTAAATTTCCTGGCATGTCCCAACACTATTTTTCCAGTTTATTTTTTGTTTTGTGTTTTTCTTTAAGTGCATAATTCAGTGACTTTGGTATATTCACAGTTATACAATCATTGCTACCACTATCTCATTGTAGAATTTTTTTTATCACCTTAAAAATAAATCCTATACTTATTTAGTAATTACTCACTCTTCGTTCTGCCTACCCCATTCTTGGCAACCACTAATCTACTTTCTATCTAAATGGACTTACCTTTCTATCTATGTGGATTTTCTGTCTATATGGTTTTGGACATTTCATATAAATGGCATAATACAATGGGTGGCCTTCTGTGACTGATTTCTTTCATTTAGCATAATGTTTTCAAGGTCCATCTCATTCGTGGTGTAGAAAATATCGGTGCTTCATTCTTTTTTACGGCTGAATAGTATTCCTTTGTGGGGTATATATTTGGTTATTCATTTATCAATTGCTAAACATTTGGGTTGTTTCCACTCAGGAGCTATTATAAATAATACTGCTCTGGACATTTTTGTACAAGTTTTTTGTGGACATATGGTTTCTGTTCTTTTGCATAGATACTTAGAAGCAGAATTGCTAAGTCATATGGTAATTCTATATTTAACATTTTGAGGAACTTTCTGCTTTCCAAAGTGGCATTTACATTCCCATCACTATTATATGAGGATTCCAGTTTCTCCAAGACTCATTAATGCTTGTTACTATCTTGATGATAGCCATGGTAATGGCTATGAAATTTTGATTTACATTTCCTTAATGACTAAGGATGTTGAACATCTTTTCATGTACTTATTTATTAGCCATTTGTATGTTTTCTTTCCAACCATTTCTTATCCCTTTTTTGACCTCTCCTTGAATCTATTCAAGATCAAATTACCTACTTAGCTTTTTTCTTCTTCAGTTTGACTTTCTTGTTCCTTGGCTTAACTCTGAAGCATGCTTTCTTCAATTTTTTTCTTTCTTCCCACAAGTAGTATGCATGCACTCTAATATTTTTTATCATTTAAATAATTTCAATGAAGGCCTCAATTAAAGTCATTAATGTTCTGCTAATGTTTGAGAATGAGATCTTCTTACTATAATATTTGTGCAAAATGTGCTTATCTTTATGGCTTTTTGTGATGATTTATAAGCACTAAAGTAGAGATTAGACAAGAAAACATTTTTGTTTTGTTTTGTTTTGCTTTGCTTTTTTTGATTGTATGAATGAAAACATTTGAAACTATAGATTGTCATTACTGTGACTGGAGCCAGTGAGGAGAATGCACCATATGCTTCCAACAACCGCAACTTTAGCATTACACTAGAACCTAAGTGATGGCTCTGAGAATATCTCATAAATTCCTAGGCAATGGATAGGCCTTGAGTATACATTTCAAAAGGGACCAATGTTTTCTTCATGAAATTCTATAAATTATTGTGTTTGTATGTCTTATGTGACTGTGTTTTTTTTTTTTTTTTGTCTATTCAATAAGAATATTTTAAAAACAAGAGATAGGGACACCTAGGTAGCTCAGTGGTTGAGCGTCTGCCTTTGGCTCAGGATGTGATCCCAATGTTCTGGTATTGAGTCCCACATTGGGCTCCTTGCATGGAGCCGGCTTCTCCCTCTGCCTGTGTTTCTGCCTCTCTCTCTCTCTGTGTCTCTCATAAATAAATAAATAAAATCTTTTTTTAAAAAAAGACAAGAGATAACAGAATGTATTTGGTTTAATCTTATAGAAACTTTGATATTGTTCTATCAATAAAATAGTCAATAATAATTCCATTGGAAAAGTTAATTTTTTTGTTCTTTATTCTTTAGGATTTTTTTGTACAGCAGTGTCAAACACATTCTTGCATGTCACTTACTATAGTAGAGAGAACTAAGATATTAACCTTTCAGAATGAAATAAGCAGTAAAACTTAAAATTCTATCCAAACACTTTACTGTTATTGTCTATTGTGTATTCAAAATGCTGCACAGCAAGGGTATTTTGGAAAATAACTCAGCTGCTCGATGTGTTTCTGCTTTAAACATCTTTGGACAGCTAAGATTATAACAAGGCACAGAAATCTAATGTTTAGGGTAAAAATAAATATCCCTTTTAGATTGATTAGTTTAAATGGGGTTTGTAATAATGTATAATAATAAGGTATCTGAAAACACTTCAAATTTGAATTATTCTTTTTCTGATAAATGTATAATCCATTTTTACTTAAAATGTATAATATTTATAAAAATGTGGCCTAAAATGGGTCTGGTTCGGAACAATATTCTCATCTGTTTTATATATATAATATATTCCTTTTTTCTTTTTTTACCTGTGTATTTGTGTGTGTATATTTTAAACTTGGTAGCATAGCATATGCTGCTTTATCATGTGAGAAAAATAAAATCATACCTTTTAACATTAAAAAAACTGTATACTTAGCAATTTCTACAATTTAGTTAGCTACATGAGAAATACATTCCTTGTCAAAATATCTATTTGTGTAATTCAGTAAACGATTATACATTACTAACATTTTTTTTGTTTTTCTCTTTTTTTTTCTTGTTAGAGATACCTAATCAGTCCTGCCAAGGGATTGATTAGCCTCATTAGAAATAAAAATGTGATGAAAATAAATATAATTTGTTTAGGGCAATAGAGATATCAAGAAAAAAATGTAAAGGTATACATTAAGTGAATTAAAATCCACTAAGAGCTAACTATTACTAAATCTTAGCCTGAAATGGAAAAAAAAAAAAGAAAAAAGAAAAAAAGAATTTATATCCAGTAAAAAAGTTTATATAGAATAGAATTATATGTGATACATGTGGAAATTAGAAAAAGGTGTTCCTGTCAGAGAATAAAAGTTTCAAGTGAAGGGACACCTAATGTAAAGGAAATAGCTGAAAAGTAACTTACTGATCCAGAAAACAAGTCGAAGAAATACTCAAGAATGTACAGCAGATAAAATACTTGAGAGAGTGTAAAGACAATCGAGACATATACAACCCATTTGTCCCATTTGTCAAGAATTCTAGAAAGAACATATAAAATGAAAGAGAGTTATAACTTCATAACTAAAAGGGGAACAAATTCCTGTCTTGAAAGAACCCAAACAGAATTCAGAATCCCAAGAATAAATAGGAAGTTCCTAAACCTTCTGGAGAGGAAAAGAAATCCAGCTTTCTTATCAAGGTATAAAAATCAAACTGGCTTTTTTCTCATGAAAAATGAAGCAAAATCTTCAAAATTCTGGGAGCAAAATTAATTGGAACCTAGAATCATATATGCCAGGAAACTAATGCTCAGAAACCAAAACAAATGAAAAGTATTTGGAAATCCAGTGACTTAGAAAATCCCTACCTACAAGGAATATCTCTGAAAGACTTATACTCAAGGATATACTGCAAAAAGAAAAAAGAAAAAAAAGAAGTTAAAGAAAAAGAAGACCAGGGACCCAAATAATAGTGGAAGCAAAGAAGACAGTAAACTATAAATTCTGACAAAAGTGCTTAATGCGAGTGGTTATAGATTTTGAGACCATAATGACAAAATACTGACTCTATAGGGAATATCTTCTGATTCTCCCATTTATGGATGTTGTGAATACAATTATGTGCAAATACAAATCAAGTCAGAGCTCATGACCTACTACATGCCAGGTACTATGTTTGATGCTTTCACATATAATACATAATTTATATCCCATATCAAACTTGATAAGTAAATATCACAGTTTTTGCAGAAGAGGAAAGTAATTTGCCCATGTTTACCTATTTGGTGAGTGGGCTTTTTCAGTGAGATATGAAGACTTGTTTTCTTGCTCTTTCCTGATATCATCCAGTGTGTTTACAATTACACAGACTAGGGACCGTCTTTTTCTGGTATCCCTAGACATGCCTTTATAATTATTTTCCTACTTATACCAAGCTGCCCATCTTGTACTTCATTTATTTATCTAATTGTAGTACCTCCTCAGCCAAATTATCTTATCTCAATATCAGTGTGGTGACACTTCTGAATAAGAAGTGGAATTTGTATTCATTGGCCTACATAATAGTATATTGCTAAAGCATCAGTCACCAGATGTCACTTATTCATTTAGAGGTTGGTCTGTCTTCTTCTTCTTCTTCTTCTTCTTCTTCTTCTTCTTCTTCTTCTTCTTCTTCTTCTAAGATTTTGTTCATTTATCCATGAGAGAAAAAGAGAGAGAGGCAGAGACATAGGCAGTGGGAGAAGCAGGCTCCCTGCAGGGAGCCTGATTCAGGACTTGATCTCAGGACCCCAGGATCACAACCTGAGCCAAAGGCAGACACTTAAACATGGAGCTACCCAGGCATCCCAATATTTCGTTCTTCTAATATACGTTAGTCTCACTTAATTATTAAAGTATCCAGGCAAACATTTCATTCTTGTTGGCTGAATTATTGTGAAAAGTTCTCTTGATTTTCTTTTGTTGTTGTTGTTTTTTCATGGATTTACATTAATGGTTTCCACTAAATGATCTTGCAGAGGCACATGTTGACCTCTTTAAATCTGAGTCTCACATGAATCATGTTTGAAAGGCTCAGTGATATATCCTCTTCCCCTCAGTGATGCTCTACCAGGCCCAAAGTAGGCAAGGAAGGAGAAAAGTTAAAAAAAAAAAAAAAAAGCCTGTCTTGAAACATGAAAATTTATTATCTTCAACTTTACAATTTTTGTTTCTTTTACTAATCCTTTTTAAATTGTTGACCCCCTTCTTCCCTTGATTTTTATGTTAAGGATAGATTTTTCAGGAGACTTGACTAGCACCACAATAATTCAGGCCTCCATTACTTTTCTGTTTTTTTCCATTTCTATTACCCTCTTAGTCAGTGAAGTTACTTTGAATAAATTCTGACTCCCCACCTTGCTTTTCTCCCATGCACCTTGAAACTATCATTAAACTCTGCCAGTATACCTTTAAGTTTTTTGACTATCTACGTCCCTTTTCATTCCCACCAACCGGATTTAACATTAGCTGTTCTCCATTGCTTTAGAAGCTTCCAACTCACTCTGCAAAGAAGTGAGTGCAAGGAAGTCAAACTATTGTCGTGATTTCCCTGGGGAATTCATGATCCTGAAAGATCCTTATTTTCTTTATCCTATGATGTCTTGTAGAATTCTTGCTTAAAAAGCTCTTCTTGCCATTTTCTTTTCTACTGAAATCAGTTGGTCTGGGAGCAGTCATCTTAGCCTTTCTTCCCTGAGTCCTTATAAGCTGCCTATTTAAGAAATATTTCTCCATTCTCAAGAAGCTGATAAATAGAAGTGACCTGAGCACCATCTCACAGAAGAGGAAAGAAGTATCAGTCTAGGTTCTAAAGACTGAACAAAAGACAAAAAAAAAATGCATTTAGTTAAGATTATTCTTTTAAAAATTTTGTAACTCACATAATAGTTGAAGCAGAGAAATACCATCTCTTAAGTCCTGTCCATCTGGTCTTCCCCCTATACAGTTGAGAGAGATCACTGTTTCTTCAAACTTGAGGATCAGATAAAGTATTTAGTGATGTCCATTTTGATTAGAAAAGGAAATAGTTTTACTAGATCTGTACAGCAGGATCTGTAGTATAGCAGATCTCAAAGTATGGTCTGGGGACCCCTCTTTCATATTATACTTACAGCTTATTTATATTTCTTCCTTTCTTCCTCTCTTGAGGGTATAGTACAGCTTTTCAAAGGTTACATAACATGTGATAACATCATTTTTCTGATAGTTAATAGTATGTGCTTTTATTTTCTTGGGTGATGGATATGCTCACTGAAACAAAACCTCTTTCTGTTCTTAAATTATTTTTAAGAGTGTAAAGAGGTCTTGAAATAGAAGAGTTTGAAAACAGCTCCTATCTTGCACAATGAACCAACCATCTCTGAGAGGAAGGTGGGGAGGTAGACTGATCTTTTGGATTCAGGCAGTCTAAGCCACCTATTCATGGTCATGCTAGAGCAAACACTCATTGTGAAAATGCTTAGTGAAATTATCCTTATTACTTAAGTATTTTGTCATTCTTACCCTCCTTTGCCCCTTGTTTGTACTGCTGAATTTGTATAAGCAAACTTCTGAAAAATGTAGCTTCTCAGTATAGGAATTTCCACATATTCTTTCTTTTAGAACATATGCTAAACTAATTCTTAAAATATTCTGTCCTTCTCATTGTCTTTTCTAAATACAAGTGTTCCTTTAGAAAATTAGGTGTAGAATCTGGTGTGGATGTATATATCATGAGACTGGAACCAAGATGACAGTATAGGTGTAAATGTTGTACAGAAAACTTATAGTATGGGGGATACCTGGGTAGCTCAGTGGTTTAGTGCCTGCCTTCAGCCCAAGATGTGATCCTGGAGTCCCAGAATCAAATCCTGCATCAGGTTCCCTGCAGGGAGTCTGCTTCTCCCTCTGCCTGTGTCGCTGCCTGTTTCTCTCTGTGTGTGTGTATGTCTCGTAAATAAATAAATAAAATCTTAAAAAAAAAACCAAAACTATAGTCTAGAGCTAATGACTGCACTGGTCTCTAAGAGAAACTAAGATTGGTTTATTTTCATGGAGAGGTAGGTTCATTATACCTAGATGTCACTTTTTGAAGAAATGCAAATGGTGATTCCATTAATTTTTGAGATATTCAGAGAATCTGTCATTTTCCATTTTGTCATTTAAGAGCCAAAACCAATCTCTAGAACCAAGTAAATTTACTCTAAAATGAGCTATATGCAGATGAGGAAAATGACACATTTTAAAAATGCATTTATTTAATTACCTTCTGCAAAAAAAAAAGGCAAAGAAGTCACCACACTTTTTTTCTCCCTATTGAAAATCTTTGGAAAGAAACTCACAGCTCTTGTTGGAGTATGATGGGTTTAGTCTTTTTAAAAATCTTCTATTGCACATTTATTAGGAAATTTTTGATAAAGCTATGTTGATTTTTTCTGTGAAGAAATAGATTCTCAGTTCCATAAAAATGTATGTTGAATGACATGAACCAGTATAACTACATTCCATCTTTTGCCCAGTCTAGACTGGCCATTCTACTTCATTGTTTTCTCTAATCCAGTATATCATCTCTGATTAGATTGATTATATCAGGCTAACTTTTGTTTAATCACCCACAAATTCACTAATTATCCATTAATCAACTGTTCCCATAGAGTTCTTGGCTTTGTAGGAAAGATTCACACATAGATTTGTCATGTTCCCTGCAGTGGAAGCAAGGAGTCTCTACATGAAGACAGGAAACACAAAATTACAGCACCACAGAATTAGAAAGAATCTTGGAGCACATGTAATCGTACTTGATTGCCTCCAAAGGGAGGAAATGCCCTGCCTCCTCAGGCAAAATGTTGTATTATTTAGAGAACTCTGACTGATGGAATCTTACTAGTTGTATGTACAGAAATGTTGATGTTAAAAGTCATATAAATAGTCAAACATAAGTGATATTGGAGACAAGAGGAGAAATGAGTTTCAAAATTAGTTCATGTAGTAGTGCTCATAGATCATGTCTTCAATGAAGATAAATTCTCTTTAGGTTTTATAGAATGGAAAGTATTGTGAAAGGCAAAGATGAGGGGGTCCTCTTGACACCAGGAAAGTTCTGGAATCAAGAAAGCACAAAACCTCTTTTGTGCAAGTGAATGGGATGATTGTCCTATATACCTGGCATACAGTGGATTCTCAATGAATATTTTTTTAATAAAGAACAAAATTAATGACTGAGTGAATGATCTTAGTAGTCTTTATTGTTCAGACTTGTGTTGATAAGGGAGCAATAAAGGAAAGCTAGTAACAGGCAAGCACATGCAACCACAGCATCAGCCTTTGTGTCTTGACAATGACCCCCTTGCACACTTTAGTCCTAGCCTAGATTCTCCATTTGTAGAATTACCGTTACAGTGGGAGGGGCGGGAAAGCGGGTGGGGATGACTAACATTCACTTATTTTTACCCATTAAGTAGGATTCTTAAATCCTTCTTTCCCATTGCATCTTAATAAAGTGCTGGTTTTACATCTCTCTATAAACGCTGCAAATTGCTGCCCATCCCTTGAACTGGAACAAAGATCTTATTATCTTCCTTGAAAAAGTCATATTGTCTATCTGGACCTCCACCTCCTCTCACCCCTGCTAGTGAAGCATTAGAAATGCCATGCATTTGACTCACTTCCTTCTAAGATGTGTTCTCTTTTGGTTCATTCTAAAATGATGTGAAATGTTGGAATTTTGCAGATAATTCAGCTTCCCACAGTCTTTCTGAGACCCCTCTCTGTTGGAAATAACACTATTGTAATGCAGATGCCCCCAATACCCTGTGGAATCCCAAAGATTCTATAAATGGCTGACCACAGTATACCCCTTTTACAAAAATTTCAATCTGTGTTATTGAAAAATGGACCCTTATATATAGGGATCCATTTGAAACAGGAGACAGCCTCATCAGCAAGATCAACCTTAAATAGATTTTTGTCGGAAGAGGGAGAATTAATAAACTATTAAAGATAAGATTTGCCTCTTCCTTCTCTCTCTCTCTCTCTCTCTCTCTCTCTCTCTCTCTCATATAGAGGGTAACATCTTAGTAGAAATTGCTCAAATAATATTTTATAATTTAAACCTCACAATTTAAGCTTAACACCTTACAATTTTAAAGTCAATGAAGCATGAAACATATTATCAGCACATGATGTCCAAAACGTGGCAACATCATTACATTTTCATGTAAAAAATGGGATCAAACTTCAACTTGAGCTGGGTGCATTCATTTGACTGTGCATTCTGTATGCCTTTATCAGCTGCAAAATACAAAAGCTGTTCAGCTACTATGTATGTAATCTCAGACATAGACATCTTATTTAGGGAATCATAGCTCCAAGGAGGCTAAGAGAGGTCAACTAAAACTGTAACTAAAAACAGTGAAAACAAATGGTTAACTCACAGACCCCCCCCAAGGAAAATGGGCAAGGAAATGACACTGTAAGTGGTAGTTTGTCCCAAACTCACGTAAAGAGCTGGGTGACTGTCGTGTTTCTGGACATTGAAAGAAATCCATCATGCAGCTGAAGAAGTGGGGGAGAGAATAATCCAAACTTAGAAACCTGCAAGGCAATGGTTGAAGTACATTCTAACTGATGTCTGCTACAGATTGAAAAGGAACATCTTATAGACAATTGATTGTTTTTTGAAATATAACAAAAACAAGCTTTGAAAATGTGTATATGGAAACAATGACCTATATGGAGAGAAAAGGCAGCATTTACTTCATAATGCTGTCAGGTGGTAATTCAATTTCCTGTTTACTGAACTTCAAGTGTGCTGTTTCAGGTCATAGATTGGTAGTGCTTATCATATAAATTGGCCAATAAGATTTACAAATAGTACCTTTAGTGCCTGGATATGTGGTTTTATCTTTAGAAAAGAAAATCAATTTAATTCTGCGCATTGGTTTTCTCCTTAAAATTCATGCAATTTGAATATGATTGACAGGGTACTGTATCATTATGCAGTCTGTTAGATGGACCGATTATGCTTATGAATACAAGAGAGGAGTCAATGAAAGCAACATGTAATTGATTCTACACTAGTCTGACTGTTCATTAACAGTTTGAATGTAGCACAGTTGCTTCTCAAATGGAAAACGATGAGAGCAACCTATATGTATTCTCTCATTTGTTTTAAAATTCATTATGCTAATATTTTTTCACAGAATGTTTTGCTGATTTTTTTCCCTTTCTTTCTTTCTCCCCCCCCCCGCTCCCCTTCCCCCAGGGATAAGTCTGATTGAATCTTTGTAAATAATTCTACTGCTTTCAAATCTTATTTGGCATTCCAATCACACGTTTTTCAATTTACACTTCTGGAGATGAAAACATGCTCTCCCCCACACCCCCTTCAAAGAAAACCTATCCTACTTCCCTTTTCTATATGGTTCAGACTAATTTCCCAGGATAAAATGAGGTGGGGGAACGCACGGTGGTGGTTATAGCTTCAAAACAAAAGAGGTGATTTATAGACTGATTGATTTCTGGAATAGATGAGCAAAAACAGCTTTCATTTGTCTTGCCACACTTTAGTCTGATAAAGCACAAAAGGACCTGCCATCTCATTTTCCATACCTCTTCAAGGGCTTGCATTTGAAATGTTGATTAAATGTACAAATTGCATTGCTGTTTTGTCTCGGTTTTCCTCACTCGTATAAGAAAGGACCTCAAATATTTGAAGGTCGTGTTTCCTTTCTTGAATGAGAAGCTGGGCATTTCAGGGAAATAACATTGCCTTTATTGCTCACAGGGAGATATGATGCTGATTCTATAACAGCCGTCCCTACCTTTCCTTTGCCCACAGCTTCCTGCCAGCTTTGAGTATAGAAGAAGCAACAAAACCAGTGCTGGGCTAGGCAGAGCTACAATTACACTGTAATCTCCAAATTAGATTGTATTTACAATTAATAAATATATTAATTCAATCTTTCTCGAGCTCTGATTTTTATTAAATCAGTCGTTGACTTATTCAGATAATAGGTCTGAGAAAACACTGGAAATAGATTTTTTTATTATCATGAAGACATCTAAGATTTATTCTCTTAGCTACTTTCGAGTATGAAATATAGTATTATAAACTACAATCACCATGCTGTACATGACATCCCCAGGACTTATCTATTTTGTAATTGGAAGTTTGTACCTTTGACCTCCTTCATCCAATTCTGTGACCTCACCCCCCGCCCAACCTCTACCTCTGGCAACCACCAATATGTTATTTGTATTTTGGGTTTGTTATTATTGTTTTTGTTGTTTTAGATTCCACATAAAAATGAAATGTGGAAGTGTTTGCTTTCTCTGTCTGACCTATTTCATTTAGCATAAGGCTGTCAAGATCCATCCATATTTTTGAAAATGGCAGGATTTTTCTTTTTATGGTTAAATAACATTCCACTGTGCATATATATATACAACATTTTCCTTATCCATTTATATATTGGTGGACACTGACATTGTTTCCGTGTTGTGGTTATTATCAAGAATGCTGCAGTGAACATGGAGGTGCAGATATCTTTTTCAGTTCATGTTTTAATTCCTTTCATATAAATACTCAGTAGTAGAATTGCTGGATCATATGGTAGTTCTAGTTTTAATTTTTTGAGGTATCTCTACACTGTTTTCTATAATGGCTACATGGAACAAGATTTAATTATATTGTCTTTTTCTGTGGTTTCTAATATAACTACCACAGGTCTTTAATTAAAAATATGCCAACCAAAATAAAGCCCAAGTGTCTGAGACGTCCTGAGATGTGGCCATTTAAAAATATGTTCATAAATTCTTTACTACTCTTACCATCAAGAGATGGGGCCTATGTGTCTCCACTTGAAAAGTGTGGGATTGTGTATGGTTGCAACCAATACAGATAGTGGTAGTGATACTGTGTGACTCCTAAGGTTGGGTTACAAGAGTGACATAGCTTCTGCCTCTGGTATACTTGATTTGGAGCCTTGAGCTGTCATGTGAGCAATCTGACTACTCTGAGGCCACCATGTTGCAAGGAAACCCAAACTAGTCCATATGGAGAGCACCCGAGACTTCATGAGGAGGGCAAGATGCCCATCCAGCTTTTAGTTGCTATATAGCCCCCACTATTCCACTGCCAGCCATGGGCTGACTGCAACCATGTGAGAGACCTTTCACCAGACTCCTAGCTGAGGCCTTTCAGAATTTCTCACCCAGAGAAACCATAAGAAATGATATTGCTGTCTTAAATTGTTACTATCTTAAGCCACCATGTTTTGAGTAGTTTTGTCTCTTTTTGTTGTGTTTGTTTTGTTTTTGTTTTTAAGCATAGCAATAGCAAACCAGAATCTGCATGTGGACAAACTATGAGATTAAAGTAATGGGATTCATGATAAACATGCCAAATTTTGTATATAGAGATGTATGCCATTTCCTTCATTAAGTAGTCACCTTAGGAAAAATTTATTCAAAATTACATTGGCATTGTGATATTGTACCTCCCCACATTGCTGTGTGACTTTGGACATTTTGTTCTGCCTCTCTGGTGCCCTTGAACAGGGGGAAATAGGTTAAATTTTCTATATTGTCCTTTTTGTTTCTAAAAATTCTTAACTATTATTCAAAATTATTTGGTTACTGAGATATCTAAGATGTATATCCCGGTACTACATTTCTACTAAAGAATTTCTAGGGTTCAATTTGCATATTAAAATTGTAGTGAAACTTTAAAGATAGATATTAAACATATAGGAGAAAAAATACCCTTTTGTCCACCATTTAAACCCTACTTTTATCTGAAAATAATTATTTACTTTTTTTTTAAACATTTTATTTATTTATTCATGAGAGACACAGAGAGAGCCAGAGACATAGGCAGAAGGAGAAGCAGGCTCCCCGCAGGGAGCCTGATGTGGGCTTGATCCCAGAACTCTGGGATCACACTCCAAGCAGAAGACAGATGCTCAACCACTAAGCCACCTAGGTGTCCATGAAAATAATGACTTTCTATAAAGAGATTATTGAGAATAGCAAAATAAGGAAAGATATATCTAGTGGAGTCATTCTGTTAAATCCCTTAGGACTGTATCTTTTTCAAGAATATTTTCATATTTGCAGTGATGTAAGATCATCTTATAAAGCACAGTAACAATACTTGTATATTGTAGGGATATGGTAGAGATCCAGGAACAAGGTTTAGCACACCACATACCCTTTGTTTTAATGCTTTATTTAATTGTTGAGTAGGTAATGTATTCATATAATTTGAACGCAAAAAAAAAAAAAAACAAACAAACAGTGAAAAGTCTCCTTCTCATATATGCCTCCATCTTTGCAGCTTCCATCATGACCCTGGTAGAGAATCACTGTTATTAATTGCTTGTTACTGCTTCCAGAGATGTTTTGTGCAGGTATTCACTAAAAGAAACCTGTATTCTTTCCTGTGGGATATTTTTACTCTAATGGTAGCATACTAATTATACCTCTTTACATTTTTTTTACTTAGTAATATATCTCAGATACCTTTCCATATCCACATGTAAACACCTTCATTACTCTTTTTACAGAAACACAATATTTCATTGTATAAATGTACAATTATTTTACTAGTCACTATTGATGGACATTTAGGTTGTTTCCAATCTTTGCCTATCATATACAGTGTTATAATGAATGACCTGTATAAATGCCATTTTGCATATGAGTAAGCATATTATCTAAGATACATGCCTAGAAATAGAACCATTGGATCAAAAGGAGTCTCCATTTATAATTTTGATAGGTACTTAAAACACTGTCTTTGGGGATTGACCAATTTGGACTTTATTTGTACAAGCATGTTTGAGAAATGTGAACCATGACTGGTGTTCATTTATCTAGACAAGAATGAATTAGACTACTTAGAATCTATAGATCAATTCTTAATAGGCAAACAGAAGAGGAATTGCATTTGAGAGCAGCAAAGAATCTAGAGGCCATCTTATTCAAATCCTTCTTTTAGCTTGGAGAGAGAAACTCGAAGAGGACAGTGTCTTGTCCAAGATCACACAACTGATTAGTGACAGATCCAGAACTTCTGACTTATAATCAGACCTCAAGACGTAAAATGTGGTATTTTTTCCACATCAGAGCAGAGATGATGACTGTCTTTCTGCCTGTGTGTATATGATGTCTTGGATGTTGCCTCTCTTGCTGCTGGTTATTGAGCCTCTGTATGCACCAGAAATCGAATTAAACACTTCTGTTTACATTATCTTCTTTGTACCAAGGGATCCACAAATTCATGTGCAAGTGAAGGCATTATCTACGGATTGGTGCATATATCTCACGTATACATGTCCACTATCAAGATGCTATTGTGTTCAATAAAATGTAAATTAGTGCAAAGCATCGTTGATGTTATAACAGCTGTTTGTCTTGAACTTGTACTCAATTAATAGATTTAGAAACTACTATTGTGAAAGAGTAGTCTATAATATTTTTTATATTAAAAAAGTGTCCTTAATACTCATAAAACTTGCAAGCCACTTGTTTAAGGTCTCTTGTAACCGTCCAGGCATCATTTTATACTCCATCTGTCTCTGATACAAAGGTAAATGTTAATGATGCCACACATCACAGAATAAACCACAGAGATCATCTAAGCAGTCAATTTGTTTTATGGATAAGGAAACCAAGGCAGGAGCCAGTGAAAGGATGGCTTCTTCTGGGGCACTTAGCAAGTAGGGCTGGAGCTGGAATTGGAAAGTAGACCTCCTGAGTTTTGTAACAGGAATAGAAGAACTTGTCAGTGTGGAAGAATCACTTCTGAGTGCTATGAACAATTAAAATAGTGAAGGAAATTTACTTTTGGGCCTCACATTGATTCACCTTCAGCTTTGTGGATCTGAGAGGTCATTGTATTGGTCGATAATAACACTTGATCTTGGATGTTGTAAGTTTAATATAGAGCATAAAATACAGAGATCAATATTTTGATGTTGAGGAGAAGGCTCATTGATTGGCTGTTTGTCCTCAGACCTTTAAATTAAATGGAGAACTGAAGAAACGTAATAATTTTTCACAAATTCCATTTAAGTCATGTGAACAACGATGTACACAGGGAAAAGCAAAGAAAAAGGATTCTTCAAATGTCACTATCTTCTTTTATGGACTCTCTTTTTCCTTTCCCATTAATGCTCTGAATCCCTGTTTTTACTTGGCTCAAGTAGGCACATTTTTATGATCCCAGATAAGAGGCACTTCCTCTTGACCTTCATCCATAATATAAGGAATCCAAGGGCATAAACTGTTGCACCTTTATATATTAAGTATTTGATATACAGAGGCAGTTGGGGAGGAGGAGAAAAAACAAGGCAAAACTCATGGACTTGTCCTTCAACAATGGCAGTAAGGGTGCCAGAGTTGTCCTAGCACAACATTTCTCAAAGGTAAATTTGTGGAAATTTAGTTCCTTGAAGTACTCTATAAAACATAGTTTTCAGATTGCCTGGGTGGCTCAGTGGTTGAGCATTTGCCTTCAGCTCAGGGTGTCATCTTGGGCCCAGGGATTAAGTCCCACATTGGGCTCCCCACAAGGAGCCTGCTTCACTCTGTGCCTATGTCTCTGCCTCTCTCTGTGTATCTCTCATGAATAAATAAATACAATCTTTCAAAAATAAAACAGAACAAAACATACTTTCCAATAGTCAGATGTATTCCATTCTGTATCCCTGCTTGTTGAGATTCATAATCCATTGTTGCATATTAAATATCCTGAAAGTCCTGAACTAAGTTAGGTGTTGTGATTTAATTTCACCCAGTGACTCTCAAATATAATTGACCTTTAAACCCACATCTTACTATACCCACTTTTGGGAAATGCTGTCCTGTAGAATCCTGTGATGTTACTCTACAGCTTCTCTCCCTTTGGATTCATTGGGGGATTTAGAATATCACAACTGGACACAAACAGGTAGTCACAAAGGGGAAAATGAAGTTAAGCTAGTATAACCTTCCATCTTCATTCATGAGGTATTTGCTTCAAAACAGAAGCTAATGTGAAATATTCACATAAAAACTCACTACAGCTGGTACAGAACTTGTATTGCTTAAATACATACAGCTCTTATTTGTTACTCTTATTATAAAAAAATGGTATTGCTGTTGTGCTGGGTTTTTGTTTTTATTTTACTAAATAAAACTAATCTCCCTTTTCTTCTCCTATGTTATTGAGGTTCTCACTTTAAAGCCAGGTTTGCCTGTGCAAGAGCATCTGCATGAACTCACTGGTGACATTTCTGCCTATTTTGATCACAAGATATCATCTTTAGTATCATCTGGAAAGTGTTTAAATACTGTTTCAGAGCTAAAAGTTGAAATCAACCTTTTTGGTATTTTCTCAAACATCAAATAATACACTCAATAGTTAGCAGGCAAACAAAGGTTTTACCCTTCGTGACTTCTTTTCTGCTACTTAAATTTCCTATGCAAGTTAAGACTGTTTCATAGTCTCACTTTTGTGATATGTTCTTATCTTGTCATTGTTGTTGAAATGAAGTGGTACTATTTAGCCAAAGCAAATAATTTCACTTTATTATAATATTCCAATAATATTAGACCAAATTTGTCTTTCTGATCAAAGGTGATTAGTTTTTGTTACATCAATGAGATGGGCAAATAATGCAGATTAACAGATAAGACTGGAAAGCAGATGTTCTAAGGCATTCAAGTAATTTGGATTATAATGTAGTTCTTTCTTATGATCCTTATTGACTTTAAAACTAAAACAGTGCTATTGCATTATGTTTCTAAATGCAAAAGTTTATGTGTGTGTCGGTATTAACAAAATATAACAATGACTGGTTTTATGTGCAAAAGAAAATCTGTGTTTTAAATATAGAGGCTGAAAGTATAGATTGCTTTTTGAAAGTTTTAATATAGTAAAAAATAGAAAGTAATTATTAGGGGCTATTATCCTTAGCATATGTCATATATATGAGGATTGGTAGGTTGCACTTTAAAATTGGTAGAGATGTTTTACAGTTATTCCTTTTAAGTTTATTGCTGATTGTTATAAATTATCTTGGCACATTTTCAGAAATTTGTCCTTTTTTATTGTGTACAATGGCTGAAACTTTTGCCTTATTTATAAGTAAAGTGATGTGGAGCATTGTTTTTTTTCCCATGTCAATTGAGAACGCTCATTTTCCAGGCAATTATTTCTCAGTTTATTTCCCACCAAGGATTTGTCTTTTGCCAGGGTGCCAATTATTCACATCTTGTATTATAATCTGTCTCACTTGGATCTGACCAATGATGAAATAACTTACTGGTAGGGGATGCCCTTTCACAATTATCACCTTCCTGGGCAACTGCCTGCTTTATGAGGCTGTGCTATATAAAATCTTTTACCAGGGAGGCATTTGCAACATCAGTAATTCTTAGCTTGCTTGTCTCTGGGCTCCAACACAAATACCTACAGTAAATAAAGCACCAATTACGTGAAAAGTGAAAAATACGTTGCTTATGCTATTTCTTCTTCCTTTTGCACGTGCAGATGTCATCCATACTGTAGGACCAATAGCCAGAGGCCATATTAATGGTTCCCACAAGGAAGACCTCGCAAATTGCTATAAATCATCTCTGAAGCTGATGAAAGAAAATAACATCCGATCAGTTGTAAGTACTTTTCTGTTTCTTATTTCTTATTCTTCCAGCCTTTGTATTTGGGAAAATGATCTTATTCAAAATAAGGGTAGGAAATCATTTCTAAAATTTGGAAAACTAAGGTTAAGATTCTCAGTAAGTGATGTGCTCCTGGTTATCATGACTCCATTCTTTTGTATGCCCTAAATATTTGCTTAATTGTTTGTGATGTTTTGGGATTTAAAACTTTAGACTCATACAAATAGAGCCATCCTGTCTACTTTCTGCCATCCATAGTACCATTAGATTTGAAGAAAATGTGCATGTGTTCATTTTAACTGAAAAGTTGCTGTCTTTTCAGTCTATTTGGTTCTTCTTAAACTAGTAGTCTGTGGCTGGGTATGCCACATCCCTTCTAAGTTTTATCAATTTAGACAGAGTTCAAAAAATGTGCATCTAATCTATTTCCTTACCAGTAGGCTGGGATGAAAGGAAGTCTTTGAGCTGGATTTGGGAGTATTTATTCACCTGCTTTTCCTTTGCAACATGTCCTATGTTTATTACATCTCAATTACACCAGGAAAAAAAAGAATGAGAAAAATGAGAGTGTAAATACCCAATAGTAAGTTAATTTGGACAGAATCCCTGGGATCTTTTCACATGGATTACAACCTTGGTGAAATTGTGGGGCAGGAAAATACTTAAACCCTTGACTTCTTAGCAGGCTGAATGGATCAGCATTGCTTAGGAGGTCACAAAAATGAAGGTTTTATTATTTGCATGAAGGAGCACTGAGAGTCAGACACATTTTGATAACCCTGCATAGTTGCTGGACTTTTCATGCATGATTATAATTTTGAAATGCCTTTTTCAAGATAGATTGGTGAGTTTCTTCAAAATAACAAAACTTTTTTTTTGCAAGCTAATTATACAATCTTTTAAATCTCTGCATAATTATTAACAGAGCAGAATATTTTATCTTACTCTTTGATTTTTAAAATTTTGTTCTTTAAAAATGAATCAATAAGTAAGACCCTTCTGTCTTAGAAGAGAAAGCTGAAATTCAAAATGAATGGAGCAAAGCAAACTGCTAAACCAGTGGGCTGATTTTGTTTTTTACTGCAAAATAAGGAAAATCAAAACAGGTGTGCACATTTAGGGAATAATTAAAATGTTGTCAATATGGCCTATTGATTAAAAAGGCAAGGGGCTGAAGTGCTTGGAAAAATGGATATGTATAGAAGTTTCTAGCTTGGGAAATATAGACCTTGAGACCTGAAGAGAATTAGCTAATGAATTCACTGGCATCTCTAATGACTTCTTTTCTAAAGTCAATAGAAAGTAAGAAGATGCTAGCCCACTAGAAACAGTCTAAAGACAGCACCCATTCTTTTAATAGGAAAAAGAAATATCTCTAAAGATAATGATCTTAAAACAATCATATCTTTATTATACTGCTTGCCACCGTTAGGTAAGGAGTGGGGGAATTATGGACTAAGTTTAATTGACTTTTATCAGATGACCTGCAGATGGACAAAAACAATGCTCTAATCACCCTGGGACTGGAATTAGGTCTATCTAACTATTTTAGATGATTATTTTGAGGGGTTAATTACATCTTACTTGGTGCTAAGTTAGCAGGTGGTGCTAAACTAAAGTCACTTCAATATTAAAAAATAAAAATGGAGATGGAAAATATTTGCAAAACGTGAAGCAAAATGTCCAGATAATCACCACATACATACAGCATGGTGGAATGGAGTTTCTATCAAATGTCTTGTCTTTTATTCACACACACAAAAAAATCTATTTGCCTACCTGCCTTCCTTCCTACCTTCTCTCCTTCCTTTCCACTCTTTTTTCTTTTTCTTTTTTTTTTAAGATTTTATTTATTTATTTATGAGAGACACAGATTGAGAGAGAGACAAAGACACAGGCAGAGGGAGAAGCAGGCTCCATACAGGGAGCCCGATATGGGACTCGATCCCGGGACTCCAGGATCACACCCTGGGCAGAAAGTGGGCGCTAAACCGCTGAGCCATCCAGGGAGCACCCTCTCTTTTTTTTTTTTTTTTTACCCTCTCTTTTTTCTTAAAGAAGGAAATGAGCTTTCTATTTTATATGGAATATCATGTTCTTGACCAGTGTCAAAAAAATATAATGCTAAAAAAATTATATTACTGATGTCATCAATTTCTCATTATGTAGGGAAAATGGAAAATTCTTAGAAATTGATTACAATTAGATATATGTTTTAATGTATAGGCCTGTACTATATAGACTTATTACAATAGATGAGGAAATATGTTTGATATGAAAAGCCTGGCTATTAGGATGGAAAATAAACAACTTGAGCTCATTTATATACATGTCACAGAAAATTTCTCATAAACTCTTTAATCAGAGCTGCTTAGTGTTTGGTTTACCAGTTGTCACTGTATGACCATAGACAAGCCATGCCAATATTTTGTGGCCTCAGTTTCCACATACAAAGAATCAGTAAACTATTAGTATAATCTCAGATCCATCTAACTCAAGAGGCTGTTATGGGGCTCAGTCAAGATAATGGATTTAAGATAACTGGGATAATGTGATTCTCTATAAAAATATTTGGCAATATTATTTCAAGTGTAAGTTATTTTCACATTTTATGATTTGGCAAATTTAGGAGATTGAGATCGCTCTTGCTTTTACATCTATTCTGAAAGCCAGACTTCTAGACATTTATCATGTCATCTCTTGATGTTAAACCAGAAAGAAATTATTATCAAGAACTCAGTTAGTACATTTGTAATGACAAAACTCATTTATTTTCCTTCTCCGGTGTAAGGGAAAATGTGTTCTTCCTGCTTGTCCATTTATTCCCTGTGAATTTCCTTTGCTATTTACACAAAACACTTCACTTCTGGTCACTGGATATGTGGAGGTTTCTCTCCATACCTAGCAATTCTCTGGGACACCAGCTGGGTATCCTAAAATCCTAACATGATTTTGACACTATCTACTTGGAGATAGTGTCAGATACCCAGGTTAAGTGCTCAGTCCCACAAGGTTACCTATCCTCCAACCCCCCTCCACACACACTTAAACCCTTCAGATGTCAGTAGTAAGCTTGGATTATCACTGATGTTTCTGAATTTACCAGCTATAGATCTATGGTCCAGTGACCTTGGTGTTCAATTAATTTGCTAGAGAGGCTCACAGAACTCAAGGATACACTTGCATTTACCAGTTTATTAAAGGCTATGATAAAGGATATAGAAGACAATCCAGATAAGGAGGTATATAGGGCAGGGTCTGGGGTGGGAGTCCCAACCACAGGAGCTTCTGTCCCTATGGAGCTGTGGCGGGGGTAAGGGGAGCTTTACCCTTCCAGTGTGGTTGTCTTTGCCAACTTGGAAGCTCTCTGAACCCTGCACTTTTAGAATTTTATGGAGATTTCCTCTCATAGACATGATCAATCATTAACTCCAATTTCTAGCCCCTCTCTGGGGGATAAGGGGCAAGGCTGAAAATTTCAAGCTTCTAATCATTGCTTGGCCTTTCTAGTGAACACCCCCCTATAGGAGCTATCCAGGAGCCCACCAAGAGCTGCCTCATTAAAGCAAAAGACACCCCTAGTGCTCTTATAATTCAGAAATTTGCAAGGGTTTTAGGAACCCTATATAAGGGAAGGAGTCAAAGACAAGTATTTTATTAGAATAAGAAATCCTCCTAGGGTTCTTATTACTCAGGACATTTCAAGTTTTAGGAGCTATGTGTCAAGAACTGGGGACTGAGACCAATACATATTTTCTGTTATCTCATAATATTATATTTATTTAGTCAATTAAAATAAATGCATAGAATCTTAAGAGAAAAAGAAAAAAGGACGCCTGGCTCAGTGGTTAAGAGTCTGCATTTGGCTTGGGGCCTAATCCCGGTATCCTGGGATCGAGTCTTGCATCGGGCTTCCTGCATGGAGCCTGCTTCTCCGTCTGCCTGTGTCTCTGCCTCTCTCTCTCTCTCTGTGTGTGTGTCTCTCATGAATAAATGGATAGAATTTAAAAAAAAAACACTATTATTAATATTATCTTATTAATAATAATTAATAATATGATTGTTAGTATTACCAACTCATATTTGTATTGACAATACAGAGCATACCATAGACTTTTACTGCTCAGTAGATGCATTGAATTGAATTATACTAATTTTGTCACCACACTTAACTGTCTTAAATTTATAGTCTAATCTCTAACTTTTCACAAATAGTCTTATATCATTATGGTTTCCCCAACTATGTGTCATTTTACAGCAAAGCTACAAAAATGAGTAAGGATTAACTAGTTAAGGTGGGGTAGTAGATATGTAGCAATATGGTAAATATGTAAGCAATATGATAAATGTTGTAATGGTCTGGATCAGCAATAAGGCTGTGCTACAACACAAACAACCTCAAAATCTCAGTGGCCTGCATTCAGAGACCCTGGCTTAAAACATTCCATCATCTCATAGTTGTGCTCTTTTAAACTGACAACCTGTTGAGCTGCTACAGAACAGAGGCCTTGCAAACTAATGCACGAACTTTTTACTGTTTCAGTTTAGAAGTGACACACACCATTTCTGCTCCCATTTCATTGGCCAGAACTATTCGCATAGCCCTGCCTACCTGCAGAGGGCCCAGGGAAATGTCCATGAATAAATGAAATATTTGCTAGGTACCACTTTTCTCTACTTTTGGTTTAACTAAACCAAAAGCTTAGGGATCACAGCACAGAGGTCAGAGATTTCTGCTTTATTCTTCTCTCTCCAAAGGAATTCATTTTTTTTCCCCAAAGGAACTCTTTAAAATTTTATTGGAGGTAAAACAAATAGTGTGATCATTTATTTATTCAAAAAATATTAATAAGATTTATCATGTACTAAGACTTTTTTTTATGGAAAGGGAGGGCCAGAAAGAGAGAGAAAGAGAGAGAATCTTAAGCAAGCTCCATGCCCAGTGAGGAACCTGACACAGGGCTCAATCTCACGACCCTGAGATCATACCTGAGCTGAAATCAAGTCAGTTGCTTAACCTACTGAGCCACCCAGGCATCCCCTACCAAGACATTTTTAAGCATCTCCTAAGCCCTGGAAGATATAATAGTTGTCTTCAAATATATCATTTGTTTCCATCTCCTGCCTGTCCAAACAAATAAATAGACAAGATCATCATATCCATTGTATGATTTGAGAGCATCCTCTGATTCTCATCACAGATGTCTGAAATTCCATAATTAATGACTAATTTATGATGGTCAGGCATTGTCCTTTCTCTGCAATTTCCCTTTAAAATGCAAATACTCATGAGATCTGTAGAAAATTAATTTCCTAATACCCTAACATGAAGAAATTTATCAAATTACTTTTCACTTTGGCAGGATAAATTAGTAGAGGATAATAAAATTGCTTAGCACCTCAGCCTGAGGGAGGAGGGGAATTAGAAGGGGATCTGGATGAAGTTTGGGAGAAATAGAAAACACAGTGGGATACAAAGTTTACTTACCTCCCATTTTGCTAAGAAAAGATACCTTTTAAATAGAGAAGAAAAAGTTATAGTTATACATAACTACCTAGAAATAAGGTAGTTATTTGGTTTTTGGATGTATTGTAGACAAAATTTTTCACTATCAAAAAAACAATACTCCTTTATTAATTTAAGTTACAACATTCCCTTACATTTCTCTCCTCTGTCCATTCTTTTTGGTGGTGCCTTTTCAGTATATATCTACATGTTTACTTTAGGTTGTAAAAGGATAAAAGTAATCAATAAATTTAGTGGTTCATTTTACAGTGACACATCTCTTCTATGAATTATTAATTAGCACAGCATTATTAATACTGTTGAATGTTTAAATTTATGATTTCAATCATGATTCTTCTTCCTGTCTTATCGTAAAGTTTCAAATGAAAAATCTGACCAATCTTTCCTAGACCTAGAGCTTGTTTGTGCATGTACCTTATTTCTTCCAACCTACTTCAAATATAATTCACTTATTTTCCTCCAATCATGAATTCCCCTGGGGCAAAATTCAAATATATGCAGATTTACTTGTGTATACATTCTCTGAAATCTTGAGAGTGTTGATTCCAGATAGGCAAAAAATGTAGGCACCATGGAGGAGATAATTAAGGAAAGAATGAACTAGAAATAGGAACAGGGAAAAAAATTGAAAGAAAAGTCAAAGAGGGCACAGATTTTCTCAGGAAAATCTTCGGAAAGAGAAAGTGGGTGTCGAAGAATGTACCCAGGTCTTGGAGACACAGTATTCTAATATGTGTGGCTTGAGAAATGAAGTCAGGCTGGTGAAATCAAACAACTGTATTATTTTGATTTCTGGGACAGTGCTGTGTCCTAAGAAAATTAAACAGGTATTGTGTGACTGGAAGAGGACTTCACATATACAGAATATTCATTTGAATGTATATTAACCTAAAACATACAAATGAAAGAGGTGAGTGTAGGGATGAAGACAGTGAGGAAAAGATTCCTATTGCACAGGGACTGTTATTAATAACACTGATGTAAGAGACACTATAAAAGCATAAATATTATCTTATACTATCATTTCTATCTTTATATACTATCATGCTATCATTTGTTGTTTTTAAGTGAGCATGGAAATATTTTATAAGGATCTTTGTGAGTTTTTCTTGCTCTCTATTTCTTTCTTGCAATATGATCTTAAATTTCCTCAATGGCAAATTCATCAGCTCCACTTTTAGAAACCTAATCCAAGCCATTCAAAAAAGGATCACAATGATTTCTGCCTTCAGCATCAGTTAAAAGGCATAGATTCATATCGGCCAAAGATACTGGGTATTCAGGAAAACCCCTTTTAACTGACAAAACATAGTTTACCCAGTTTGGTGTTCTTTGAGGAAGAACATATAATAAGAAAATAGTGTTAATATAAAAATAATCATAATCTGAATATAAACCAGATTTTATTTAGGTTAAAAATGATTTTCCCAAGAAGTGTAACTACTAATTGATATATGAATTTGATAGTTTTATGTGATTATGGACAACTAAAGTTAAGTGTTTTCATAGTGTATGCCAATGTGATTTCTACTTGAGTGTCATGCTAGATGATGTATTGAGTGGAAAAAAATGTAAATCTTTGCTTGTAGAAAGCACCCAATATCAACAGAGATCCCTCAAAACCAGATGGTTTTCCCTCCATGAGTCATAGGTTTTGAGAAGTAATGACTTCCAATGGAAAAGACAATGGACCTACAATTTCAGTGCTTCCACTAAGCATTTCAGCAATAAGCAAATTTGGAATTCTGTATTTAATTGTTTCACTGCAGTGTAGGTTTTCTTTTTAAAGCATAGTCAAGTTAAAACTTATTTTCTTATACAAGTTCCCTTCTGAGAGGGTTGCCATGACAATGAGTTCTCAGCCTGAAATTTTTAAATGCTGGTTTTATTTCATTATCTGAGTTTCCATTACAGGCCACATCAATCAATGCAGTCCCTTCTTCAAGAAGACTTCTGCAGCATTAAAAAGATGACCTTTTAATTTGTTACCTCTGCTCCCCTGCCTAACATGGTACCATCATTTCCTAGCCAGCTCTTCATCTCAAAGCACCCTCTTCTGCAGAGCCATGGCGTGATCTTCTTTCCTCTTCTCTTTTTAAGCAACATCTAGTCTTGGTTCTCAGCTATCTCATTTATAAAGGATAATGCTAAGTCTTTGTGTCTTTCCTAGCTGAGGTTCTAACAGCTGTGTAACTAATGATACTATTAATAAATAACAAGAACAAAAGCATTTTTGCATTTGTACTTTGCTTTATAGTTTACAACAGTGTGTTCCTATACATCATCTCATTTGTTATTCAAATTGTCCAGCTAGCTCCCTGTGTTTCTTTGATTTAGCCAAAGAGGGGAGAAAAAGGCTAAATCAGGACTTTTCTTTCCTTTCTTCTCTATGCTTGCCTTTTATAAGATATTCTAATTGGGTATAGGGGTGCAAAATCTCAAATAATACTCTCATCAGGTATTATTACTGGCAATAACAAGCAACCAAAGGTGGACAGCAAAGATGAGAAGGAAGGAGAGCATGAAATGATGATAAATTCACAAACCATGCCTGGAAAACTTGTAGTCATACACCTGAACTCAATCCATGCCTTCTGGTCAGAGACATGCTTAAATTAGATCATTTAGTCAGGAAATACAGTAATAAGAACAGCTAATATTTTTGAACCATCAGTTTGTGCCAGGCATTGTGTTTTACTCATTTAGTCTCTGAACAATCTGAGTTGGAGTGTTGTTTCTCCCACTTTACAGATGAGGAATATGAGCCAGAAGGACCATAAGTAAATTGCTTAAAGTCTTACCTCTAACAAAAAGTAGAGGTGGGATTTAAATTCGGAAATTTTAAATTCAGTGCCATTTTCCCTTTCCTCTGCTATTTTATGTCTTTTATTTGTATGTATGAATGTATTTATTATTATTGAAACTCAAGGCACTCCAAAGTACTACCTTGTAAGGAGCTTTTAGTGAGGGTGATTTGAAACAATCAAAATGATTGTGGGGTGACTCAGGGGTGCTACTGGTATTTTGTGGGCAGGACTAGAGATGCTACAACATGTGGGCTGACTAGGGATACACTAAGAACCTGTTCCTTATCCTGCACAATGTTTTATGCATTGTTTTGCTCAACAGTCATATAAATAAAACCTATTTATAAACAACAGGGTACATTAAAAACAGACCTTTTGCTTTCAACATATTAGTGAACCACCATGAAAATTAAGGGAAGTTAGTACTTAGTGTGCTCAGCATTTTGCCAAGAGTGCCTGAGGAAATCATGCCATTGGTGGCCGCACTACTTATGGTAGTTGGCAACATAGTGCACTTGTGTGAGTCTGCATTTGCAGATGTCCCCTTCATTAGTATTTCCATGTAAGAAAGCAACTATCTGACTACTTCCTTTCTTGCTGTTTAATTCACTGTGTATGACATTAGGCAATATGTAGTCGTGCCTGAATATATACATGTTGAAAACAGAACTTGACTTTGTCACTTTCCTTTTATATCTCTTGCATATTACCCCTGTGGCATT
Source organism: Vulpes lagopus (assembly GCF_018345385.1). Classification (NCBI taxonomy): domain Eukaryota; kingdom Metazoa; phylum Chordata; class Mammalia; order Carnivora; family Canidae; genus Vulpes; species Vulpes lagopus. The sequence goes on from NC_054841.1 coordinate 40,282,732, forward strand.
ATATTGATTTTAAAAAATTGATGTAGCATCTTGATTTGGGTTCCCCTGAAAGAGACCCTGAAACAAGGGTTTGTGTACAAGTACTTTATTTAGGAGGTTAGAACAGAGAGTACTGGCAGAGGAATGGGGAAGTGAGAGATGGAAGGGAAGGCAGCCAAGAGTCAGGTTATAAGCAAGTTACCACTGTGGGCAGCAGAAGCTCACTCCTGCCATGGAGCGCTGAACAAGCCCCCTCTAGGGAATGGGGGAAGCTGGGCCATTTATCTTTCACTTCCACCTGTGGCTATTTGAGGACTGCTCCTAGAAGATTAACTCCCCAGCCTTTCTTGCCTGCTCCTTGGCCAGGCTGAGAGAATACCCTGAGGTAGAATCCCATAAAGGGATTTGCTGGAGAATGTTGTGGGTGGGCAGGTATTGGAACTCTGAGTTCTGGGAGGATGTGGGTGGGCCACTGGCACCTTCTGCTTAATGTATGTAGGTAAGTAGTACTATTTATAGATGTCATTTCAGCATACTCAAGAGCGCTTTTCAAAATATTTATTATAAAAAAAGGAATATTGGCTCTGACTGAATGAGAACGCTTAGGTTAAGTTAAACTGATTTTCCAGTAGGGCAATATGCTAAACACACATTGTCCAGAGATTTTTATTCTTGAACTCAGGCATCCAAATCCTCTGCTTCTGTAAGTATAGTGTGATATAGAGGTATACAAGCATGGTAATTAACGTGACTAGTGTTGTAACCTATGGAATGAACAGACTTATTGAAAGTGAAATTAATTCTTAGGTAGTAAAGAAATAGTATCACAATATTGTGTCACCTTGGTTGAATTTTTTTCTCAACATTTCACAACACTAAGTTTTGATTCATCATGCAAACAGCAGAAAAGTTGGCTGCCTAAGATCAGATGTATGTAAAATCATTCATCAGTTAGAAGATATGATACATATTGAGGGTAAACAATTTGATTAGATAGCTATATTTGTTTTTTTTTTTTTCCAATATAAGGATTTTTCCAAATCATGTCTTTTGGGGGAATACATTATCTTCCATTTTCTTTAAAAATCTTACAGGGGTGCCTGGGTCGCTCAGTTGGTCATGCATCTGACTCTTGATTTAGGCTCAGGTCATGATCTCAGTGTCCAGGGTCATAAAATGGAGTTCCTCCTTGGGCTCTGCACTCAGCAGGGAGTCTGCTTGTCCCTCTCCCTCCTCCTCTGCTCCTCTCTCTGTTCATGCAGGCATCTCTTCATGCATGCATTCTCTCTCCTTCTCTCTCTCTTTCTTAAATAAATTAAGAGGGTTTTTTGTTTTGTTTTGTTTTGTTTGTTTGTTTTTTTAAAGTTAGAATATGCCTATGATCAGTTCTTTCTGTAAGGGACTCTGAACCTTTTTGCTTCATCTTTTATAGTCTGAAAAATTATTTTTAGTCACTTGTGCATTCTACAGATGTAAATCTACTAGCAAAGACCAAGGAAAGTGTATTTAGAATGAAAATATAAAACATCTCAATTTACCCAGATTTGTTCACTTAATTATTTTCTTTTTATCAGACTAGGGAACATTCCCAGGAAAATCAGTACTGGTTTCTACAACAGTGTCTTCCAGAGGAGATACTAGCCCGGCACACTGTCAAAGAAAGTATATTACGGTGAAATTTGTATAGAAACCGTAAACAGATTTGCAATGCAAACGTTCATCTTGAGTATTTTATTTTTCCCTGACCTGAGCAGCAGTTATTAGATCACTGTATCATGAGGAAAATAGTCAATTCGAAACATAGACCATAAAGTCCTGAGCCTGCCATTAGATTTGAACAACCAGGTAATTTTGGCATATATCTAGGGGGTTAATAGTCTAGAGCAAAGGCAGCAGCTTTAAACTGTGTATTTTTTCTTGCAAATGTTCAGATATGTTTTTCAGAAGAGCAATTTCAATGTATAGAATCAAAGCTATTCTTAAGCTGTTAAACTAAGAGACTAAAAGAGCAAAACAAATAAAACCAATACCACTTTTAAAATAAAAATAAACCTGTCAGTATCAAGAAAGCTTTCTAGACTTGTTTATGTACTATTCAGTAGAAATATAAAGAGGATTTTTTTTTTATGGAAAGTGTGTTACAGATTGAGTCAAAGACACACCCTAGCTATCTTTGTTTTGAATACTTACACACTTCTGAAATGTGTAGAAGATGAAATGTTTGCTTAGTAGGTGTCTCATGGAAAGACTATAGTGTTCTAGTTATAACCATGGCTTAAGTATAGCAGTATATTAGCCACCTAGATCTTTGTCCCTGTGAGCTGAATAACTTTAGGGCAATCTTTCTATCTCTTCTGAATCCATTGTTTGGGAAATGTCCTTGCTGCGACTCAAATGTTTAAAAATAACAGAAAAATACATAGAAATAAAAATATAACAGACAATGATAAATAATGATAGTAGGTTCATCCTAACATTTTCATGAGGCTAAAATGTGACAATATTCATAATAAGGTTCTTTAGTGGTAATTTGTCCAACAAATATGTATTGAGCAACCATTATGGTCTAGTCACTGTTCCAAGTACTTGGAATATATTGATACTTGTGGAGCTTACATTCTACTGGAGTAATTTTTATCAGTACTAGTAGTAAGATTAGTACTATTGTTATTAAATGGTTTGACAACATTTCTAGATGCTGTGGATTTTATTATTTTTACATCCCTGGGAAATTATCTCACCATTATTGTATTTTTTATCTTATTTCTTTGATTCTTGAATTTTAGAAAAGCTAAGAAAGTAATAGAGCAGAGTATGGCTTCAGCAAATGACAGTTCTATGAAATGGCAATAACGTAACTCTTGGGTAATATGCATCCATAAAGATGGATGATTATGTGAGTAGTCCTGTAAGGACAGCAAGGAATCACAGAAGCAATTTTTAAAATTATTTAAAAATTTTTCAAGTGCTCCTAATTTTATTTTTTAAAAGATTTTATTTATTTATTTGACAGAGAGACAGAGAGAGCACAAGTGGGAACAGAAGGAGAGGGAGAAGCAGGCTCCCCACCGAACAGCAGAGAGCCCAACTTGGGGCTGGATCCCAGAACCCTGAGATCATTACCTGAGGAAAAAGTAGATGGGCAACCAAATGAGCCATCCAGGTGCCCCAAGTGCTCCTCATTTTAGAAACAAAGTCTCATAGATAGAGCCCTCAGATATTCTGAATATAGTAAATATAATTCAAAATGTAAAAGAACAATGCTGAACAGTGAAAAAAAATGCAGGAAATCTCAATAATATCTGATTTGCCCCCAAGGATAAGTGTTTTGTCTTTTTAAATTGAAATATCAAAAAGCAAATGATTTCACACAAATACATTAATAAGCAAATATACAGGTTGGTTTTTGTTTTTGTTTTTGTTTTTCCCCATACATGCTTCTCTGTCCATTGGCTGATCCAGGACTAATTGGTGCAGGCTGGGAAAAATCATAAAGAATGCACCGTACTTTCAGAAAAGGCCTCTCACATCTTATAGAAATTACAATGGCTTGTACATCAGTTGCAATGTTTAAAAATGAGTGTGAATCTACATACCTCACAGTCTAAAGTACAAGATTCTCACAGAGTGCTGCAAAATACATGCAAAAATGTGAACAAAATTTGAATTTAACTTTCTCTTGCAACAGACAGGGGGGATGGCTCTGTATTGAGTTTGCATAAGCTAAGATCTCTTGTTTATGCCTTTCAGGGAAGACTAACTGCTCTGTCAACTCTTTCAGCTTCCAGTTTTACAAAATATTGCTTATCTGATAAACTACAATTGCCAGTACTCTAATCATGTGTATTCATGAGTATTTGTGGGTCGAGGTCAAGGGGGAAGGAAGGCCAGCTCTCCTCCAATATTACACAGTATTATTCTTGGAGCAAGTCTTATCTTGTCTGTTTTATACTGGTTAATGTCTATTGTTTATATCATTCATAATGTAAACATTAGAAAAAAAGATGTACATATTTTAAGATGATCTTACTACTGCTCATTTAATAGGAACACAATAACAGAATCTGGTGACTTAATATGCAAGGGATGTGTTTTATACCTGGAAAGCCAGGATACCAAGGAGGTTTTTCAATTGCCTCATTTGGATCTTGAGGTATGGAAGGCTCTGAGGCGTGGAGGGCTTATTGGTTGATGCCTCACTGATCTGCAGACTAGTCTGACTTATATGGCTGAATAGGCAGACACTTCCTTCCCTTCTCCCCACTTCATGTGTATCACTCCAAATGTTATGGTTTTGGACAAAAGCATAACATTCCTAGAGAAAGTAGTTCCAGGAATTCCAACAAATTTTCTCTGCTAAAAAGTCTAAATAAACTCTCAGGATTTGATTATACCTTTGTTATTAAGAATTTTAACTAACAACAAGAAAAAAGAATTTTAACTAACTCAATCCTAGCATAACATGTTTTTTAAATTATGGGTATTTGAAACTGTCTTTCTTTTAAACAATGGTAAAGGCACACTCTGTAAACATTACTTTCTCTGCATTACCTAAAATCTAATATATCTGGCGATAGACACAAATTAAGCATGTACTTGCCAATATTTCCAATTAGCCTACTGGTTTACCTGCACACATTTGAATATTGTAAGCCATTACTTTGGAGAATTGATTCAAACTCAAACTCAGTAGAACCATCCATATTATATATCTGTGACAGTTTCACGAAGATATGATATCATGGACTTGCTGTAAATAATTCAGAGATGTGACTTCATTAATTCACTACAATAGTGCTATTCACTATGATAGTATTAATATGAGACATGGAGAATAAGTATCTGAAGTGGATAATTCCATATTTATTCTATGCCTTCATTTGTATTCTACATTATACTGTTTTGATTTAAATAAAGAGAGTGAAATTTTCTTAAGGTTCAATCTTAGCTGTCTTCTCATGAAGCTGATTTCTTCCAGGCTTAAAACTTTCATCCAGTGTAAGAGTTCTGACATGTTGCATCAACACCCTTCTATTGCTTTAAACAAGAAAATATATATCATCAATTTCCTAAGACAAGTGAGGAGAATGCTTTTATGGTACTCAAAATGTATTTATATTATTCCGTTAGAAAAAAAAATGTCAGGGGCTAATTTGGGGGCCAGGCACTGCCAATTTTATTGTTCTAGTCACACAACGTGTGTGACAGCATTTCCAGTTTTGACAAATTTGGCTTAAATAATAATCAAATGAATGTCCAAGCTTTAACTATGTATTTTTCTAAGGACCTATACAGTAAAGAAAACCTAAAGATACTATACTTCGAGACAATTTAAGAAGCAGTTTGAAGAATTGGATACTTCAGCTCTAGATAATACTATACCCCTTTCTAAAATAACTATGACTTGATGGCATGAGTAGAAGTGTCCAGATATAGTGAACCACAAGCTAGAATCACATCATGAATTAATTTGAAGAACTACAAAGACATATACTTTAAATGCTAACAAATCATCTTCTCTCAGTGTCAAAGGTATTACTATAATTTAAATTTGACTTCTTTGAAAGCTTCTCATTAGTACATTGGACTTCTAAGGAGTACACTGGTAAGACTGTAGCATAGTAACTGAGATGTACAAACATGAATGTAAATAGATGTGTATTATGCACATGCATATGTGTTTTGTAAATCCCACATTACTTCTCTGAGTTATATCATAGCTGATATAATGTCATTGCATTGTATTATGCCTTTGGAACACCTTGATGTTGGTATGGTTTCAGAATGATTTTGTGATATCCTTGGAAGAAAGCTGATCTAGGAATTTGAGAACTAATATTTGAGTCCTGGCCTTTCTGATTGATTGCTGTGTAGACCTATCTTTTTTCATCCGTGAAATGGGGATAATAAAATCTGCCCTTAATGATATCAGTGGAAAAGAACAAGTGTTGAGGATGTGGAGAAATTGGAATCCTTATATATTGTAGGGGGAATGTGAAGTGATGCATTCAATATGGAAAACCGGTTTGCAGTTCCTCCTAGGTTAAACGCAGAGTTATACCCCAAGAAAACATGCCAGATGTCCATCAGTTAATGAATGGATAGACAAAACATGGTCCATCCATAGAATGGGATATTATTCAGCAATAAAGAGAATGAACTACTAATACTTGGCTATTACATTGCCGGAGCTTAAAAACATTATGCATGAAAGAAGCCAGTCACTAAAGGCCACATGTTGTGATTCCATCTGTATGACATGTTCAGAGTAGACAGAAAGTAGACCAGGGGTTGTGGGTTGGAGATAAGGAAGAAATGAAGAGTAACTTCTAACAGGCATAGAGTTTCTTTTTAGAGTAAGGAAAATTTCTGGAAACAAATAATGATGATGTTTATACAACTCTATGAAAATACTAAAACAAAAAAACAAAAAAACCACTGAATTACACACTTCAAAATGATGAATTTTATGTTATATGAATTATATCTCAATAAAAAAGTTTAAAAACCCTGCCCTGCCTATATCAGAGAATTGTTGTAAGAATGAAATAAAACTGGAAAGTTCCATAGAAACTAAATCATATTCAATCATCCATGCCAGTGCATAGAGAAGAACACAGGCTTCAGTGTTTGTAACTATATAGGGTTTGATGAAAATTATGTTTATGTTCAGTCATGGGAAAAGTCACATAGAGGGCTAAGGTCACTCAGGACACTCAATGTGAAGAGCTTTACAGAAAAGATATAAACTGCACAAAAAATTTATTTGAAAGAATGGAAGGCACAGAAGGGATGTAGAGAAATAGAGCTTTCTATTTCTATAGACTATAGGACTTGCCACTATATACTTTCCATGTTAAGAGTCATTGTTAACTGAAAAATCCTGACTGGACTACAAAACCATGACAGTCATAAGCTGCACTTGGTTAATCTCCATTTCTTCGCAACCCTGGACATAGTGCTCTGCCTACGGTGAATGCTCAACTAAGACGAGATGAGCTTGCTCAGACTTTTTCTTTCCTTTCTTCTCCTTCTCCTCCTCTCCCAGGCCCCACTTCCTCCTCCTCCTCCTCATCCTGCTTCTCCTCCTTCTTCTTCTATCAATATTTTATTTAGAACACTATGCAAAGTATACAGGCTACCAAATGGACTTCAAGCAGCACCCTCTGAAAGCCTCTAATGCTATCTATTTCTTGCTTAAATGAAGGATGTAAACTCCCCTCAGGAGGCCAGGCAGAGGTAGGATTGAGTTCAGTTCATTCCATGTTGCATATAGGCCACTATGGTGTGTTTTCTCCCAGACTGTCTTTTCTCAGGGCCATTCTCTCCAACTCCCCAGGTGTGATTACTGTACAGTCCTCCCTACCCTTCCTTGCACTCATCCAACTTGAGCTCCCTGTAGTACCTAACACCAGGACCACTCCTTTAGTACTCTTGTCTCTCTTAGCTTCCAGAATAATTCTCCACTCTCTTTAATTCCTTCCTACTTAGTTGTTACTTCTTAAGTAAGTCCTGGCAGCCACCTCTCTGGCTTCAGCCCCCGTGACTTTCCTTATTTACCCTCTGCTCTTTTTTTTTTTTAAGATTTTATTTATTCATGAGAGACATAGACATAGACAGACAGAGAGAGAGAGAGAGAGAGGCAGAGACATAGGCAGAGGGAGAAGCAGGCTCCATGCAGGGAGCCTGACATGGGACGGGACCCCTGGTCTCCAGGATCCCACCCCAGGCTGAAGGTGGCACTAAACTGCTGAGCCACCAGTGCTGCCCCCTCTGCTCTTCTTGTACAGCGAAATAGCTTTCCTTAGCAGTATCAGTCAAGCCCTAAAACTTTGGCAGTGTTGAGGCTTTAGTTACTAGTTATGAGGTTCTGATTCCCAGATGATAGCTCTAGCTAAGACCTTTCTCTTGATCTCCATAACTAAATATACAACTACTTTTTGGAAAATTTCTTCGTGTGCCCTATAGTACCCTCAGTCTTAGTGTGACTGGGGCAATCTGCCTGGATTCCTGTAAGCCAAGGCTTTTGTGAATATCCCCAACAGAACCCTGATGTGCAGTTGGAAATTCAGGAGTCATTCCAGATTTCTCTATCTCACTCCTCTCCTTCCAGTAAGTTACCTATTGTCCTTTTGACCTCCTTAATATCTCTCATACCCTTCTGCCTTCTCCCTAAAGCAAACCCTAAACAAGTATCTGGGTTTGAGAAATTTATTGGGGAATTCATTTCTCCCAACAAGCACCATGACGCAGTAGGGAAATGAGATGGGAAAGAGGAAAACCTATAATAGGTGTGACAGTAAAGAGATTATTACTAATGGAAACTGGAGCAGTTGAGCCATGGAATCTCTGAGAAGCCATGAATTGTCCCACCAGGTGATAAGGAAGCTTGGGTATTTCTCTACCAACCTGCCCTCCTTGTTAGATGTTGCCCCCTTACAGGAGGAAAAATAATTTTCCCTCTACCCTCTAAGTTCTGGCTTGAGACTCCTGTAATAAAATACAGATCAACAAGAGAAAAACAAATAGAAGTTTATTAACAGGGATTCCTGTGTGGCTCAGTGGTTGAGCATCTGCCTTTTTAGTTCAGGGCATGATCCCGGGATCCTAGGATTGAGTCCCACAGCAGGCTCCCTGCAGGACTTTTTCTTTCCTTTCTGCTTCTGTCTCTGCCTCTCTCTGCTTCTGTCTCTGCCTCTCTCTTTCTGCATCTCTCATGAATAAATAAATAAAATCTTTAAAAAAAAGAAAGAAGTTTATTAACAGGTATACCCTGTATATACATGGGAGACCCAGGAAAAAATAAGTAACTCAAAGAATTGGCTTAGAATTCAGGCTTAAGTATCATCTTAATAGAGGAAGGAGAGAGGGGATAGAGATCTCCTAAGGGAGAGTAAATTATTTTTAGGAAAGAGGATGGGTTTTGGAAGAATAGGTGGGAGATATAATAGCTTGTGACAAAGTTTGTCTGGATGTGGTATCAAAGTTAACTTTGTATATGCCAGAAGATCCTTGCATATGTCACCCTCTGTGTCTAGAAAAATCTTCCCTCCTCCTTCATCTGGGTCATTTGCTCTCCTCACCATTTGGATCTCAGCTCTGTCCTTTCTTCCCTAGAGAAGTTTTGCATTTATATTTGTATGATTATTAAAATATTTTCTTCTTTCTCCCTCGATCACAAGCTCTATGAGGGTAGGGAAAAGGTCAGTCTTGTTCACCACTAACATCCACAATTGAGCAAATTGCCTAACACATAGCAAGAATTTAGAAAATATTTGTGGAATGAATGTGGATGAATAGATGAATGATTAATATATGAAAGCCTAATTTGTTCATATCAAGACCCAATGACTATTCTAAAGAGATGGTGAAATACAGTTTTTCCTACCCAAGGTGGGAACATTTCCTGTTTTTGTGAAAACAGAAGGCATCTAAGTAAGGGAGGACAGGCATCAGAATTTTGAGTTCAAAAGAAATCGGGAACTCTTTTAGGTTTATGAAAAAGGGGGAAGGAATCAGAGGATCAAAATAGGTAAATAGAGTGTCCAAAATTCTATTTATTTAACCACTTGCAATATTTCAATCAAAATGAATTCCTCTGCCATTGAAAAGCTGTCATGTTTTCATTTGCTGGAAAGTGACAAAGTTAGATAAATGATAATGCCATGTCTTTGTTCATTCCTTGGTTAAAAATCCTTAGACTTAAATGTTCCTCAGTGCAAACTCTCACTGAATGAACATGAAGTGTATTGTTCTACAATATGCCACTCAATGAAATTGCAGCGCATTTGGCACCACTGAGCATCTTAGAAGAAAGAAAACAACAATAAAAGCCCATAAAACAAAATTGTGGCCCCTATAAACCTTAATGAAGGACTTTGGAATAAAATGAAATGTTACACTAACTTTAGAGAAAATTGCAAAGATTTAGAAAAGTTGGATTTTCAGATGACCTCCTTGTTCTCAATGATATTTTATTAATATATGCGTTTCTTCTTGCTTCCTTCTTCCTGTCTTTTCTTTTTTCATCATCTTCATTTCCAAGTGAATAGCTTTTTTTTAAAAAAAAAGAAAGTCAGTACTCACTTTTTCTTTTTTTTTTTTTAAATTTTATTTATTTATTCATGACAGACACACAGAGAGGGAGAGAGGGAGGCAGAGACACAGGCAGAGGGAGAATCAGGCTTCATGAAGGGAGCCAGATGTGGGACTCGATCCCGGGTCTCCAGGATCCGGCCCTGGGCTAAAGGCAGAGTTAAACCGCTGAGACACCCTGGCTGCCCTACTCATTTAATTTTCAGATTTAAGAGATTGATTCTTGGGCATCAAGATACTATTCTAAATTTTTAAATTAAGAAAGCTCCAGTTACCAACCTAAGAAATACAACTACCCACCACACAGTTAATTAAATGTCTCTGAATTGCTACTATTTGAGGTTGATAAGCCCCACATATGAATTCTTTGGCTCAAAGCAGGAAGTTATATTAAGAAGAACAGTAGACAGGGAAAATAATTAGATAGTCTTTTGTAAGAAGGTGCATAAATGGTGTCTGTGTAGCCCTGAATAACTTTGTTAGTCTGTTTATTTTAAGATTCAGTCATTTGAGGTGTTTGCTCTTATGTAGATTTTAGGCACCATGTAAACAAAAGGCTAATGTAAAGATCATTTTGGTGCATGAATTTCTGTGAATTTTGAGCAGATATTCTAGGCTCCTGTTTTATTTGTACCTCTGGGCATTTTTTTAAAATGAAATTATATATATTGCTACTTTAAAAACTCATCTTGATGTTTGTTACAAACCACAGTATTTGAGATTGTACAGAAGGTGGTACCAGTCAGGATGGCCCAGGTCATGCTGAAGTGACTCCAACATTTCAGTGGCTTAAAACCACAGATGTTTAGTGTTCATGCAGGCTGCAGGTCCATCATGGGCAGCAATAGTGCTGTTTAAGCATCACCTTCACTCTGGGGCTAGGCTGACAGGGCTGCCTCACTAGGATATAGCCTGTCATAACAGCCAAAGTGAAAGAGAGAAAGCAGTTCGTAAAGCTTCCACACATCGCTTCCCCTCCCATTTCATTAACTAGAACAAGTTTTATGGCCATACCTACATTCAGTAGGACAGGGAAACAAGGAAATATAATCATCCCTCAGGGAAAAGGTACCAAATATTTGTGAATGGTCTACCACTTACTTCTTCATTTTCTTGGATGTGAACACCACCAGAAAGATTAAGCAACTTGCCTAGGATCACTGGCAGAGCTGAGATTAGAACCAGATTCCTGTTTCCCCTTCCCTTCAACACCCCTCTGTGCAAACTTGTGGACAGGCTGTTGTAGTCAGAATTATAAGAGAAGGATGTCATCTAGAGAGGTTGTCTACTCACCAGGGCCTGCCTCATGCCATGGTATCACTTTGACATAGTCAGCACATTTTCTTTTAGGATCTGTAGGTCCAATATTTGCTTTTGTTACAGTATTCAGTATCAGTCAAAAATTAATCATGGAATCAGAGCCATTATAAATTTTGGTGTCAGGAATTATATTTAGATTTCTTTTATTTATATATATTTATTTATGTATTTATATTATATTTATATATTATATTTTTTATAGGAATTAGAACTTAAACAACTTAAACCACGTGAGAAGATCTGGGCAAATAAGGTCCCAGAAGCTCAAAGGAGTCACAAACCAATTACTCTGATAAGCTGAGTATTTGCAGATGTGCATCTGGCACCAAAATAAGTCACCAAAATAAGATGGTAAAGAGAAGATTTGTGAGAATCTTATGGGAATCATGGCTTCTATGTAGCTATCAGCACTGTAGGACTACTATTAAGTATCTGTGGCTGGCCTGGGGTAACTGTGAGTCAGGAGGCTCAGAAATTGGTAGAGGAGAGTGAGAACCAACCTGGAACTCATAAACCCCTATGTGTAAGATTGTAACTGCATCTAACCATTACAACCTTCAGAGTGCAATGGCTGCCACTTTGCTTCTGCCTTTCAAATCTAACTTGGAAATCATATAGGACAGGGATTCTAGAAACATAGTTCCAATTTAACCAAGCAGACACAGGACGACCTTTCACACATTCCAAGTTTGAAGAGGCCTAGGCAGACTCATGTCAACAAAATGTACTAGTTTCTTCCTATTGCTATGATGAATTACCACAAGCTTAGTGGCTTATACCCACACAGATTTATTATCTTAAAGATCTGGAGTTTACAGATTCAACATGGATCTTTCTAAGCCATTTTCAAAGTGTTGGCAGTACTGTGTTCCTTCTGGAAGCTCTAGGGGAGAATCTAAGGGTTGCTTTTTCTAGCTTCTAAAGGGCATATCACTGCAACTTCTGCTTCTATCATCACATCCTCTCTCTATCTGATTCTCTTGCCTCCCTCTTCTCCCTTAAGACATTTATGATTACATTGGACCCATCCAAATAATCTAGGAAAATCCTTCATTTCAAGATCATTAACTTAATCACATCTGCAGTCTTTTTTGCCATCTAAGGTAACATATTCACAGATTCTGGGGATTGAATGTGGACACTCTTGGAAGGCCAGTATTCTGTCCATCATACTAACTTATATGACCCTGATGGTCTATAGCAGGGGTTGGCAAAATAATAATATGTGGGCCAAATCTGGACCATTGCCTGTTTGTATAAATAAAGTTTTATTGGAAAACAGTCATGCTCTTTTGTTTATGTATTGTCTGTGGCTGCTTTTGCCCTATGACAGCAAAATTGAGTAGTTGGAACTCAGACCATATGACCCACAAACAAGAGATATTTACTAACATTTTACAGCAAAAGTTTCCTGACCCCTGAGGCCAGAAAGTTGATTTGTGGATTTAGAATAATAAACTTGGGAATACAGCAGTTGCAGAAACTTCAGATTTGTAAGATAATGTATTATCTCCCTATGTTAAATCTATGTGCAAAGCTAAATGATCAGGTTAACTGCAATGGGAACAGCTCACACCATTTGTAAGACAGCGAACACTAGTATGACTAGTTATAAGCATGGAAGCTACCACCTGCACCATAATCATGGGCCTCCCCTCTGGGCTGGAAACTCTTGACCATGGGTGAGAACATCCTTTCCCTTGAGGCAACTGTAAACAACTGATACAGTCTCGTTCTTCAGATTCTCTTCTCCATGATAAAAGTCAGTCTTTATTCCCATTGAAAAAAGAGAACTAATAAGGCTACAACCACAGGCTATTCACCATGATTAGAATTTGAGTATTACCTCAAATTGCTCAGCCACCCAGGCAAAGCTTAAAGTGGATTGTTTTCTTTTATCACAGGGTGATTTCATTTATTCAGTTTCATTTTACGTAATTTTATTTTCAAAAGTAACCTTATTTTCTTTTTTTTTAAAGATATTATTTATTTATTCATGAGAGTCACACAGAGAGAGAGAGAGAGGCAGAGATACAGGCAGAGGAAGAAGCAGGCTCTCTGTGGGGAGCCCTATGTGAGACTTAATCCTAGGAACCCAGTATCACACCTGAAGCTGAAGGCAGAGGCTCAACCACTGAGCCACCCAGGGGCCCCGAAAGTAATTGTATCTTCAAATTTTATAGATCACTCTTCTCTATCCTTGTATCACTTGCAGATGAATTTTTCTTGATATAAATTGTGAGACTTTTAATGTTTTTCTTTCCATCATGCTTCCGTTAAGTTAGTTCCAACATGAAGGAACACTTACCTTAAAAATGCCTTTTCCACCTGGAAGGAAATGAGGCCATTAATGAAAACTTCAATGGTAGTTTTAACCTGGTTATGTGGTTTATCTCTCTGTGCCTTGTGAGACAAAGGAGTATGATTAAGAGATATTTGATAAAGACTTTCCTTCAGTTATAAAAAAAAAATTGTGAATGGTGCAAATTCCATTAACTATCTTCAGGACTTTTCATCATAAAGGAAGATCAAGATGTGTCAGACAAAATCATTAATAACTTGCTGGGTGTTCAAATGCAAAGTGATCTTTTGGAATGTTCATTGTCTTTGGTTTTCAAATCATTTGTTGCTTAGCAGCATAGTGGGGAAGAGTGAGTCTATAGAGCAAACTGAATAGATTTGAATCACACCTCTCCATTTGCTAACTGTGTCACTTCATCAAGATGGGTCAAATTCTGAGCCCCCATCTTCTCATCTGTAGAGCAAGGACATAAGTAGCTCTTCCCTCAACAAAAATCTAGGAGTTCAATTTGTTCATACATGTCAAATAGTTATAATAGTACTTGCTAATATGTACATTAGTTGGTCCCTTCATCTAACATACAAGGTGCTAACTACTCTACATTATAAGCATGACAGTAGCTCTGTGAGATTGGTATAGTTATCTTTTTTTTTAATAGATAAAGAAATTGAGGGTTAAAACATTTAAATAATTTGCTGATGGTCTTAAGTCTGGAAAACTGCAGAGCTAGAGATAAAGTTCAGTTCTCTCTGATTACAAACACCAAGCCTGTGGACTTAACCTACCGTTTGTAAATCATCTATTACTTGAATTGTGAACCATTTAAGGCCAAGGCATAGCATTCTTTAGCAATTCAGAAGCTGGTAACTAAATGAAGACAATATAGGGGTACCTCAACTAACTGAAGCCCCTGGGAATATATTATCTGGACAGTCTAGTTTTCCAGAAAGCATTAGGTATTTGCCAAAACTTTAAAATAGCATTTAATTTGGAAAGAACTCACTGTAAAATATATTATACATTTCCCTGCCTTCTTAAACAGATTGTATTGAATATGATTTAAGGTTATATTGACATAGTCATTTATCATTATGAACTTTATTTTTATTCTGTATTCTAATATAGGGATATTTTGAGAGTTTATTGTAATAGAGAGGGATGTTATTGACCTGGACTGTTATGCATTTTTAAATTATTGTGCTTGATTTATAAAGTTTTAGATGTTTCATGTCCCAGTGGTCACTACTTGTCAGTGTTCCTGTTTGTACTATCAGTCTCTCAAAAGTCCACCAGAAAAAAATCTGTTGATCAAGGAAAGGTGGGTTTGGGGATCCCTGGGTGGCGCAGCGGTTTGGCACCTGCCTTTGGCCCAGGGCGCGATCCTGGAGCCCCGGGATCGAATCCCACGTCGGGCTCCCGGTGCATGGAGCCTGCTTCTCCCTCTGCCTGTGTCTCTGCCTCTCTCTCTCTCTCTCTCTCTCTCTCTCTCTCTCTCTATCATAAATAAATTTAAAAAATTTAAAAAAATATTTTTAAAAAAGGAAAGGTGGGTTTGGTAAAACACTTTGTAAAATAACAAATCATCATCTTGATAGACTTGATAGTGTTTCAAAATGAGGAAATTTGGGTAAAATATTTATAGTGTAGAATATGAATTGGGTGATGATTTGAACTTGAGTGATTTAAGGTGGGTCTTACAAGACAGGAAAATGCCTGGCATTTGGTAAACTTTAGTTCCATAATAGCTGTGGAGGTGGGCAGAGCATGATGAGAGATCTAAAGTTACCTTTGAAGATTAAGCTGTTGGTATTAATAAGCAACTTATTTCAGTTGGTTTACAGTTGTATTTTACAGGAACATGTATTTCCTGGAGTAAGAAGCTAAGTGATCATTTCTGGTTCCAATATCGAAACAGGCAAGAATGTTTGATCCCAGGGCTGTGTAGTACAAGGACAAAAGAATATATTGATTTGGTTTATCTCTCGCCTCTATCACTTGGTATTGAAAGTAAATAACCGGAATTGTGAGTCAATGGAGAGTTGATATAAACTAAGTGGAAGCCTAAGAAATAGACTTATGTACATGTATTTTGTGCTTAAGCAGAAACCCACTGTTTTCTTGCTTAATTCCTGGATGGCTTCCTAATGTCATGTAACCAACATTGTCAACTAGCTGAGTATCCATTAGGTATCTGTTACTATACTGTGAATAATATATGTGTAAGGTCTAGTAGAAAGTGAATAATTCTACAAAATAGTGCTTGTTGGTTTTTTCCCTCTTTCTTAATGTTTTATTTGTTTATATTGAGTTTTTCACAGCTTTTAATGTCCTTTTTTATTTGAAAATTTATAAAGTGATGCTGTGTAAATGCATCATAGTTTTTAACTATGAAACTTAGAATGTTTAGAGATTTTATCCATACTTTCTGAAAAGTTCTTAGAGACTCCCTAAGCTACATTATTGAAGTAAGTAGTCTGAGACATTGGGATTTGGTGTAGAATGCATGGAATATAAAGTTATGGACCGATTCTAAAGTATATAACTAATTTCTAAAATAAAATGCATATTGTTCTGCATCTGCAGTCTAGCAATTGGAAAATAATAAAAAAAGACTAAAGGTTCTAATTGTGTAGTGGTAAATTGGGAAAAAATTAATTTGACTCAGTACTTAAAACTTCTGGCTATTTATAGTGATTTAGGCCAACTGAAAAATAAAATACATGTTCTGGCCAGCAAAAATCCTTTCTAAGAATTATGTTTGGTAAGAGGATATAGAAAATGATCAAACAAGGTTTTTGAAGTCCTGTTAACCATGGGATTTTCAGTGAAGCAATGTAGATATTGTAGACTTGTATTTTGAAATGACAGAAATTCCTTAATAATATTTGAAGCCTATTTTGGTTATTGCTGTCAATGTCTGTTTTTCTTTCTTTTCTTTTCTAGTCATATATTCAGTACTATAATTTGTTGGCTTCTGGCCCAGAAAAGAAGCCAATTTTCAGGAAAAAAAAAAAGAAAAAGTTCTTTACTAGCTTTGTACATGAAAAAGCAAGTTCAAATTTTATTTTTAAATTAAGTTTTTATGCAAGGACATTCTGTGAAAACTATATGGTAGAGGACAAAGTGGCCTCTTTCTTTTGTTTTAGCTGATATCCTAGTCAAGAATAGAATATATTTTATATATTTTATACACACAAACACACACATACACACACATTCTTTTCATTAAATATCAGGGACAAAAGAAAACCTGACTGCACACCTGAATCTTTCTTAGGATGTACATATATGTGAAATACCAGATGACACAGTTTAAGATCCATTTCATACTAGGTAACATGAATTAAAACAAGGCCTTAGGGGATCCCTGAGTGGCTCAGCGTTTTGGCGCCTGCCTTTGGCCCAGGGTGATCCTGGAGTCCTGGGATGGAGTTCTGCGTCGGGCTCCCCGCATGGAGCCTGCTACTCCCTCTGCCTGTATCTCTGCCTCTCTCTCTCTATCTATCTATGTCTATTATGAATGAATAAATAAATCTTAAAAAAAAATAAAATAAAACAAGGCCTTAAATTTAGTCATATAGATGCCAAACTAAGGAGAGACTAATATTAAGTCTCTGGGGCCAACGGTAAGTTACTATGATTTATGAGCACAGTCATGAAATTGAGTTCACTAACATATAAACAGCATTTATTGAGCACCTATTAAGCGCCAGGAACCCATGCTGGGTATTATAGATACAGAAATAAAAGTCTGTGATTCTGAAACCTTCACAGTATGATTGAAAAATAAAATCAGTCAATTAAACAATATGAGAAGTAATAGGAATATGTCAAAAAATTTGATTACTGCTGAAGTATAGTTTTCAAAGCATTAAAACTACAGTTTTACACAAACATAAAAAATATCAAAGATTTTTTTCAACTCAGTAAGAGATTCAGCAGGATGACAGAGCCAATTCAAAAAGCATTTGAAGAGCTAGATATGTATAGACAATTTAAATAAAGGAAAATTAAGATTAAGATTTCTTGGTTGGGTATAAAACTAGTTAATTTCTTATAGGGCAATAAAGCATAACTTTTGAAATTATCATTTTTCCTGAATATATGTGATTTTCATCTCTCCTGAATAAAAAAATCTACAAAATAGCAGGTAGCCTCACTATATTTGGGATCTTTTTTCAATAGTAATCAGTTGAACAAAGTGTGTTCCACCCAGATCATTCCTGAGTGGGCCTTTGCCTTGCCCCCAGGTGACCCTATACTGTCTTTTTGCTTTATTTTCAAGTCTTATATATTTTTTATTAATAAAAAAATTTAGAAACAATGGAATGTAGGAGAAAGGAAGGAATGGAGGATTCCAGTTGGAGGGAAGATAAGGAGAGAGGATGTCTGAGGGAAAACTCCTATAAATTAAGAGAAAATGTCCAGTAAGACAGAGTCTCTTTTGTAGAGGGGTGGTGATAGGTAGAAAGGAGAGTGAAATAGGTGGATCCCAAGTGCCATTTCTCGAGCATTTTTGTATTACTATTATGACAGATGATTACTATGACTAGGGACCAATTTATAAGAGATATTTACTTCATATTTGATTGTATTCATTGTGGCAGTGGTTTCTGAAAAATCAGCAAAGCAAGTCATCTGTGTGCTGGCAGGGAGTTATAAATTAGTTGTTTTTAAAGCCATAAATTCATATGTCAGAACATTGAAACTATTTTGGAAGAAAATGCCAAGGATAATGAAAGCAGAAGATAGCCAAGACAGAGAAGATTGGGATCCAATTAGGCAGTAAAACAGAGCAGAGCCTCTAATTTTTAGCCATACCTCTGAAATTCCCCTTTTCCCCTCATGGGTCTTTTCCTTCTCTTCATTTTTTTTTTCTTTTCCACACCTTTCCTCTCTTACCCCAGACAGGGATTGAAATCTGGGAGACATCACAATTTATTTCTCTAGCCGAGCAATAGGCATCTGAAAGCAGCAGCATCTAGTTTTGTTTTGTTTTTGTCTTAGGCTGCAAGTCAGAACAGAATAGAACAAAATGTAGCAAAATGGAATGGAAAGGAATAAAATCTCCCCTGAAGTACCTTTTGCTGTTTAAAAAATACTTTGTTTACTTAGCTTCATTTTCCTCTTTGATATTAATTTTCCTTAAGAAACAAGTCACATCCATAAATATTTATTAATTTAAAATCTCTTTTTACTATTTGGGCTTTCCCAGTGGGTAATAAACTGTGTGGTATGGGGTTATTCAATCTTTTCAGTATTATTTCCAAAACATAAATAAAAATATGAATACACTACAATCCCTTGGCCTTTCTGTATGAGCTGCATGATTGTGACAACATGGATGGACCTAGAGGGTATTATGCTAAATGAAATTAGCCTGACAGAGAAAGACAGATACCACATGGTTTCAATTATATGTGGAATCTAAAAACACTAAAACAAATGAACCAACAAAAAAGCAGAAACAGACTCATAAATACAGGGAATAAACTAGTGGTTGCAGGGGGTGGTGGAGAGGTGAAGCAGGTGCTGAGGGAGAATGGGCAAAAATGAGTGAAGGGGAGTAGGAAGTGTGATCTTCCAGTTATAGATGAGTAAGTCACAGGGATGAAAGGCACAGCATAGACAGTATAGGTGACAGTACTGTGATAGTGTTGTACGGTGACAGGTAGTAGCTACACTTGGAGAGAAGATTGCATACTGCATTGAGTTATTGAACCACTGTGTCCTACACCTGAAACTAATGTAACATTGCGTGTCAACTACGTGTCAATAAGAAATATTTTTTTAAAATAATATCTACTGATGATACTTGCTAAGAAAATTTACAGGTTCAGTTTAAAGCAGAATCAAACCAGGAAAGCTCTAAATCCAAAATAAACAAGGCATTGCTCTAGTAATCCCTTTATACGTGGCTTGTATTTTAGCCTTTTATTTTTTCCACTTGACTATGGACAATTGGTCATTGGATTTATAGTATTTGGCATTAATTTTACAGAAGGACAGGTTAGTGTCCACATCAAACATATATTTCACTGTTCATGTGTCCTTCTAGAATTAATTAGGGAAAAATTTCAAAAGGGCCTCTTTGGGATTTAATGATATAATAATATTTGTTTAACCAAAAACTGATGAATGCTTGTTTTATTCATTTCTAATTGGGCAACTTCACATTCTGCCAACAAGCAAAATTAATAAGCAAGTTAAGTCTAATTGGCTTGCTTTGACTGAGGAGCTGAATACTCTCAATAAAGAATCCTAAACGGATTTTATTTTATTTTATTAACTAATTAATTTTTTGTAACTTGGGAGATAGACCACAAAATCTTCCCTGAACAATTTTTCTTTTAGGGTACCTTAAACATCTTGGGCCTTTTTAGATGAATAGCAGGACTTAAGCTGTTGGAAGAAGGTCTATCTCCTGAATAAAATGGCTTCTATTTGCATGGGACAATTAGCTATAATTAGCATGCAAATTTTAATGATATTGTATAAGGAGGCTGATTATGCCTGTGGGACTGGTGATGCAAGTTGCTTCTATTGTTTATTGTATGGAAATACAACCACTTAGCTTTAATTAGACATTGAAATCCAGAACAATTGTCAACAATTGCTTTAGTATTAATGAGTAGCATGAACTGCCCATCATGGCTTTTTAAATGGCGGAGACTTATAAGCAACTTATTGGCTTCCAAAAAAAGAAAAGGTATATTAAAGTCCACCTTTGTACAACAAAATCCAGTTTGGGTCAGTCTGGTGGACAAGATTTCTGTGTCTTATCTCCTCTGATTATGCTTTTATACTTTGTGAATATTAATAGAAGGTGGGTTTTTGAAGAAAAGTAAATTCAAAATAAAACCCAGTATTTTAGGTAGAGCCAGAATGTGGACTATTTTCTTTTCTTTTTTTAAAAAAATTTTTTTTAAATTTTTATTTATTTATGATAGTCACAGAGAGAGAGAGAGAGGCAGAGACATAGGCAGAGGGAGAAGCAGGCTCCATGCACCGGGAGCCTGATGTGGGATTCGATCCCGGGACTCCAGGATCGCGCCCTGGGCCAAAGGCAAGCGCCAAACCACTGCACCACCCAGGGATCCCTATGTGGACTGTTTTCAATCAGATACTTGATGATTTGTGATCTGGTAGGATTCTAAAAAGGTTAATAGGTTGGGTTCATCCTAGTTGTTAATGGATGGTACGTTTTGCATGTTGTCGATGAAAATTATTGCACAAATTAACTGTCATACTGTGATGTTCTTTTAGTAAAATAACAGAACCTGGGAAAATTGTAAAGCCAATGAATTGGTTAGTATTCCTTGGCTACAGACGTACAAGGAAGAGGGGTGAACATGGCTTTCTGATCACTCTGTAAGCTCTCCAACCTTTTCCAAGACCCAATTTCCTCCTCAGGTTTTAGTCTCCCATGTTAGAAGTGCATTCACATGAAATTGAAAGTGATTTACTCCCATTTACTTTCCCTAGATTATTTGTATCTCAAAATGAGACCCAAAGAAAGAACATGCATTATCTGAAAGGATGGACACCACCTTCAGCCATCCGATGAGGAAATTTTGTAAGGTTCCCCTCAAATGCAGCCACGTATTTACCCTCCCCACTCCACCTACACAAAGCTGTCTTTTCCTTGGCAACTCAGTCTTCTTCTATAAAGCTGTTTAGATTAAGAATGTTATCATGTGGGGCAGCCTGGGTGGCTCAGCGGTTTAGTGCCTGCCTTCGGCCCAGGGTGTGATCCTGGAGTCCCGGGATTGAGTCCCACATCGGGCTTCCTGCACGAAGCCTGCTCCTTCTTCTGCCTGTGTCTCTGCCTCTCTCTCTGTCTCTCTCTGTCTCTCTCTATCTCTCAAGAATAAATAATAAAATCTTTAAAAAAAAAAAGAATGTTATCATGTGACTCATGTTTTTTCTTTATAACTTCAGTTGCATGCAAAAAGTTGCTTCTTAATAGCAAATCTAAAGAGAAACAAATCACAAGATATTCCAATTAAATTTTTATTTTCTATAAATATGTTAATAACACTTTCACTCATTCCGTTCTTCTTTCCTTTTGCTTTGATTTGCTTTTTACTTCTGTACTTTTCCTAAACTTTCTCTCAACTGGAAAAAAATGAAGAAGAAGCTATAAGCATTCACACAGACATTGGTCTGTTTTGAATTAGGTTGCTATGTTAACAAAGAAAAAAAAAAGTTACTAGCTACTATTGTTCCAAAGGTTGATTTCTGATTTTTCTAACTTCTGTTGTGTCTGGATTTCTCTCCCTATTTTTCAAAGAATGACCCTCAATTGCTTAATAAATCAGCTAATAAAATATTTTAGCATCTGCTAATGTTCCCTGAGTGTGCTAGCTACATGCTTGTCCAAAGGCTTTGTAAAGGAGCACAATAGAGGGAAACTACAGGCAATTCTGAAAGGCAATATTATCAGGTTGCAGCATACTGCAGAACATCAGTCTTTAACCCTAGGCTTGGCTGGTAAATATTTACATTTTTGCCCAGATGGTGGCACAATTGGAAAATGTGGTTATTTTATTAAGTATCTCTTAATAAACTTAAAAAAAGAAATCCATAAACTAGGACTGCAAACTATAAGAAATGCATTAGATGTTCGTTTGAAAACTTTTATTGCTGTTGTAATGTTTTTTTTAATCACACCAGAAGGATGTGAAAAGGTATAGGTTTTCTTCAGGTTTGGAGGACAGTATATTCTCATACTGCCCTTCACTTAGATAAGCCTGAGGCTTTAGTAGTTTCTAAAATATTTCAGTTCAAGGCAATGAACATTTATTGAATACCAACCATGTGCTATGCACTGTGCTGATGATTGTAAGGGCCTCTGCCTCCTTTATACAGTTAAAAGAGAGAGGATAGGATTCCTGATTATTAGCTGCAATCAGGCCTTGGCCAGTGTTCCCAGTGGAATCTTCACCAACCAAATGGCGAAAGACAATAGCAAGATACTTTCTTCTCTCACCTGAAAAACTGAACTTACCTCCCAAGTGTACCTGTTTTGCCATTTTTTCCTCCTCTCCAGTCCAATGTCAGAATCATACATGTTCCATGTCTCAATTCCATGTCACTTATTTCTTGTTTCACTGAATCCTGACAGATCCTTTTAATGGATCCATTGGCCTCAATACAATGTCCCAAATCCTAAATATGGCTTTCAAGGCCTACCGTAATCCATCTGTCTCTTGGTTACCTCAAAGACCATCTTGTCCTTACCCCCCAATTTTTGACTCAGCCACACAGAACTACTTGCAGTTACCTAAATGGCATTCCTGCTTCTGCCTCTGTCTTGTTCTCTGTGTGTAGGGGTCAGGGTACAGGGAGGAGGTGGAGAGAATCAACCAGAGAACCATTAGCATGAGCCTCTATTTTATTCTAGAAAACCTGGGCTTGCAAAGTTGGGCAAAGTTTCTAAGTGGGGAAAGAGGGTTAGTGTTTATAGGCTTTAGCAGGAAGAGGGAGGAATTGTTCTTGGTGCTTAGCAGCCCTTGTTTGAACAATTTAGATTTTATCAGGAGAGGTGGAGAGAAGCTAGCTAGGGGCTTAAACCATGTGTGTGAGGCAATAGGCAGGTAGGAATAGCTGTGGGGACAAGGCCATGCAAGAGCCTCAATGGAAAGCTATCCTTCAGGGTCTCATAAGTTTATCTGCAGAACTGTCATTTTCCCCCCTCTATTTGCTTCCCACCCCTACTTGGCTAACTCCTTATCACTGTGGTTCAGAGGTCGTCTCTCCTCAGAAGCCCTACTCATGCTTCATGGAAACTCATTTCCCCACAACCAGGGCCCCCCCTCCAGAGTTTTGTGCTCAAATCTGGAAAAGTGCTTGTCACAGGGTATTACAATTCGCCATTTGCTTCTCTGCCTACTACTCCAGATTGCTCAATTTCTGAAGGGCAGGCCCATACAATATCTAGCCCTTTTCTGGCATATATTTTGGCTTAATGTATTACTTTGATGAATGAATGAATGAATGAATGAATGAATGAATGAATGAATGTGAAAGGTAGGTGAACCCTAAATCTCTGTAGAGCGAGATTATCTTTCTGCCTTAACCTCCCTTTTTTATCTATGATGCAGACAAGCTGGCCTCTCTACCCCAACACCAGTGACAGTCCAGCATATCATGGCCCATCCAGAGATAGTTCCAGGACACACCTGCCTTTGTCCCCAAGACACCGCTTGGTATACCACAATTAATAAACAGGCTCTTATTAACTGAGGTACAGTTATATGGAAATACAACACTTCCATCTATGAAATTCTAGATTTCAAAGTAGCAACTTGGGATATGTTCCCATTCCGCCCACCCTTAACATTTATAATAAAGCACTGCCTAACACAGAATTATATTCTTGAGAAAAATGAAAAACATGTTTGTAGAACTCAACCTTTATTAACACCATTTTTTTTAGTAACAGTAACCATTAAACAGTCATATAGTTAACCTGTATAGTTTTTAAGCCTGCTAAAGTGTCTAATTAGTTAATTAGGAAAATAATCATGTGTTAAAAAAGGAAATTAAAAATTGACTATGGATGTACAAAACTGTGTTCAAAATAAACTTCTATTTTGAGGCTTTAGGACTGTCCCAATGTAATAACATTTTACAATTCTTTGTATTCATTAAAATATTTTTTTCACAAAAAATATTGGATAGTTTCCCAAAGTTCTCATCTTCCGCCTCCTCATGTATATCAAACAGAATATTGGAATTATCTAGTCAAATTATAGTTGCCATAATATTTTGTAAAAAGCTATTTCTCTGGAAGTAATTCAAAAGAGACATATAGGGAAAATTATTTTAATTTATAAGGTCAGTGTTTCTCTGTCATAAGTGAATTATAAGTAAACTATTTCTCAGGACTTTTATTTCTCTCTCTGTCTCTCTCTCTCTTTTGCTATTTATAATAATCAATTTGTGAAGCATTTAGCATAGGCAAAAACACATCTGATGCCAAGATCACTTTTAAGAGGCTGCTCTTTTGTTTTCCTTCAGCATTGTACATACATATTGTTTACATTTACTATGTGAGTGGTGGGAACTCATGGTCCCAAAGGCATGGAATGAACAAACAATCTCTGAATGTGGTATGCAAGTTAGAAAGGAGAAATTGATCATTTCCAGATCATGGTGCAGTCAATTTTCTTTTCCAATTTGAGAAGTAAAATAATCTATATAATTCACCTCCAGATAAAGTACAAACATATTGAATAATGTTTGCAGTTGCCAGTCTTCCCATCCAATGTCCCTCTCCTGTGACCCCTGCTATTCCTACTCCTAATTAGCCTGGACTTATCATGGTATTTCTTTTTTTTTTTAATCATGGTATTTCTATTGGGAAATTTTTACATTTTCCAGGCTGTTCTCTTGACCTTGAGATGTGTTCAAAGAAATCCACTACTTTCTGAGATTCTAAAAATTAAACTTCACTACTCTAGGAGACACTTTCTTTACCATGAACTGCAAAGATGAAAGCCAACAAAGAAAGTGAGATTTTGGTTTTGTGTGAGAACTGCTGAGTAGGCATAAAAGATCTCAGAGTGAGGAAAAGGCAATTTCTCCTAAAGACCTAGAGATGAAAGAGGCAGTATGGGTAGCTAAGTGATTGATTTCTCCTCTGCAACTTAGAGTATCAGGATACAATTTTTGGCTTGGACTATTGGGTACTGTATTTACAGGGACACAGTATATAGTGGATGGTAGGAGGATTCAGATCTTAGAGCCCACTAACAGAAAGTGTTCCAATTCTGTCTTCCCCATTGTTGTAATAGCTGCAATAGTGGATAATTTATGTAATTACTCTGAGCTTTGGTTTCTTTATCTCTGAAGTGGGAATACTAATATTTACCTGGACAAGTTGTAAGGATTGAAGATAATGTGTGCCAAGCACTTATCACAGTAGTTGGTTTGCCCATAAGCACCAAATAAACAGTAGCTATATACAATGACTGCATGTTCTTCACTCTTCCATTGGGTGTGAATTGAGCTAGATAGTTCTAAAGACTTAATAAAACAGATATGCCTCATGACTACTAAGAATAAGGAGACATGAGGAGAGGTGTTTATCATCTGAGGAACTAAAGTGGACCAGGAAAGCAAGAAAGAATTGCTACTATATCTTTGTCTGGAAACAGGAGTAAGACTGGAACAGAGCCATCAGGATCTATTTGTAGTAGGCTGAATGCACAGGGAGTCTAGCCTGACTGAGGCCGTTTTGAACCCATTACAATTAGACTCCATTAGTTCCATGTCTAGCTGCTATGTTTCCTTCACATCTACAGATACATAGACCCAGTCTTGGGAAACGTCAGACCTCATTCTTCTGCATAAGTGATTTGGTCTTTCTCCTGCTCTCTACTATAGATACAATAATGTTGGTTTGACAGCAAAAGCAAAGGCAACAAATATAAAAATCAATAAGTGAGACGATATCAAACTAAAAAGCTTTGGTTCAGCAAATGAAGCTATCAACAAAAGGAAAAGGCAGGACACCTGGGCGGCTCAGTGGTTGAGCATCTGCCTTCTGCTCAGAGCATGATCCCAGGATCTAGGATCAAGTGCCACATCAGGCTCCTTGCAGGAAGCCTGCTTCTCCCTCTGCCTGTGTCTCTGCGCCCCTCCCCCCCACCGTGTCTCTGATGAAGAAATAAATAAAATCTTAAAAAGAAAGGAAAAGGCAACCTACTGAATGGGAGAAAATATTTGCAAATCATACATCTAATAAGAGGTTAATACACAACGTGTAAAGAACTTACACAACTCAATAGGTAAAACAAAGAATCCAATTAAAAAATATGTGGAGGATCTGAATAGAAATTTTTCCAAAGAATACCTACAGATGGCTAACAGGTACATGAAAAGGTACTCAACATCATTAATCATCAGAGAGATGCAAATCAAGATCAGCATGAGGTGTCACCTCATACCTGATAGAATAGCTATCATGAAAACAAACAAGAAATAACAAGTGTTGGCAAGGATGTGGAGAGAAGAGAACCTTTGTGCACCTTTAGGGAGAATGTAAACTGGTGCAGCCACTATGAAAAACAGTATGGAGGGTCCTCAGAAGTGGCAGAGTCCAGATACAGTAGACATAAAATTTACTGAATATGAAGTCTCTAGGTCAAAATGCAACTAAGCTTGGTGGTGGGAAATGGTCTTCTGTTGAGGGAAATGAATAAGCTGATCCTACCATGCAGAACTAAAAATTCCAGGCAGAAAGCCAGCATAAGCTTCTAGGGTAGTTTGGAGAAGTCCTTGCTCTACGTAGTCCGTATGGATAGGGTCTCAAAGGGAGGAAGTGATATTTAGGGCAAAAAGCTATACCAGACACAGGTGACTTGTGTTTGACCTGTAGGGTCAGGCCTATCTCTGAGCAGTGAAGGTCCTGGAACCCTCAGAAGTCCATGAATGGTTCCCAAATATCCAGTGGGAACTATGGCAACAACTTAAACTGCTTTTATCATTACTGAAGGATACATACCTAATTTCAGCACAGATATTTTCTTTTTATAAATGCACTTCAAATACACAGAACCTTGCTGTGGCCAGAATGCAAGGAGAAAGCAGAGTATCTGGGACTGCCATTTACATTTAAGAAATACTCACAAAATACTGGGACGTAGACAAAACAAAAGTCCAGGGTTAGGGCTCTTATTGTAAAAGTGTTTTGGAATAGCATTACTATTTTACTTGGTTGAATTTTTATGCCTAATGAAAACCAGTGAAATAACTTGTGCTAAGTGTTCGACTATTTAATTCTCCTACTGTGAAAGAAGCCCAGCTGGTAAATGGAGCAGTCTGAGATTGCTTCTTAAGAAGACATTACCAATCCATGTTGTACTCAGGCAATTCTGGTTCCCTGGCCTCTGAGACAAAAATGACAATTATCATTTTCTTTCTTTCTTTTTTTAAAGCTTTTATTTATTTATTTTAGACAGAGAGAGAGAGAAAGAGAGAAAGGGAGAGAGAGAGAGAGAGAGAGGCAGAAGGAGCAGAGGGAAAGGGACAAGCAGACTCTGTGCTGAGCAAAAAAACAGATGTGGGGCTCGATCTCATGACACTGAGATCATGACCTGAGCTGAAATCAAGAGTTGGATGCTTAACTGACTGAGCCACCCAGGAACCCCTATTTTTCTTTTTAAGATTTATTTATTTATTTTAGAGAGAGAGAGAGAGAGAGCACACATGAGTTAGAGGAGGGACAGAGGGAGAGGGAGAGAGGATCTCAAGCAGACTCCATGCTGAGTTTAGAGCCCCACACAAGGCTCGATCTCATGACACTGAGATCATGACCTGAGCTGAAATCAAGAGTTGGACACATAACCAACTGAGCCACACTAGCACCCCAGGACCATTATTTTTTTTAAAAAAAGATTTGTTATTTGAAAAATACAGAAAAAGGAGAAAAAGAAAAATTATGCATGATCACAAATCAATTTAGGTGTCCACAGAATGAAGATATGGTATTGGTTGACCATCCATTACCCCAACACTTAATTTTTATTTTTTTTTAATTTTTTTTTTTTTAATTTTTTATTTATTTATGATAGTCACAGAGAGAGAGAGAGAGGCAGAGACACAGGCGGAGGGAGAAGCAGGCTCCATGCACCGGGAGCCTGATGTGGGATTCGATCCCGGGTCTCCAGGATCGCGCCCTGGGCTAAAGGCAGGCGCCAAACCGCTGCGCCACCCAGGGATCCCTTAATTTTTATTTTTTATTATTTTTTAAGATTTTATTTATTTATTCATGAGAGGCACAGAGAGAGAGAGAGAGAGGCAGAGACACAGGCAAAGGGAGAAGCAGGCTCCATGCAGGGATCCTGATGTGAGACTCGATCCCAGGTCTCCAGGATCACACCCTGGGCCAAAGGCAGGTGCTAAACCACTGAGCCACCCAGGAACTCCCCCTAATTTTTATATTATATAATATAGGAAATAAAAGTTCCAGCTTTGTTTCCTTTTCTCTTCTCATACACACGTCTAAATGTCTCTGTTTTATACTTGTTTTACCAAGCAGTGCTACAGTGAAGATTCTTACCCTATCATCTTTATGCATCTGTGCCATTAGTTCTGTAAAGCAGCAATGTTTGGGGGGATAAACTTTTAACTTTTTGATTGTAAAAAGTAAAATCTTCCTTATAAATAATTTAGAAATAAAACAGTAATAATTTTTAATGTTGTAGTAACAGTGAAATAATTTATCACACTCCATTAGTTTCACAGAAATAATTCAGATTTCTGGACTTGGAAATCTTGCCAACCTTACCTCATTCATTCAGCAAATGCTGGGAGTCTCTTCTATGCCAAGCACTATTCACTGGCATAAAAGATTTGAAATGAAAATCCTTGCCCTTTAGGCAGGTGTCCTAGATTTAAGTATCAAGAAAATTTTATTATCCTCATATCAATCCTTTGCCTAGAATTTGTCAGAATTTTTGTAGCAGATTAGACGAGATTAAATGAGATAATACCTTTAAAGCTCTTAGCACACGGTTCCACACATAGTCAAACGTTCTCAAAATATTGTGCTTATCATTATCATCATTAATACTACCATCATTACAAATTATTGCTTGTAGCATTCTAAACCACCCCTATGTAAGAGTGTTCTCAGGAAATTCAAATAGGAGTGTTATATAGTTTGTGAATTGCTATGTGAACTTGTTATTTTATATTTTCTGGTTAATTTCTCACTAGCTTCTTAAAGTTACTAAATTTGAAAATTCCTGTATGTTTTATTCTTATAGCTTGGTTTGCATTATTAATGGATGTGCAATCATTGGACAATGAATTGCACTTTAGCTCTGCAATTTCTGGTTTTTGAAATCAAGCTAAAGATCTACCTTCTCAGCTTGGGGATAGTTGAAAGTCCATTTTAGCAGTCATGGTGTCTGCAGAGAATAGCCAGACTCAACAGTCTGGCTTTCCTGTGAATCCCAGGTGTTTCTCCAAGATGCCTCTCTAAAGGTCTTATGAGTAATTGTAAAGAAGGCAGCAGTGAGGGCTCCAAATGCCATGGTCTTTCTGTCCATGTGTATCTCCAGGGACTATTTAGAGGTTTTCTAAGCTCTGCAGGAAGGCCCAAAAGTAAACCATTAATGACACAGAAGAAAACATATTTTTTTTAAATTTTTATTTATTTATGATAGTCACAGAGAGAGAGAGAGAGAGGCAGAGACACAGGCAGAGGGAGAAGCAGGCTCCATGCACTGGGAGCCTGATGTGGGATTCGATCCCGGGTCTCCAGGATCGCGCCCTGGGCCAAAGGCAGGCGCCAAACCGCTGCGCCACCCAGGGATCCCAAGAAAACATATTTTAAAGTCTCCCCCAGCTCTTGCCTTTCAGGAAGGAAGCTTCTACTAATTACATATTGCAGGTTTTAGGCAAAAAAAAAATCTTAAACTTCCTTCATTATCGTTGAAGGAAACAGAACCCAATCTAAGCACAAATATTGCTTTTTTAAAAAATGTACTCCAATTGCAGAGAAACATAGCCAGAATTCCAGGAGAAAGCAAGTCATATTGGGCAACCATTTTGCATTTGAGGAAAATTCGCAAAAATGCTGGGATACCTGCAAAGCCAAGTCCAATAAGCACTATTATAATAAAAGTGGAATAATCATTGCTGTTTAATTTGGCTGAATTTTATGCCTGATGAAGGCAATGAAATAATGTGTGCTAAATTCTATTGGGAATTTATATAATTTATTATATAAATTTATAATTTATATATAATTTATATAATTTATTTCTGTCCAGCCATCCTTATTTCTTTGGGAGGAAGGTGCAGAAAGAAGAGCTGCTTGGATTGGTGGGCAGGGGTAAGGGAAATGCTCAGTGTTTTAGAGCAGCACCTCCTCTTTTGAGAGTTAATAACACATTTTCATATTATCCATGTTTAGAGTTTGTTGGGGGGGGGTAGGTGAGATTATGGAGCTCCATGTGATGCCTCTGTGTCACATGTACATTGACTGCTAAGCTATTGGTTCAATAGTTTTTGAAGGACATCTGTGGTATGTAGCACAGGAACCTCCTCCTAAATTAAACCTTTTTATCATGAATTATTATAATAATATTTGTTCCCATTTATTAACCACCTACTCTGGTCAGATACATTTCCTATTTGTCCCTAAGATTTATTAAACTCTGATATGAAGGAACTTGAAACTTGGAGAAGTTCAGCAAAATACCCAAAGACACAGGGCTACTAAGAAGCAAAGCTGGAAGGAGTCTACACCCAACACTCTGCCAAGGCTTTTTTATGCCCTCACTCTCTTATTGAATCCTGTTCACTTTATCTGACATGCCAATGTGGCAAACAGTTGTCCTCCACCCAAGTAAGGACACAATCCTGCCCTGAAATTAGACGAGGCGTGACTGATTGGGTGTTCTCAGAATGAAGATTCCTGTTCCTTCACTCTTTCTTCATGATCGGTCCCTGTGTCTGCTACACTTCCCTTCTGGGTATAATGCAGGTGCTAAAATCTTTATCCTTCAAAACTCTACAGCCCAGAACATAATATATGCATTGTTAGGCATCCCAAAGGCAGGGTAAGCTTTATAACTATAACATCACTGCAATATTTCAGTATGGCTTGCTATCATTGGGACCCTGAGGCCTTTTATACAGTCATACATATACATTTGTCACCATTCCCAGACTTTTATTGGTACAGTTTATTTCTTTTTTTCTTCCCAAGTGTACTTATTAAACACTATCCTGTTTATTTCTGCCCAGTTCTCTCATTTGTCACTATAGAGTGACCTTGACAAATTAGAAAAGTAAATAGAAATCCCACTGCTTCAGAGATTCCCATTACCAGATCTACTTCCCTCCTTCCTTACTTCCTTCCCTCTCCCCTTCTCTCCCTCTTTTCCTTCACCTGAGGCTTAGAGATTTTAATAATTCCAAGATCACATAGCTAGAAATTCTATCCCAGGTTGGATTCCATCATACTAGACTGCTTTTCATCGAGTTCTCTAGACTCTGATTCTCTACCTAATGTGCTGTGAACCCACAGCATCAGAATCACAAGAAGACTTGTTAGTAACGCAGAATCTCAGGCTCCAGTTTAGAACTTCTGAGTTAAAATCTGCATTTTTAACAGGACTACAAGCAATTCTAAAATTAAAGTTTGATAAACACTAGTCTAGATTACAGAAACCTATTTAACCAATAGTCAGCCTTTCTTCCTGCCAGCAGAATTCTGCTCACCTGTCCTCCACGTTATTCAAGGTTATAACCTCATTAATCAGACCCCTATGAGGGACATCTGATTTATTTTGCTAGTGAATGGATTGGAGGTGGGTTTTGGATCCTGTTCTGACCAATGAGACATTCAAAAAGTAGGCTTAGAAACTCAGGGAAAGGATTTCTTTGTCTTTATAATTAATCACATGGGAAGGAACAGTCTTTCTATTGCTACTATATATTATGGTATCTTCTCAAGATGCCAGAAACTCTGGTAGCCCCTTGCAGTCATGATGGGATGGGTGCCAAGGACAAACCTAACTGGATGAAGTTGGTAGAGAGGAACTACAGAAAGTGTCAAAGCCGCCTTATTTCAAGATTACTTCTTTTTGAGTTTATTTGCATAATGGTTAAGTTAGCTGACTTGGAATGTTACTTGCAGCCAAATGCATTCCCACTGATACCATTTATGGTTTTCATTAGTGATAATTAGGTTGCCAGAAACAGAATCAGCGTGTATGTTAAAGGGAAGATCAGTTATACCTACTGAAAGACTATTAGTTTGATCAGATAAGAAATTTACAAATTATGAGTCCTTTGTCTTTTCAGGAAAATTTCTCTCTCTCACCCTTCTCTCACACACCTTTTTCTCCCATTCTCATCTGCTATATTTCCTTTTATGTAATATCTTGAAATACACACATGCTTTAATTTTGCTACAGATTTATCTTTGATTTCCACTGAAAGTCTATAATGGGGAAGAGATAAGAGAAAAGGAGAATAAAACTCAGGAGATAATTCAGGAGTGGAAAGCAGAAAGAACTCAGTAATTTGGTGTTCAGTTACTTCTTAATTTTCATTTAGCCATGTGGTCATTTTATGATGACACTCATCTTCCCTGTCTTTCAATCTTGGTCATTTGAAGACATAATATTTAGTATAAATTTTCACATAACTAATAAAATTATTTCTTACAAAGTAGACATGATCAATGTGATTTTTAACTGACTTTTTATATTATTTAGGTGATATTCTGTTAACAAAAGCTGATGTGTGATTTCTGGGAAGATTTATGATCCCCTACCCTTCCCCAACCAACTTCTGTTGACTAATAACCTAATGTTGAATTTGGGATAATTTTGAAGCTGCTTCTCTAGTAATAATAGGAATTGGGAAGGATGAGATTTTTTTCAGCCACCTGAAACAAAGAATGAGTCCAGTAAGTTAAAAGAATCTCTTTATAGATCTGTAATGCCTACTAGGTACCTCTCTTAGAGAAATACATATAAAAAAGAATTATAAAGATTCTTTTAGGAGAGTGACATCATCAAGATGGCAACATGGCTCATTCCCAACGTTAGTCCCCTTCACAAGAGGACCAACTAGCAACTATCCAGACAAGACACCACTGTGACAATCCCAGAACCAGAGGTCAGGTAAGTATCCCCTGGACCACAGAGACTGAGAAGGACTGCATTAGAAGGATAAGAGAAACAGCTACACTCTGCCGGCATTGCTCCTCCTCCAGGCCAACACAGTGATATATTGAGAAAGACCCCTGGTACTATGGTTCCTCCAATAGGAAAAGAGAGCCCCACATGGATATCCACCTCCCCCTGCATTTCAGGACACTCTCTGCAAAGCCCATTCAGGTTACCTAAAGTGAATAAATAGGGAATCTGTACAGATCAACCACTGGATATCAGATAGAGATGGAGAAGGGAGAAGAGGCTTACAGCTCAGTGCTCAGATTTGGGTGGATTGAATTCCTTCATGTGGTGGTGTTCAAGAAGAGTTCCTAGCCAGAGGCTCTGACCGTCTACAGAACCAAGTGGGTAGTCTCATCTGGCCCAGGTGCTCAGTTGGCAGTTCTGCCCGATTTGGGTGCCCAGCCAACAAGCTATATTAACTCGGGAGCCTGTTCTACAGCCCTGGGCAAAGAGGTAAATTTACAGTGCTGCTCAACTGCTAAGTATTGTCTGTAGTCTGGCTGGACCGGGAAGCCTGGCCAGAATACCTGGGCAGCTGTGGAACCCATCCTACAGTCCTTATTTGTACAAGGACCCAAGCCATCAGCCCTGCCAAATGTTGACCCTAACATCTGGCCCCACATAACCAGAGAGCCTGAACAGTACCCCTGGGGAGCCTCAGAGCACAGTCTACAGTGCCACCAAGCTGTAGAGTCTAGCTTATAGCCCTGCCCTATAGCAGAGTCCACCCTAAGGCCCTGCCCAGGTGCTGAACACAGCCTATAGCTGAGCCCAGGCAAGATGCCCAGCTAGTGACCTCACCCATCCATGGAGCATAGTTTGCAGTCCAACTGACAAGGGAGCCTGGAGAGGGACCCTGCCTGACCACAGAGCATCATCTCTAGTCCACCCAACTGTGGGATAGAGCTAGATGCCCTCAACCAGAGAGCCCAACCAGCAGCCAATCTGATCATGAAGCCAGCCTTTAGCATCACTCTAAGTCAGGGTACAGCTTGCACACTCACTTAAACATGGAGTCCAGCCAGTGATCTAGTCAGGGAGCATAGCCTGAGATCCCACCAGATCAGGAGCAACAGGGGAGTCCAGCTTGTAGCCCTGCCCAATCACAGAATACAACCAGTGCCATCCCCTTGGCAGGGAACACAGCCTGCGATCTCATCCAAACACAAGTGATTGCTGAGCTCCATTAGTGGCCCCATGCGGCTGCAGAGCACAGCCAGCAGCCTTGCCTGATCAGGGAGGCCACCCAGCAGCCTTATTTGAACATGCCCATGAAGCAGGCCCAGCACAATGCAACACCCAGGCAGCAGTATCCATCCCTTTACCTCAGAGCACACGGAGTGGTATTGCCCATCTGGAGACTCCAATACCAAACCCTGCCTGCCCACAGATGGTACCAGCTGACCTGTTCAGTACCCTAAGCTGAGCTCACTGGTAAAGATTTTTCCATGCTAAAGCAAACCTATAAAGTCCAGAAGGGGAAATGGCTTACTCAAATACATAGATGCCAGTGCAAAGAACTGATACTTCTTTGAAGTATCAAAGAATCAGGTAAATATGACAGGAACAAAGGAAACTAATAAAGCTCTAATAACTGACCCTAAGGAAATGGAGATCTATAAACTGACAAAAAATTCAGAATAATCTTCTTATAGTTTAGTAAATTACAAGAGTGCACAGAAGACTAAATGAAATTAGTAAAATGGTGCATGAACAAAAATGAGAAATTCAGCACACAAATACAAAAAATCAAGATAATAACAGCAACAAAAATTCTAGATATGAAAAATACAAATAGGGTGCCTGGGTGGTTCAGTGGTTGAGCGTCTGCCCTTCAGGTCAGGTCGTGATTCCAGGGTCCTGGGATCGAGTCCCACATTGAGCTTCCTACATGGAACTTACTCTCCCTCTGCCTGCATCTCTGCCTCTCTCTCTCTCTGTTTTTCATGAATAAATAAATAAAATATTTTAAAAAATAGAACTAAAGAATCCATTAGAAATTCAATATGACTTGACCAAGCAGAAGAAAGTCAATGAACTAAAAGATAAGTAATCTGAGGGGTGCCTAGGTAGCTCAGTCGCTTGAGTGTCTGCCTTTATTTGGGGTCATGATCCCAGAGTCCTGGGGTCAAGCCCCAAATCAAGCTCCCTGCCTAGTGGGGAGCCTCCTTCTCCCTCTCTGCCGGCCACTCCCCCTGCTTGTGTTCTCTCTGTGTGTCAGGTAAATAAATAAAATCTTAAAAATAAATAAATACAAATAAATAAAAAATTAAAGACAGGTCATTTAAAATTATTTGTCAAAGAAGCAAAAGAAAAATAATGAAGAAGGGTGAAGAAAGCCTACTTACAGGATTTGTGGGACATCAGGTGTATTGGTCAAAGACTTCTAGTTACAAGTTCTGCCCATGTAATGTACAACATAGTGAATATAGTCAATGCCATTGTACTATATATGAAAGTTGCTAATATTGTAGATTTTAAAAGGTCTTAACACACACACACACACACACACACACAATGTAATTATGTCAGGTGATGGACAAGCCTTATTGTGGTAGTCATTTTATAATGTATACATTTTTCAAATCATTACATTGTACAACTTAAACTTATATACACCATTTATCTCTCCATACATCTGGGCAAAATATTTTATTGCTTTATTTGTTTAATTTATCTGTATAAAACCTAGTGAATTTTTCTAACATTTTATTATAGAAAATTCCAAGTGTACAAAAAAGGAGAAATAATAGGATAATAACTTCCATCTGCCCATCATAGCCTTAACAATTATCATCTCATGGTCTAAATTATTTTATCAATACCCCCTCCCATGTTTTTCAAACCCTGGATTATTTTGAAGCAATTCTCAGTGCATCACATGATCTAAAAATATTTCAATTTGTACTTCTAATAGACAAGATACTTGAAAAACATAACCATAATACTTTTATTACACTACAAAAAATAATGTTAACTTAATTTTACTTGATATCAAATAGTCATTGTTCATTTTTTCCCAAGTGTTTTGGCATTTTTTAAATAATTCATTTGAATTGTACTCTCTCTTTCCCTCTTTTGTCTCTCCCTCTCTTCTCATTGCCATTTATTTATTGCACAAACTGTGTTGTTTGTCCTGCAGATTTCCCTTAATCTAGATTTAGGGATTGCATATCTATCCTTTTCTCGATATAGTTGTTATTTCATGTCTCCCTATCTGTTGTATATTTCTTAAATTTGTAATTTTATAGCTAGGAGATTGATCAGATTCTGGTGAGATTTATTTATTTTTTTTTATTTTTTTTTTTTGTGGTGGAAACCTCAGGCAAAGGTGTACTATTCTGTAAGGAGAACATATGAAGTACATTTTTCTCTCTTGTTAAGATGTTTGCAGTCTTTGATGATGTTTTCTTTTCTCCTCTGTCTTTTGAGATCTGGGGATAAATTTTGGCTCTGGCTACATTATCTGATTAAGAATCATCCATTCTGGCCTCTCTTTTGTGCTGAGAAAATCTTCCTGAATTTCCTATGAAATTTCACTTGTAGTGAGCCTATTAGTTTTTCTGAATGAATGAAAGAAGATTAGTTGTTTTAGCACTTGCTGTGATCTTATACAGGTTAACCCCTTGACTGCAAATTTCATTATTTGCAAAATGAGCATAACTATACCTATGTTTCCTATATATGTGTAATATGTGTTTATGTGTGTATGCTCAATAAACGAGAGCTATTATGTTCATATTTAAAATTAATTATTTTTTTTTATTTTTTAAAAGATTTTATTTATTTGAGAGAGAGAGAGAGTGAGCATGAGCCAAGGGAGGGGCAGAGGGAAAAGGAGAAGCAGACTCTCCGCTGAAGGGGGGAGACTGACTCCTAGGGTGGCAGGGAGCTCAGTCCCAGGACCCTGGGATCATGACCTGAGCTGAAATCAGATGCTTAACTAAGCTACACAGGCACCCCTAAAATTGCGATTTATGTTGATAATAATACAGTGTGGTTTGTTATATTTTAAGATTGATTTGCTGATAGTATAGATTTTCTTGTGTATGTGTGGCTGGTCTTACATTTATCTAATCAGTAGTTTTAGTCCATTCTTTTATTTTTATGACTAATGTTAAGACAATATTATCTCAAATTTGTGCAGTCTGGGTGGCTCAGCAGTTTAGCGCCGCCTTCAGCCCAGGGTGTGATCCTGGAGACCGAAGATGGAGTCCCATGTCAGGCTCCCTGCATGGAGCCTGCTTGCCTCTCTCTCTCTCTGTGTCTCTCATGAATAAATAAATAAAATCTTAAAAAATAAATAAATAAAAATAAAAATAAATAGTACCCTAAATTTGTAAATCTAAAAGAAGGACTTTATGTTCTTTCAATGTCATATTGTGGTATTATGTAACAGACGCACCCAAGAATAGTTTCATTCTCTATAGGTATGTATTTTACTATTTCTCTTTTGTTTGGATAGTTTACATCTTTCTAAGGGTAAATATTAACTTGTAGAAAATTGAGAGTGATATAAGTGATTCTTGTCAAGTAGAAATGCAAGTGACATGTATCTGGTAGAAAATATAATCTGAAAGGTTAGTGTTTAATTGGTAGAGCAACAGGCAGTTTTGTATCTATACTAGAAATCTAACTTCACAATTATTTCAGTCAGTGACAAATTCTTTTTGAACTAGCTTTACCATTATGCTATTTCTCTCATTAATAAATTAAGTAAATTATTGGCAGGGGTTCACTGTGTATTTGTATGAGAGCAATGTGTCTAGCTTTTTGAAAATTATGCCTCAATTCCGTGCTTCCAACCTCAGTGGTGAGCTTTGCTGACTAGCTCGATATTAATTATGGATTTTAAATACTCCAATGACATTTCTGTAGGTGTACATCTCACCTCATTAACACATCACCAGCTGGAATCTATGTTCGCTTTAGTTATTTAGCCAAAAAACTAAATATTCTGACTCAATCACATAACCTGAAGAGCAGTATCACTGATTTACTGGATTTCAACATAGGTAATACATTATGAGTTTTTTGAATTTGTCAATATATTCTGTTTAGAAAGAAAGGATTCCTTCTATGAGAGTTAGCTCTGTCTCTTTATTTTTAAAGTGACTTAAGGTGTAAATTTCTGTTTTGGGGGAATATTTATTTATGTATTTGTGATAATTCTAAATGTTTAATAATAGAGGATTCATAAATTCCTCTTTCCTGAATTCTTCAAAGACTATGCTGTAATCTCCAGCCCAATTACCATCCATCTCCACCTATCTCACATGCTTAAAGAGGAAGGAGTCTTTCTCAATTGGAAAAAAAGGTTAAATTTTTAAAAGCTGAGAGAGAGGTGGATGAGGAAATGGATGGAGACAAGGAATTCATCAAAGTTGAGGAAGGGGAGAAGTTTTCCAAAGGTTCTTGAGAAGAGAGCATATGAGGGATATGGATTGAAAAGAGAAAGGAAATTTGATTTAAAAAATTAGTGAGCAATATGTTGGACCTCTTTTAATATACTTTGAGATACTTAGCTATACAACGAAATTACTGTAAAATTGCTTGATAAATATAGTTTGACCCCTGAACCATGCTTTTTGAATAAAGAAGTATTTGGAATCTAATGTGATTATCCAAGTTTATTAAATTGTATTTTTATTCTGCCAATATCTATTGAGTACTGATTATGTGCTAGGCTCTTTTGTGCTAGACAAAGAGTCTGTCCTCAGGGAACTTACATTTTTATTGGGGGTTGGCAGGGATGCAGAAAATAAAGGAATAATGATAGAATATGTTTTATGCATCAGGTGGAGATGAAGGCTATGAGGATATGAAACAGGCTGAGTAGGCAGAAGAGAGAAAAAGAGTGTTATTTTACATATGAAGATGAAGTAAGGCCACCACTTAGGAAATAGCTTATTCCATACTAGCCAGGTAGACAAAAGTCATCATATCGAGTAGACCAGTCGAAGTAGACAGACAATTGAGTAAAACATTTTTTAGATCTAAACCTTCATGGCCTTATGAATCTATAGTACTTTGTATCCTTCAGAAGCTAGTACTGATATTAAGTTTTAAACAAATAGAAGTATAAAATCCAGACATATTTGTGATGGTGACCATGGCTTGGAAATAAACATTAAAGAAGAAAGAATTACAGCGAGCCCTCCCTCAAAGCATTTTCATTTTCAATGAAAAGAGAAGTTATGTGACATTTCCCTAGTCAAGATTTGTAGCAGCTCCGTGGAATTCTCATAGAACATGGAGGCTCATCAGGGAAACAGAATATGAAGCAACTCTCTTTTATCAATTTAGAGCTCCTTTGTCAAGGGAGGATTATTTTCCCATAAATTCGATTTAAAGGGAAGGAAGTGTAAGTCACTTTCAAGGTCATTAAAAAGGATAAGAAAAGTTAGATCCTATAAATAAAAAACTTTGATAAGCTAAACTAACTGGCAGCAAGAGAGCAAGCTATTTACTCAATAAATATTGTATAGATCTACTTTGTCAATTAACTATTTTTTTGGACTGTGAACAAAATGTAAATCTCATGGATAAATGATAGCTGTAACGATGTTTTCCAGCATTGTGCTCCATGTTACCATGGCTTCTTAACAAAGATGTTAAATCATTAGGAGTCATATTTCATGATAATTAACTGCAAATCTGGTAATATTACCACTTTTCATTTGGTGTGAAATGATGAGGGAGAACCACAAGGTTTATTGGAGGTACATGGCAAAGGACAGAGTGACTTAATGTATGTATATAAATCTTATAAAACTACCTATTGGACAGCATTTTATGACAGACATAAATTCCTATTCACTTTCCACTAGTGATAGACAGTGAGGTCTGCAGTGGAAGCAGAAAGCTGAGATGGGGAATCACCCTTGAGAATAGAAAGGGTTCATAGTTTTCTTTCCTATTCTTGTTCATTCTGTCTTGATGTAGCTAAAGAGTTCCTTATTGTTGCCTACATTTTGAACAATTGTACACTTATTAATTCTGTCTTATTAAATACACTTTATTATAAAATATGCAAGGATGCTTTTATAATAAAGGAGCTATTAGCATTTGCCATTTTAAACTACTGTTCTTTTATTTGTATTTCTTTGAACTCTGAAGTATTCAGCAAGCTCATTCAAGATTTCATTTTAAGGAAATGAAAAATCAGGAGCACTCTGTTGTAAATATTTTCATCCCAACTTATTGTTAAAAGTATAGAGACAGTGGTCTGGGATAGAAAAGACACTTTTTATGGATTTGGGTACCCCAGCTTGATATTCTCTTTTGCTGATGAATTTTTTTATCTTGAGCACTGCATTAATCAAAGCTTTTTCTGTTGCAAGTGACTGGAATCCAACCCAAAGTCACTTAAGAAAATAAAAAGGGACAATGTTGGCTCATGCGATTAACATTTTAAGGACTTGTGGCAAGGTTGGCAAGAACAAGTTGCCCCAACAGGACCATCTGTGTCTGTCTCTCCATGTCAGCTTTGCTTTTCTTAGTGCTGGCTTCATTTTCAGGCAGGCTCTTGCTACATGATGGGCAGAATGGCAGCTTTAGACTCTTTGATCTTGAGAGCTGGGGATCCCAGAAGAAGACAGAAACTCTGATATTTTGGACTCAAGTCCGAGTGAAGAGTGATTATTGGTCCAGCTCAGGCCAGCATTTCATCTTAAAATGAATTCCTGAAGCTAGGAATAGAGAACATCATGCTTTGTTTGGACAAGACTGAGTCTGTGCCTGTCTCTCCTAGGATCAATGCTGAATCATATGGTTAAAAGAAAATGAATAGGAAATGAAGGAAGAGTGATTTCCTGAAATAGGTGTCAAGCAGTCAAGTCATAAATATACCACTTGATCTTACTCATTCAGTCTTTTCCAATTAACTTTTAAAAATTAGCCCCACCTTTATGCTATATCAGGAACTATGGTGGTAATGATGATAGGATTTTTTTTAAAAGAGGACCTTTTATGTAACCATGTAAAAAATAGTCATGGAGTAAATACATACAATGCCATAAGATCCTGTATTCAAAGTCAGTGATCCTCCAAGGGAATGATCTTCTAGGTTTCCTTATTGGAATCAGGGGAGACTTCAAAGAAGCAACTTAGATGTGTGCTTAAGTTCTGCTCAATGAAAATAGCACGGTGGAAGTATGACAACAGGGTGTACATAAGGGCAGGCCTTGTTTCCACTTCAATATGGAACCATCACAAAAGACAAAGGAAGTAGCAGGAGATAGATCTGAACAGGCAGATCTTAAAAAGCCATTACGTTGATCAAATGAGGTTTTATTATTTTTTCTTGCTGTCAAATAGGGATTATTAATCAGAGAAATAATATATATCAAGTGTGTGCACTTAAATCATCAGTCTTGTGGCATGAGAGGGGTTAGTTGGGAGATTTTGAAACAAGAGGCAAGGTAGCTGATAAGAGGTTATTGTAACCTCCCATCTCAGAGGATTCACTCACTCACTCACTCACTCACTCACTCACTCCATTCACTAATTTCCTCCCTCTTTCCTTCAACATTCAATGTTCATTGAATGCCTGCTATGGGCTGGGTATTGTGTGATACAAAGTCTACAGCCATAGCAGTGGGATTAGAAAAAAAAAGGAGACAAATATGAAAATAATTTAAGCAAAGAGTAAATGATTTGATGTCAAATAGCTTTAAGATGGAGAAGACAAGATTGAAGGTTTCCAGCCTGAGCTCTTGGAAGGAGGGTGATAACATTCCTGAGCCAGATATTGTTCAAATCTGTTTACTCAACTGTAATGTGACAACAGTAAGAAGAACCCAGCATCACAGGGCTATTATGAGGGTGAGATGAGATAATACAAATATGAATGGGTTTTGTACAGTTTAAAAAATAAAATGAGGGTAAGATTTTTTTTTTAATGTAACATATTTTCAAATAATCTGTGTAATTGCTTTGGAGGTCCATGAAACTGTAATTTTCTTCTCTTAAGATGTACCCACTGGACAGAGTAAATTAAATCAGAAGTTTTACCATCTAGCTGAAATAAGCATTATTTACCTGGGAATGTTGGTCTTTAAAACTTCACTTTCTAGGTTCTGGCTTTTCTTCCCTTATGCAGGGTGTTGGGGTTGGGGGAGGGGCATTAAAAGCCAGTTCAGTTTCTCATAAAATTGCACATTGCAGATTTGGGCGAGAATGGTTTTGTTTAAAGCTGATTCATTGGGATTTCATAAGAGACACTACTGTATAGGTACAATAATTATTTAGCAAGGCTCTTTGTGAGACATTCAGGATTATGGATCCATGATTTTTATTCATTGCAAACATTGTAACAACTTCCTTTGAGCCACTGAAACAAAGGTATTGAAAGGCTGTTAAAGACTGCACATAGCAGTGAAATTGCAACAGGTTCAAATATTGGAGAAAGTGCTAGCAAGATACAAACCAGCATTACAGATCCAGGTCTCTGTTCAGTTGTCACATTTAACTTTTTCCAGCCTCACTGTGCAAAGGAAGGGGCTGATTTGAGTAGGTCGGAGACTGAAATCATACTGCAAGACACTCATCCACCCAGCCAGCCATTCATCCACGCATTCATTTCAATTCTTAGGTGCTGGAGCAGATGCTGAAGAAAATAATATGCTATTCCTACAGACTGTAATTGGAGAGACAGATACATAAAATATATTTGCAATAAAATGAAAACCTAAAATGATAGGCTAAGTACAGTGCTTTGGTTGCTGCTGGGAAGACAGGGCAGTAGGATGAAGAGGCAGTTGCTGAGAAGAGAAAATAGGGGACATTCCAGGCAGCCAAATTAATAAGTGAGCCCTGTGTTGCAAATTAAGTTGTGAGTTCAGCTCCCACTAATGCTGGCAAATTCTATTAGTTAGGCTTTTCACTTCCATCTCCAGGATTTCTGATTTAAAGGCAAATTAAGTGAAATGTTTAGTTGCTCCATAAAGTGTCCAATGTGAAAACTCATCTAAACCAAATTGACTTGAGAGATGACACATAAGGAGAAATTGAGAATTTCCCAGTGATAGCATAATAGAATACCAGCTGGTTGACCATTGCTGTTGGCCTAGGAGTGGTGAAGGTATTCTTCATATACCTAAATCACTCAGCGCCACACCTGGCACACAGTAGTTCCACAATAAACAGCTGATATTTTCCATTGACAGAATACTAGCTTAGCATAATACTTGAAATTGTACAAGAAGAATAGTTCATTAAACCCCCAATTCCTTCAAAATAACTGTATTCTATATCATCTTCTACATCAGTTTTGCCCTGTCCTACAAGATATGAATAGGGGGCACCTGAGTGACTTAGATGATTCAGCATCTGCCTTCCATTCAGGTCATGATCTCTGTGCCCTGGGATCCAGCCCCACGTTGAGCCTCACATCGAGCTCCTGGCTCAGTGGGGAGTCTGCTTCTCCCTCTCCCTCTGCCTCTCCCCGCTGCTCATGCTCTCTCTCTCTCTGTCTCAAATGAATAAATAAACTCTTAAAAAAAAGATGTGAATGGCATAGATCCATCTAAGCAAATTAAAAAGAAATTCAAATTTATTTTAAAAAATTGTCAGGCTCTTTTGCAGGTGCACAGGAAATGGAATATTGTTATTAGTTTAAAGGCAATCATGACAGTTCATGACTAAAAAGGGGAAATTTTGTGGAGGATGTAGCCAGCACACCTGGTATACATCAAAATTAATTTCTAATCTCATGTGCTCAAAACATATAAATCACTTTTATTTCCAAAAATAATAGCATAGTGGAACATCTAGGAATTAGAAACTATCAATTATGTTACTATCAATAATAACTAATTCACTATGATTCAAACAAAGCTATCTGCGTGTTGCAAATAGGCAAAGGGAATCACAAGAAGTTAAAAAAAGTCCTTGCGATCACTGAATAAAGTACCAAGTCTCTTGAGTCCAAACACCTTTTCTCTTGACTTTTCTGCATATTTTAATTGAAATAATCTGGGCTAGTTTTACAATCCAGGTGACAAATTCCAACGCTGATCCTCTCAAATTGTATGCCTTAAGCAAGCTAATTAACTTCTCTAGTCTGTCAAATGGGATGACATTAATAAATACCTCATGTAGTTATTATGCAAATAAAATGAGATAGCACATACAAAGGTCCAGCAAATGACCCAGTGTGGAGGGGATATTTAAGAAATATTTGTTCTACTTATCTCCTTTGCTTTATCATTCACCTGATACGAGCTTTCGCAATGTGTTTTGGAATGGATTTTGATGAACAAAATCAACCTTTTATACTCCTAACTTGGAGTATGTGGCTATTCAGATCAAAGGAACATGGCTCAAAGGAATGTGGCTTCCAATTCCTGATGAAAATGCTTTATGACCTTAGGCAAATCACTTAACCCCAGTGCCCTTAGCTCTATAATTATAGTTATAAAACACTATATCATTATTTTCAAGTATATTTAGCAAAATAACTGACATAATAGGTGTTAGTTAACATTTTTATGCAAGCGTTATGTCAGCTTATATTATTTTACTATTTTTTTCTTAATGTAATGCTTTGATTCAACTTTTTAACTTTAGCAGGAGATTTTTT
Organism: Vulpes lagopus; assembly: GCF_018345385.1. Lineage (NCBI taxonomy): Eukaryota > Metazoa > Chordata > Mammalia > Carnivora > Canidae > Vulpes > Vulpes lagopus. The sequence goes on from NC_054841.1 coordinate 40,327,724, forward strand.
CACCTTTGCTTATGAATTTCAATTTTATTGAAACATTAAATTAGAGTTAGATGGGAATTTATATATTATTTAACGTGGTAAGGACTCAGATGCCACCATTTCCTCAAGGTACTTTCTGAAGCATCTCCTAAAGATATCCAGCATGTTATTGTAGACATCTCCTGAATGCACTTTCTGAAGTGGAGTGTTTAGTCAAGAAATACTGCTATGAGATTCTTCCTTGTACTTAAACTAAGCCCCAATCTATTTCTCAGCTATCTTGCCAAAATTCTACCTTTATAGGTTACACAGAATGAATTGATAACTCCCTGTCACATGGCAACCCTTCAGATTACTTGAAAACAGGTAATATACATAGCCCAGCCTTTATTCATGCCTCATATGTAATGCTTTAAGTGATTTAGAAGTATATTTTTATTCAAAGTTTTGTAACTAGTATGGCATTATGACTCACTGCCACATCTTAGAATGAATTAAGTTTTGTAACATTTTGCCTTTCATGACTATTTGAAGACAAAGTGTTTCTATGTTTTCTAAAGCTACAGGGACCTTGTGTTCTAACTCATAAACATGAAACCTTCACTGAATGTGGAGAAATCCTAAACCAAAAATAATTAAACTAAAATGAAGAGGTTGAAGCTTGCTCATGCCCAAGGTGGGAAAAAAAAAAAAAAAAAAAAAACTTCATTATTGTGTCTGAGGGCACATGAACTGGAAATAACTTGTTCCTGAGCAATGGCTCTGTCTAGTGTAGAGCCAGGGGAACAGAGAGCAGATCCCCAGGCCCTTGACTATAGGACATTTTGTTAGCCCCAGGGGAAGAGTTGAAACCTCTGATGCAAAGATAGTAACCTGGTGACCCAAGAGGGCTGAATCTGTCTCTAGCTATATTGCTTGGCTAACACAATGTTAAAAAAAAAAAAAAAAAAGTAGCTTTTAAAATTAGGAGATTCTCTATAAAATTTAGATTTCCAACTTGTCTGGAAATGGCAACACTGGGCCAAGTTTGTGCAAGTTAAGGATTGGATAATAAAGCTAATGTCATGGGGGACATCTCCAGGTGGTTTCCCATTTGTAGCGTGCTTGGCCCGCTGCTTTCATTTGTATTGTCTGGTTGGTTCTTGTGGGCATTTGAGGTCCCAGCTGTGGGATATCTCTGGACTGTGCCTGCCTTTATTATTCCAGGCACACCCCTCCCTCTTCTGAACCTCTTGTTCTCTCTCATTACGTACTGAAGCCAACCTACTACGCTCATGGACAGACTTTCTCAGGTCTAATTCTTCAAGGTGGCACAGGACTCCTTTGATGCTTAGACCTCTTCCTCTGACAAATGTTGGGACTTTTCACCATCACCCCATCACCTCCAGTGTAGGGTGTTTCCAGCATTTTTTCTTATCCTATTGCCTGACCAACAGTCTTCTCATATGGGACACACTCTCGTCCTTGGTATACAAGTGGGGTTAGACTGAGGGCAAGATGAACTGGGGCTATGTACACTGGCTGCAGCCTTCACGTCCCCTGCCCTTGTCCATGAGGCATCAGATGTACTGGGTCTTTAATAACAAAAGCACGAATTGCTGCCTGGCTAGTAAACAAGTTAAAGCAACACTCTCATTAGTAATCAGGAAAAGGCAAATTAAAAGGACAGTGAGAAGTTTCCCAGCCATCAGACTATATATTATACTGCTCTTTATATCTTTTGGTTTCATTTATTCATTTATTTAAGATTTTATTTATTTATTTCTGAGACACATACAGAGAGAGGCAGAGATATAGGCAGAGGGAGAAGCAGGCTCCCTGTAGGGAGCCCGATGTGGGACTCAATCGCACAACCCCAGGATCATGACCTGAGCTGAGAGCAGACAACTGGATGGCTCAGTGACAACCACTGAGCCACCCAGGCATCACTATTTATTTATTTTTAAATTTCAGTATAATTCACATACAGTGTTGTATTAGTTTCAAGTGTACAATATACTGACACTCTTTATCACTTTCGAATGCCAAATTGTACATCATCACAACACACAAGTAGGAAAAATAAAAACATATTTCTGCTTTTCCCTTCTTCCTGAGCCCACAGTCTGCTGAGGTGGCTATAAGAAAGGGATTGTGTTGATGTGTGGCTGTGAAAACCACATGCCGGACCTGGTTACCAAAGACTAGATGGAGAGAAGTTTCTCTTTATGGAAGTGTGCCTTTAACAAGTAAAAAGTAATAGGATGATACAGTCACCATTTCACAGCCTTAATGAATTAAAGGATGGAAGTAATGCTTACCTGTGGTTGCCAACATCACACACACACGTGCACACACACACACACACACACACACACACATTAGTGTGGGAGTAGTCTAGGACCCCCAACCCTTAAAAACAATTGAACCTAAGTCGGATCAATCCTCTAGATATAACTACCAACTTATAAGAAATATAAGAGGAGAGGAACATATCAAATTGTACCATGGGGCCAACAAAATTCATACTGGAAAATACTATAGACCAATTGAGCCAGCTTTCTCAACATATAAATTAGGAGATAGAAGAAAACAAAACAAAACAAAACTACAGAACATGAGACTTAAAAGACATCCCATCTGAAGCAAATATAACAAAATATCATTTGTTTGTTCTGTTTGATGACTATAAAGATATTGCACAGAATTATTCTCCACACATCTGTATTTGTTTAAGTTTTCATAATCTAAATTGCACTGTGTTCATTGTAGTCAAAAACAAATAAGCATAAAAGACCTATCAGCCCCTTCCAATAAAAAATTCAAATTTGGATCTCATTTCAGACATGCAAAAATGTTTAAAAATATGAATATTTGATACAGTTCAAAATTTGAACACTAACAAGGCATTCGATGAACATAAGGAATACTGCTAATTATTTAAAGACATAGTAATGAAAACTGTATTTATGCCCCTCCCTCCCTAAAAGAAGGGAAACAGTCTTTCTCAGTTAGAAACACACTCAGAATATATCTAGGTGACATCATATAATGTCTGACATGTAGTTAAAAAAATACAGGTAAGAGGGAAGTGGGTAGAGCCATACGTGGAATTCTCATTTTGTACGTGTTGGAAATATTCCACATTACAAGTTGAGAACAAAGAGAAGAGCAGATAGGTGTTGGAGGGCCATGCCCCTTTACACAATCACAATAGCAGCAGTTCATAAGAATTCATTTGACTCATCTCTGGTCGGGCCCCAGTGGACCCCCCAACACATGATGTTTAGAGGGTTTACCCCAGCCCAACAAAATTGTGACTAACCAGCCCGGAAAGGAATTTGGTTGTTTTTCATCCCAAAGATGAAAGTCTCATTTATCTCTTTCTGTGGTGTTATCAGAAAATGCTACACAGCAAATAAGTGGCAACTCCATAAGTGGATGCTAATGAAGTTTTAATGAATTTGAGGTGCTAGCACAGTATATCCCTGCAGAGGTCAGTTAAAAAGAAGAAAAAAAGTGTTGCTGTAATGCTGAAAGCTTACAGATGACAACAGCAGCACTGAGACCAGAATGAAGGCAGCCTCAGTTGAGGTGAAGATTTTCCCAGCCTAGTAAATTTTTTGGCCTTTGCTTTCCTAGTCTTCTGGAGACCCTGTGAGCCCAAAGGTCTGATGTCCTGTAGTTTTCAGTGTTGGATGCCTTACATAGGAGAAGAAATCCATGATTTCTTTATCCTCTGCTGCCTCTGGTTATCGAGGGCTCCTGTATCACTTTACATGTTTACTGCAGATTGTTTCCTTTGCCCTTCTAAGTAGTCTGTAAACTCGATGCCAGAGAGGGGCTGAGAGAGTTATTGCCTGTTGATACACTCACCCAAATAAGTGCTGAGTGCTCTTCCCTACACACATATGGTCTTTGGCTCTGGGCCCAGAATACCTGAGTCAATTTCAGAATTCAGTTGTTACAGTGGGTTTATATTTTTAGAGAAGAAAAGGGTGTGTATCCTAAGATCTAAAAGCTGTCCACATTTACATTCCAACTTTCTTTTTAATTAAGCAGACCACAGGATCAATAGAGAATTTACTAGCATAGAGGAGCATTTTGGAATGATTTGATGAAAGAATGTTAGTTACTTCATCGACAAAGGGAGGGCACGAGGGGTGTTTACAAAGCCATCTTTAACTGGCTGGATGTTTCTCATTTATTTCAGATTCCATTCTCTCTATCCACTCCCCACCCCATCCCAACCTTGGACCACAACTCTTCCAGAATGTTAACAATGCCCCCTGGTCCTGGAATGTATTTTCCATGAGAGAACAATTTCCCATTTTTACAATGCTAGAACAATCATGTGCATTATTAGAGACCCCTATATGACTTTGACTTTGTCAAAAGAGAATAGTTAATTCTCCGTTGACAGCTCCCAGTGACTGAAAGTATAATCAAAGTCAATGCATTATTAATGACTCTTCTTTTTAATGACTCAATCACAGTGTGAGATGCTTTTCAAACATTTTATTTTATATAATTTTTCCACTTGGAAAAGTCTGCCCAGAAATTAAGGAAATACAATAGCTGAGTAAAACCAGAAATATTATGTTGGATACTCTCTAAACAAATCGTCCTTCAAAAAGATTGCCAGAGTAAGCTCTGATTGCTTTTTTCTGATAGGTTAGGACCTGGTAAATGGTAAATGATACACCTGGGTCTGGTTATCTGAGAACATGGATTGAGAGCTGGGCTTTGGAGGCTGAGAGGCCTGATCTACCCAGCTTTAGTATTTACTAAAGATTTGATCTTGGGCACGTTTTGGAAAAATCTCCTAACTCTTGGTTTCTTCTCCTGTGAAATGAAGCCAATGATGCCCTGGACACAGGAATTGTATGAGGATTAAATTAAATACTATATGGGAAGTGGGTTTTCCACTTCTTATTCTGATTCCAAGCCCATAGATTGAAGACAAGGACAAGGAAGGGAGGCTTTACAGCTGGTCACCCTTGCTTCTCTGATCTCATTGACAAGGTACCAGAACAAGGAATATTTACCTTCTTTGTTTCCTTTCAATCAGTGAAACAAGCTAAAATATAGCATGGCCCTTAGCTCATTTAATAGGTGCTCTCAGGATTGCCCCCCATATCTTTTTGGTCCACTGCCTTCACCCCCAATTCTCAGCATCTGTATCTCTTTGCTTGAAGGTTTTCTCACCTCTTGCACCACTCTCTGCCCATGCACACCGTAAACTGGACATGGCAGGGAATTGAAGGCCACTGGGAACAACCCACAACAAGTAACTTATGGAAGTGGGTTTGTATAAATAGTCAAGTCCCTCACCCTGCAGGTGGGAGAACTCTGATGAGGCTGTTCTACACCATCTCCCAGAGTTCTCCAGTGGGAATAAACCTCAATGTCCCATTGTGATAACTTGCTTGATAACACATCCTGTCTTAGTAGCCTTCCATTCCCTGCCTCATTTGCCTATTTTCCTACTGGTCTTTCCTGGAGTAAACTATTTGCTTTGGAATGTTATCTCAATATTTGCCCCTGGAAGAACCTAACCTAAGATAGTTTATTAACTAAAACTGGCTTTGACCAACAACACCTGGCACTGAGTTTCCAAGCATTTTTGGAAAATATAATACAGCTGTACCAAGTAGACATAATTCATGTTTATGACTACACATCTCAGAAGGGCAACCACTCTGGTGGAGAAGCTTACTGAATTTTCCTAATAAAATGATTTTCCCTGTCTTATAGGTGACTGTCCCACTCCTTCTATTCTAAACTGCTGAAAATCCACTTGGGCTTTGGAGCATCCCCTCTTTTGCTTTCCCACAGACTTTACTCCTAGAATTATCCTCTTTCCTTTCTGGAAACATCAATCCTTCCCTTATTAAAAGGTCACTTCCTTTGGGGTATAAACAAAAATAATAAAAAGCAAAAACAATTTAAAGAAATCGCACTAACCCCAGAAAACCCTCTACCTATCCCCTGTGTCTTTGTTCCCTTTTACCATGACACTAAAGTTATCTCTACTACTCTCTTCAATACTTCACCTCTCAGTCTCTCTTGGTCATGCTCCAACCAGGATTTTGCCCTCATCACTCCACTGTCACTTTCTTATTGAAGTAGCCACTGAGCCGCATTTCACAAGGCCAGGGGCCAATTCCCCATTCTCATCCTTCTTGATCTCCTAGCAGCACTAAACACTGTTGAAAACTTTCTCATCCTGGATGCCATGCTCACTTGGTTTCCCTCCTACCTCAACTGACTGCTACTTTCCAGGCCCTTTTCCTGATCCTTCCTCCTTTTCGACCAGACCTGTGAATGTTGGCATGTCTGCCTTTCCATCTCCATCCATTTCTTCAGTCATCTCTCCAATTGCATAGCTTTAATTTCCATCTCTGATGTATACATCCTGTCTAGCCTTCTCCTTTGGGCTCCAGGACTTACATATCAAACTGCCTTTTTTAGTATCTCCACTTGGTTCTTTATTAGGTATGTCAAATTTATGAAATGGTGAGAGGAGAGAAAGGGAGAAGGACTCCTCAAGGCATTCCCACCATTCTGCATCTCAGTAAATGTTCCACTCTTCACTCAGTTAATTAAATCAAAAGCTTTGACTCCTCTCTTTCTCTATTATTTTACCTCAAATAGATTAATAAGTACTTTTGTCTCTACCTTCAAAATATATCTCAGATTCAACCACTTACCACTATTCTCTGTAGCTCCCAGCTTTTCCTTCCCCAACCAGTCTGACCTACTCAGGACCTCCATCATTTCCACTTCTTAGTTAGTTGAGAGAGCAGACAAGCAATTTAAATTTTAAAATGTCTATGGTGAACTAAAATGTTGAGGGAAGGCATCACCATGTTATTTACTATCTTTGTGAATGATTCATACTTGACCATATACAGTCTTCAAGTCTTCCTCTCTTATCAGTCCCCTTCTTTGCTAGTTCTTTATCCTATCCTATTCTTACCTGCCTCTGTTGTCTTTTCTCTGACCTAGATCATACCATCATAAATTGCCTTTTCTCTTTTTCCCACATTCCTAGCTTTTTATTAATTTCTTTCTGCATTATGTTTTGTTTTGTTTTGTTTTGTTTTTGGATTGCATGCATCCTCCTCTTGCACGTTGCCTTGAGGAGATTGGAAAAATGTAGTTTTCCAGCTTACAACATTGTTATCCCCAATTAAAAGAGGGATTTGTATAAGGAAAATGGAAGGAAAAATATTGGATAGATATATCATAATAATAATTATAATAATAGCTAGTAAGTATTGAATGCATTAAATGCCTGGCATGTTGTTGAGCAATACATGTGAATTTTCTCTTTCAAGTCTCCCACCAACTTAATAAAATTAAATACTATTGTTATCATCATTTTACTTATGAAGAAACTGAGGCACAGAGCATTAAGCAATTTGCTTGGTATGACATGGATGGTCAAAGTTGGAATCTGGGTTTCAAACCTTCACAGAGAAGCTTGGGAAACTAGGCTTCTCAACCCTGCTTTAAGCAAAAGTTGATGTTCCCTAATCCTGTTGCCATTCCCACCACCCATTTCTCTTGACTGATATGAACTATACCCCTGTTGTTAAAATGAAAAGTGTGTGTGTGTGATTAAACAAGTACTTTAGGGCAGCCCTGGTGGCTCAGCGGTTTGGCGCCGCCTTCAGCCTGGGGCGTGATCCTGGGGTCCTGGGATCAAGTCCCACATCAGGCTCCCTGCATGGAGCCTGCTTCTCCCTTTGCCTGTGTCTCTGCCTCTCTCTCTCTCTTTCTGTGTGCCTCTCATGAATAAATAAATAAATAATCTTAAAAAAATAAATAAACTTGTACTTTAAATTGAAAAGTTCTAAATAGAATATTGCAGTAGGTTAGAACCTAGATCCTAACCTTTGAAGTCCTTTGTCAGATCTCAGTGCTTTCCATCTCTTCATCTATCCCAACCTGGAATTCAAGGCCAATTCCAGGCATCTCCCTGGACAGTCCGCAGACAGTATTCCTAGTGATGTAATCAGAGGTGTGGTACTCATTATGCAAATTTCACTTTGATTTCTGGTTAATAAACATATAGGCCTAAGAAATACAATGGCATGTAACCAGTCTTAGATATTGGATTTAGCTGCTTTCATCGTGTTTATTCTGTCCATCTACCCTGATATATATTCTGAAATGGGATACTCAAGGCAGACATTATAATCTCCATTGTACAGATGAGGATATTGAAACTCCTAAGACTTGAGGATAAGTCAAGTTTGCATATCTAGGGAGTGGGAGTTCTCAGCTTTGCAGCCAGGACACTTGATTCCTCAGTGGCACTAAAGTGATGGAGCCACTGGGAACAGGCTTCTGCTTAGAAAGGAACAATCCTTTAGATCTTCCAGAGCCCTGATTTAGCTCTTCTAGTAATTAGCTATTTTAGAATAAAACTGTGAAAGCTGGTAAAGCAAGAAGAGATAGAAGTGGAGTGGAGATGGGCAGGCAAGAGGAAGGAAGAGAGAAAGACTGGCTGGCATAAGAAGAGTGAGGTTTATGTTTAGCATAAACTTTTGAGATCTAACCACCATGCAGCCTCCAAGGGTAAAAGGAGTCCACAAATTCCAGATGCAAGTCAAGTTCATGTAGTTAGGCAGGAATGATGAAGATGACTCGTGTTTGTCTATGACTGGTGTTCAATAAATTACCTTTTTAAAATGTGAATTTTAGGTGGCACCATGCCCATGAGTCATTGGTTATATTTACATTTACTTTAAAGCTTTATTTTATGCATTGAAATAGTACTTATGGAACTGTAATGATTACAATATAACTTGCTATCAGTCACCAAGTATCTCCCATGCCAGGAATTTTGTGTTTTATGCCTTTCATATATGGTCTCATTTAACTCTTCTACAATCCTGCAATGTATTATTACCTTCGCTTTACTGGTAAAGAAGCTGAGGCATACAAAGGTTATACAATTGTCCCCATTTTGCACAGCTATTAAATAGCTAGGATGAGAGTTTGAATTCAAGTTTTTGACCTATTACTCTATGCCCTGATGCCTAAACCCACCATATATGACCTACTGAAATAATGAATGAGTCTTCCATTGTGGTACTGCTACTAACTGGAAGTGATAAATTAAGAAGTGGAAATATACTTTAGCCATAATTTACTGGTTGGTTATTTTTTCTGACATTGTTGCCTTAATGGCAAGGGCAGGAAAATAATGTATAATTGCGTATGTATGGGTGTCTACATGTGTGGGTGTATGCTGTGTGTATGTGTAGATTGATAAATTCTATCCTAAGTTATTGGCATCCTTTCTTCTTCTGTTTCTAACTCCCAATTTTGAAACTATCTCAAGAGTCATTATCTAGGGATACAGCTACTAACAGAACAAAATAGTCAGGGTCATTTAAAATCTCTTAGGCAGAGAGCATTTAAGTTTTCTTGTCTCTGGCTACTGGTTACAAATCTTCATTAAATCTTAAACACAGCATAAACAAAGCATGAACAGATTGTGAATGCTTCCTAATTCAACAAAGAGAGATTATGGCTTTGCAGATATTGCTAAGTGTTGAAACAGACCCTGAGGAAATCATTTTAAGGCCCATAGTATTTTCATGTAGTTTAGCTTCTCTAAGTCAGATTTTCCTAAAGGAATGGACGTTGCCAAAAAATATGCATTTTTGTTTAAGATTGTCTAGACTAAGATTTATGCTTCTATAGCCATGTTTCTTATCACTCAGGCAAAGCAATCAATACTGTCTTAGCCCAGTCACATCCTTCCAGATGCTTTATGTATATTTCACATACCTACCTGTGCAACAGAAAGAAGTCATCGCAGAATTAAGGCAAAGTACATATGTTAAAACCCAGTTTGCAATCCAGCCCTTTTGCTACAGGGCCCAGACATAGATGAATGCTATAACCTACCTGGAATCTGCTTGAATGAGGGAGAAAACTTATCTAAGGCGAGTCTAGATTGGGGTATACAAGTGTCAATGTTTTATTCAACTGAGAAGAGAGAGTGGAATAGTAGAGTCTAGTTTTTGTTTTCTTTTTTATGATAGGCCTTGGATTATTTGAAGATAGCTGTTATGGCCTTTATAACATGGTTCACTCAATCTTCTCTTGATATCAATATCCCTCTTAAAATATAGCCCCTCAGATATATGTCCTAACCAAAGTATAGTGAAAACTTGACTTTTTCTTTTTCTTTTTTACCTAGAGGATTTACTTTTATCAACTTGTCTTAAGACCTTGGCTTTACATATCCTAAAGCCTCCAGATATTTGTTACTCATAGTTAGCCCTTACAAAGATGCTCATTATTTCAAAACAGTGGTTCCTAAACTTGGCTACTCATTGGAATCATCTAGGAGGTTTCAAAAATACTTTTATGGTGTTCTTCTGCCAGAGATTATGATTTAATTGGTCTAGGGTATATCCTAGGTTGGGTGATTTTTAATAGATCCCCAGGTGATTCCAAAGTGCAGCCAAGTTTGGAAAGCACTGTTCTAAATCTGTCTACTCAAAGTGCCATTGGTGTCACTGGGGAGCTTGTTAGAAATGCAGATACTCGGGCCCCAATTTTTGTCAAATTCCACTTTTTTCTTGAGGTTCAGGAAGGAGCTACAGCCACCTCTACTTGTGAGGTTGGACATAGTCAATCAAGTGGGTGGGGTTAAGAATACTTCTTCTTTTTTTTTTTTTTTTTTGAAAAATTTACTTACTTATTCATGAGAGACACACAGAGAGAGGCAGAGATATTGACAGAGGGAGAAGCAGGCTCCCCACGGGGTGCCCGATCCTGACTCCATCCCAGGACCTCAGGATCACATGACCTGAGCCAAAGGCAGACGCTCAACCACTGAGCCAACCACGAGCCACCCAGGTTGACAAACATGGTTTCATCAGTACTAGAGACTGAGGTTGGAAGTTCCTATTAATCAGCCTTTGCTATCCCTCCTGATTCTGGATCAAGGTGGATATAAGAATTAGATGAAAATTAAAATGTAGTTTTAGCCCCTGGCTGGAAAAGCTGGTGTGGGAAATGCATGCAGTTTGAACTAGAGGGCAACATGAAACTCCCATTTCTGTTCTTGAGTTAGTTTATTCTCTTGTCTCAGCCAACTAGTCTCTAAGAGGCTAGAGAATGGAGGCCTTTCCTATGGAGGGGAATGTCATGCCCTGGTGAGCTTACCTTGTCCACCACAGCACTAGGAGAGAGGAGGACACTTTCCACTTAAGAGAGGAAGGAGACCTAGCAAGATGGTGGCCAGCTGGGCAGTAGCACTGCCCATCTGCCCATCTAACTGGTCTGTTGAGTCATCCCTTCTACTGGGAGGTAGGACATATCATTTCTTCATGTAGTCTTTTGGCAGCTATTTCTATTTTAGGGGCAAAGGTGGAAATGCAGAAAGAAGATAAGTCATTCCCCTTTAGGTTGGTTGATTAGGACTGAGGAACAGATATCTGGAAGGCCTGCCTATCAGTGCTGGTGAAAATGCCTGAGAGGAGGACCCAGACTCATGAAAAGGAGGCATGAGACAGAAGAGCAAGCCAGCAAAGGGGCCCAATTGACAGGTCCAGAGAATGAGAGAGGAGCTGGGGGTTATGGTTACCACCTCATGTTGTCTCCAAGTAGTGTTTGCTCTTCAGTGTCCTCTTTTACTCAGGGACTTAAGATTTGCTTTGGTGACTTGACTTTCAGGCAGGTCACTGCAAGTATTTAAGATTTATCACTGTGTTAAAGTTAGTGGGGGTACTGGCTGGTTTCTTAGGATCAGGGACCGCATTCCTTTTTCTGTTTAGGAATCTTAAAATTATGCATCTTAAGGAAGTGATTTATTTGTCTTTCAGGGATATTACCAAAAGAGGGTCCAGGAGAGCCAGGGCAACAGGCAGCTCTTTACCTTTTCCCTGCCACCTGGTCTCTTGTATCTATCTTTTATTTTCACCTGTAAATATGCTAAGGCTGTCTTAAACTCAATAAGACAGAACAATGCAAAAACCCAAACAGCTACCAACATAAAGCACAAACATATCAAACACAGGGAAAACTCAATCTTAGCTCCTCTTTCTCCTGCCAGACCCACAATCTGCTCATTGCCAAATTTTCTCTAAAGCATTGTCAGCACTCTTTGGCACCACTTCCTTACTACATCCTTGCTTTTTGGCTTCTGGCATCTGGCTCCAGCCCAAGTGCTCAACTGAAATGTCTCCTCCACAGGGTACATGTGACAACCCCATTGCCAACTCCAAAAGCCTTTTCTTAGCTTCGGCTCATTTAGTCTCTTTCTGAAGGCATTTATATGACACTGAGTATATTTCCTTTTTTTTTCCTTCAAGTGGTCAAATGTGCCATGGCAATTAAACTACATGGACACCCAGCATTTACACAGATGTGTACCTTTCATTTGCTTTATGGAAATAGGATCATATTTTATCATCTTCTCTGCTTCTTGCCTTACTCACTTAATAGTTTATTGTGGAAACCCCTTCAAATGAGCTGGCATAGAATGAAGTCATATTTTTAAATATGAAAGTACCACAGATTAGTCAACCATTCCCCTCTTGATGGATATCCCATTTGTTTTTCAGACATTTTCCACACTGGGCTGGTGATTTCATATTATGGTATAAATTCCCAGTTGGGGGATGGCTGGATCAAAGGACATGTGTATATTTAATTTGTATTTAGTGTGCATACTTAATTTTAATAGATGTTGACAGCTGGCCTTCTAAAAAATCTGCACCATTTCACATTTCCACCAGCAGTATATGTGCAGCCCTTCCCCAAGCATTATAGTCCTTTTTAATTGTTATAAATCTGTTGCATTTCCCCAACTACCACAGATTGAGCATCTTTTCACATGTCTATTAGTCATTTGGATGTGCTTTTTTGTGAATTTGGCTATTTATATCCTTATTCAAGTTACTTAGCCTGAGTTTCGGCTGCTTCACAAAGGTATTATGAGGATTAAATAAAATATTTATATGAAGATTTTGCCCAAAGTCTGGCACAAGCAACATGCTTGATAAACAGTAGGTGCTGTTATTTGTTTTGAATTCCTTTCTGTTTATTTAGTTGATCTTGATCCTCATACCTTTAAAACATAGCCATTTTCCAAAACTCTACTGTCAAATCCCTTTCTTAACACTGCACATTCTCTGAACAATCCCAATCACTTCCACTGTTTCAACTTCACAATCTCTAATTCTTATTCATCTTTGAAGTTCAACAAGAGCAATTTCACTCTCCTACTGGACCCCGTGCTTCAAGCCTCCTCTCCCCCAAACAGACGCAGTGTCCTGATGTGAGATTTATCATCATCCTATCTGATTCCTGTGTTCCTCAGGGCACCTGTTTCTCTAGGACCTTTGGACTTAAAATCTCAAAGTTACTGTGCTGCCATGTTCTAGACATTCACTTCAATGACAAAGATTTGTAAATCTAAATTCTACAATGGCTTATATATCTGTCTTCTAGGTTCTACTCTGTTTCTAGTCTAGTTCACTACCTGAACAATTAAGAGAGCTAACTATCCAGTCGTTCTCCTGCAAACTTCTCACTTTTCCAACCCATCTGTTATATCCCAGAGGAAATATTCTACAACAGTGCTTCCCTCTAAATCATTTATCTATCATTCCTTTATATTACAGAATAAGGTTAACACTGGTCTTGGCATACACTTGGCATCCCCAATTCCTTTATATACCCTATTTTTTTCTCCACACCAAATTCCTTCCTCTCCACCAATATATCAGACTCAGGAACACTCAAATGTTTTGGGTCTGATGGACTGTCAGTCTGTAATGTCTGTCTCTTCTCCACCTATTAAAATTTTATTTTCAAGTCCTTTTCCTCTGCTGAGATCCTCCTTATTTACTCAGCTAGAATGAATCACCTACTTTAGCAGTTACCGAGAGCATCTCCCATTTTAATTTTTCTATACTAACAATTATTATAGTTAATCATTTACATAATTCTTCTTGCTCCATTACATTCTAGGCTTCTTGAAGGTCGGGATCTGCTTCTTGTTCCTAATTATATTTTGTTTGCTGTGTTTCCCTGCCTCAGTTTCTTATCTGGTATCTTGGAAGTGTTCCTTTTGTTTTTAAAATTTTAATTTTAGAATAAATGAATGACTGGGGTTTGAGATTGGGGAAAAAATGAAATAGGGGTAGAAGAAAAAACTTTGCCAAGGACCAGTTGTCTTAGATTCTCAGAGGTGGCAAATGGTGACAATGGAGTGGTCTATAGACACATTCTGTTTGCTTGTATGCAATAGTATATGAATACATGTTGCACTAGTTGGCCAATATTTATAATCAGCATAAGCATCTGGCTTCTCTTGAAAGAAGGAACATTGGCAAGAGTGGGTTTTGCATTCTTGGATGGCACAATAGATTGACATGAGCAACAGTAGCCTTCCCTGGGCTGGCACAGGCTCCCTTCCTGCTATAGCCCCCACCTGCATGGATATTATTTACATGTGTCCTGTAGGCATCTGAGTCCATGATCATAGCACTAACCCAGCATGTGACTCCAGGTTAGTCAATTGACCCTTAGGCTTGATGTTCTCAAATATATAATGGAAGATAAGCTACATCATTCTATATCTTTCATTTATAAGGATTCCTTTTATCTCTTTCTTTCTCATGGAACCCATGATTAAAATTTCATTCTCCATGAAATAATGCACCTATTCAGCATACATACTTTGTTTCATTTATGCTATCCTCTTTTTCCAAATTGATTCAGATTTAAACAATAGTCCATAATTATCTAGGTTATAATAACGTTATACAATAAAGTTGAGAAAGCAGGTGAATGCTTATATACTCTTCATTGTTGTTGGTTGCTAAGTTTTGTTTGATTTTCTCCCTTCTTCCCCCAGTTCAGTGTGGACCCTGGGACAATGGGTGGATCCACTAGAGCTAGTAGTTTTGGCAATTTCTGTGATGCCATCAGGAGCCAGTCAGAGCTACTACAGTGCTGAATTGATATATATTCTATATATAATATATATATCAGAATTATATATATAATATATAGGGATATATATTATATATATGGAAACTATATATATAATATAGTATATATATATATATATAAACTTACAGTGACAAGTGCAGTAGCCTTATTATAAATGCTTATTATAGATAGTTATATATAGGTGGAATTTGAATGTTTTCCTCCCCCTTCCCAATCTGATTCCCAATTATTCTTAATTGTTTTGAATATAATTGTCTGATTCCTTTTTCTTCCTTGTGCACATTTTTTATTGAAGTATAATTAACACATGGTGTTATATAAGTTTTAGGTGTACAATATGATTCTACAATTCTAGACATTGCTTAGTGTTTATCAAGATAAGTGCACTCTTAATCTTCTTTATCTATTTCACTCATCTCCCCACCTACCTTCCCTCTTGCAACCACCAGCTTGTTCTCTATATTTAAAAGTCTGGTTTTTATTGTTTGTCTATTTTTTTCTTTGGATGTATTTCTTAAATTCCACATCTGAGTGAAATCTAAAGATGGTCTTTCTCTAACTAACTTACTTCACTTAACATTACACCCTCTAGGTCCATCCATGTTGCTGCAAATGGCAAGATCTTATTTTTTGTGGCTGAGAAATATTCCACTGTATGTGTATACATCTTCTTTATTGGCTCATCTGTGGATAAACACTTGCATTGGTTCCACATCTTGGCTATTATAAATGATGCTGCAGTAAACATAGGGGTATATACATTTTTTGAAATTAGGTGGGGTTTTTTTTGTTCTTTGGGTAAACACCCAGTAGTGGATTTACTGGATAATCCTATTTTTAATTTTTTGAGGAACTGCTATACTGTTTTCTACAATGGCTGCACCAATTTGTGTCCCTATCCACAGTGTATGAGGGTTCCTTATTCTCCACATCCTCACCAACACTTGTTATTTCTTGTGTTTTTAGTTTAGTCATTTTTACAGGTGTAAGGAGACATCTCATTGTGATTTTGATTTGTATTTTGCTGATGAATAGTGATAGTGATGTTGAATATCTTTGCATGTGTCTATTGGATATCTGAATGTCTTCTTTGGAAAATATCTATTTAGCTCCTCTACCCATTTTTAATCAGATTGGTTTTTTTTCTTTTTTTGTTTTGTTTTGTTTTGTTTGATCAATTCTTTTGCTGTGCAAAAAGCTTTTTAGTACTGAAAGTTCTGGCCACAGCAGTCAGACAAGAAGACAAAATAAAAAGCATCCAAATTGGTAAGGAAGAAGTAACATTTTCACCACATACAGATGACATGATACTATACATAGAAAATAAAAACCATAAAGATTCCACCAAAAACCCTATTAGATCTGATAAATGAATTCAGTAAACAAAATTCAGGAAACAAAATTAGTAAACAGAAATCTGCTGCATTTCTATGCACTAATAATGAAGTAGCAGGAAGAGACATTAAGAAAACAATCCCATTTATAATTGCACCCAATAGAAGAAAATACTTAGGAATAAACTTATCCAAGGAAGTGAAAGACCTATACTCTGAATACCTTCTGACACTAATGAAAGAAATTGAAGATGATACAAACAAATGGAAGGATATTCCATGCACATGGATTGGAAGAAACAATATTGTTAAAATGTCCACACTACCCAAATAAATCTAAAAATTTAGTGCAATTCCTATCAAAATCCCAACAACATTTTTCACAGAACTGGAACAAATAATACTAAAAATTTGTATGGAACTATAAAGGACTCCAAATACCCGAAGCAATCTTATAAAAGAAGAATAAAGCTGGGAGTATCGCAATCCTAATTTTTGAGATAAACTACAAAGCTGTAGTAATAAAAAAAGTATGGAACTGGCACAAAAATAGACACATAGATCAACAGAACAGAATAGAAAGCCCAGAAATAAACACCTGTTTATATGGTCGATTAATCTATGACAAAGCAGGCAAGAATATACAATAGGGGAAAGACAGTCTCTTGAATAAACAGTGCTAGGGAAATTGGACAGCTAGATGCAAAAAAATGAAACCAGACACCTTTCTAACACCATATCCAAAAATAAACTCACATTGTATTAAAGACCTATATGTGAGACTTGAAGCCAAGAAATTCCTAAAAAAAACAAAAAAAACTAAAAAAAAAACCAGAGGCAGTAATTACTTTGACATCAGCTGTAGAAGCATTTTTCTAGGTATGTCTCCTCAGGCAAGGGAAACAATAGCAAAAATAAATTAGACTACTCTTTGAGCACATTTTTACAAAATGCAAATGTACTATAGATTCTATCATTCCATTTGCTTCTTTTCCTCTTACCAAAATGAATCGGGTATCCTTTCATTCCAGTACATTTTCATCTATCTCATTCTTTTAATTATTTTTATCACTCCAATAAAGGTATAATAAAGTATTTAGCTAGTTCCTGGCTGATGGACATTTAGGTTGTTTCCCATTCTCTTTCTAGTTTAATGATCAATTTCCTTGATGGAGAAAGAGGTAAGATAGCCATTGTATGACTGTGTTTCCAGCCAAAATATTAACTATTTATAGGTATTTGAGAGTTAACACCATGGACACATGCAAAATCCCCTAGCAACTGAATCACTTTTTAGTTCACATTTCTACGAATGAGAATCTATACTTAATACCAGCTACCATTTTAGTCATAAAGTAACAGCTCTTATGTTCTGAGCATTTACCATGTGCCAGCCTCCATGCTAAGTACTTTACAAAACTTATCACATTTAATCCTAGTAATCCTAAAGGCAGATACTATTATTATTTTTACTATAATAAATATATTATTGTATTTTACAGAAATAAGGCCAAGTAATTTGCCCAATCATATAAGTTTTAAAGAGGAAAAACTGGAATTTTAACACATACAAACATAAGCTAGAAGTTTTTAATTTAGGAGGGTTGGGAGACCTTTCATAGGATCTGTTCTCCTCCCCAACTCCCCATGTATGTGTAACTGTAATGGTGGAGTGAGAGAAGGATGAAAGGGCTCCCCCATGTCCTAGGCCAAGAGTGTAATGCCAAGTAGGATATTTCTAGAAAGAAGCTATTAAGAGAAGAACAGCAAAGTAAAAGCTCATATCTGCCATGACATTGTGGCCCTATAAAGCCTCAAATTAGAAGTTCTATGAAGATCTCTTGAAACCAGTTTTATGTTTGTGCAAAAACACATGCTGTAGTGGGGAAAGCCTCAAACTCTTAAGGTTTAGATTTGCCCTGAACCAACTGTGTGATCACGGTTTTCTCAGAGAATGAAGCTTGGGTCATTTGGTCTCTGAGGGTCATTTTTGTGAGATAATTTCACATGAAATTACTGAATATAACTATTGAATTCATGAAATCATTTCAGACTTACAGGAAAATTTAAAAAATAGTTTGAAAAATTATCATTCCCATTTGCCTTCCACACAAAACTCCCAGATATTAACATTTTACTATATTTGCTTGGTTGTTCTCCCTCTCTCTCTCTCTCTTTCTACACACACACACACACACACACACACCATAGTTTTGTCTTGAATACATTCTATTTTTACTTCTGAACTGTTTGAGGGTAAAATATTAACATAATGCCCTTTGACCCCTAAATATTTAATTGTGTATTCCCTAAAAATAAAGACATTCTTTTATATAACAACCATAGTGTAATTGGTAAAATGTGCACATTAATATTGAAAACAGTACTATTATCTAATCTATGCACTTTGAATTTTACCTACTGTCCTACTAATGTCCTTTATAATAAATCAATTTTATTTTTATGGTCTAGTATCCAGTCCAAGATCATATATTACATTTTGTTGTCATTTATTTTGGTTTTCTAAAATCTGCAATAGTTTGTCAGTCTGTCTTTTGTAACTTTCATATTTTTGAAGAGTTCATGCCAATTATTTTGTGTAGTAGCCCTAATTTTGGTTTGTCTCACGTTTCCCAATAGTTAGACTTACATTATGTATTTTGCTGGAAATATCATAAAAGTGAGGTTTTGTCATGCTTGGTACATCATATTGGAGGCAGACAATGTTTATTTGTCTCATTACTGACTATGGTTAAGTTTTAAGACCTGATAAAGATGCTATCTGCCAGATTTTTCCCTTGTGGAGTTACTATTTCCCACTTGTAATTAATATTTGTCTTCTGGAGAAGTACTTTGAGACAATGTAAAATCCTGTCTATCAGCAAAATTTTCACCTAATAGTTCTAGTAGCCATTGATGATTTTTACCTAAAACATTTCTAAGTTGATTGCCAGATGAGTTCTGAGATTGTTTTTTTTGTAACTTTTACTTACAAAGGGATTTTTGAGAAATAATAAAAATTCATTACTGAGTCCTTTCATTACCATGTGGTTGAATTCATCATTCAAATTAGTCATATTTAACTTTGCAGACTGTAATTATTGATTTCATTTACTATTGAGATAAAGGGTAAATATATAGAGGGAAAATAGCTCTTAAAATTACTTTTAAGTTTATCTTTAAATAAATCCAAGTAAATTCTTTGCTTTGTGAAAAAAGAATAGTTCAAACTTGCAAATGTTAAAGGTAAAAGTCATTCACATGGGAACCTACATTTTTTAAAGGGTTATTTATAGTTGAGCTCCACTTACTTGCCAAATGTCAAACATTTAGGGTAAAGGAAGAAGGCCAACTGAATTTCATGATTTTTTTTAAGGAGACAAGTTAAAGAAATATAGACAATCATCACTTCTTGGCTGCAAAATCAACACTAAGAATTAACTTTCTGTAGCACACATACCCTTTGCTTTCTCCAGCTCTGGCTTCATGGTCCCCACCCAGAAGGCTCAGCAGCTGGACTGTGGTTCAGGAAAGCACTAAGTTACTTGGGTCAGACTGGCTTGGTTAGGCCTCCTTGTACTTTCCTTCGCCCTTGTCATTATTCCCCCAAGCTTGGAAAATTATAGTCTCAACATTTGTTCTTTAACTCATGAGTAGCTTCACTTTCCTCTGGGGGTTTTGGGCCTGTCACTTCTCTCCCCACACCAAAAGCAATACAGTAACAGTCATATTCCATAAATGGACCATAAAATTGGTCCATTTCTTTACACATTTAAATATTCCTTGTCATTGTCCCTTATATCCAGACAGAAAACTGCAGGAAATACTCATGTGAATGGAAACCCTTCCTCACGGAAAATATGGAGTTATTTTTCATACAAACATCTATGTTAAATTACCAGCTGGAAAAATTCTCAACAGATCAAATATGAAACCAAAAAGAATACAGAGATTAGTGAGGAAGACAGAATCTGCTTACTGATCTCCTTATTGTGACCACACATCTCTCAGGTGAAGGCTGCAGAAATCTTTCATCCAGTTCCTCTCTTCATTCTCTCTTCTGTCTACAGAGCTAAGGAAGGACTAACTAGATACAGACATAGATATCTACTGATTCCCAAACTAATCCTGATAGTATCCCCATGTGTTAAAACTACAAAGCTACCATCTTGTGTTACTGACTAGGAGAAATCCTTTCCTCTCATGCCTTTCTGAAGAACCAATGGATCAGGCAAATTACCATCATATGCTCTGTCTTCACCCACTGCATGCAAGCACTAATTACCTTATCATCTAATTGACTTCTTCATGGATTAAAGAACTAACTTAAGAAATACTTATTTTGTGTTTACTTTTTATCAAGAGCCATGTTATAGACTGGAAGTACAACAACAAGTAAGACAGGAGACCTGCATTGGGAAGAAACAAATGATGAAGTTAGTAAGATATTACATTTTACTGTGTTTAAAGTATTGTGGGACCACAGAGGAGAGAACAATCTGTTATGTCTGAAGAATTAAGGAAAGGCTTCAAGGAAGAAGTGATATTTTTGGTGGGTATTGAAGAATAAGTAGGAGTTCATCAGAAAGAGAAGGGATAGGAATTTTAAGCAAAGGGAAAATAATGTAGAGGAGAAGTTTAGAGGTATGTACAAGAAGTATGTACCTGAATACAGGCAAAAGTTTAATCCAATGTGGCTCAAGCATGTACTATTAGGAGACTCATCAAAGCAGCGTAAATTGTTGATAGTAGAGCACAGGATTAGAGGCCAGACTACTCTGGGTTTCAGAATCACTTTTATGTTTTACTAGAATACAATGGCCTGCTTAAATTACTTAATTTTTTATGACTTAATTTTCATCTGTAAAATGGGGATGATAGGATCCATTGTTGTGACGATTTAGTGGGAATGTGGTTAGGGTACTTGGCACTGAGCCGAGGAAAGAGTGACTTTTCACCATATTTTTTTCCTACTTCCCAGACCAGGTGGAGAGGTAAGAATGACAGTTGTGAAGCAGGAAGTAGGGTTTGGGCTCAGTACTGAGTTTAGTTTGCTCTGAAAATTGCATTTCATGCTGTCTGAGCAGCTTTCTTCGTATCAGCCAGGATCACCTGAAGCTCCCAAACTCTGCTCATTTGGTATCAAACCAATAAAAATGAATCCTATTTCTTTGAGGCCTGCCAATCATCACTAAGTGTGTATTTGTTTCTGAATTAAATAGTTTGCTTAAAGTCGTAACTAGAGTAAGAAAGAGAATGACACAAATCAGAAAAAAAAATTCTTCAGGAACCAATTCAGGAAATGTTAATCAGCTTCCAAGAACTGAGAAGTGGGAAAACATGTATTGACATACACATGCATGAATTCAGAGGACGAGACTGTGTTTAAAAATCAAGTTGGATCCAAAAAAAAAAAAAAAATCAAGTTAAAGCCTTTGTGATGACAACATCTTGCAGAAATGGAAAGTTTTTCATACAAGGCAAAGGTGAAATCTAATCAACCAGAAAGAGTTTGGTCAATGGCCTTCCTCCCTCATCACTGCTCAACACAAAGGAATTCCCAGTCCACACAGGAAGGTCAACTCTCAGCCACCCTTTTTTCAATATATCCCAAGAGACCATACATATAGTTTAGTGACTAAGGGCATGTAGAGGAAATATTAAGATGTTTCAATAAATAGTGGCCAGTAAATAGTGGCCGGCATGGTTTCACTTTCTATGTGTTTTACTGCCGAGTAAACCAGAGAAAAAGATATTTCCAAAGTGCAAAGGGGATAAGAATAGAATACTGGGTCAACAAGTGGGAAGAAAATTCTGAAAAATTCAGGTAGAAAACAAAATCTATATTACAAATAATTTCCTTATATATGTTTTTAGGGTACATGCTGATAAGTATACAATAATGGGTAACCAGTAGTATTAAAGATGCAAATAGTGGCATTGTTTCAAAGTTGTATGGAGCAATGATGTTTAACAGCAAAAAAATTACTGCAAACAATGACAGAAAATGATTAAACAAATTAGTGTTCCTTTTTTGGTGAAGTTGCATGCTGTTATTAAAAGTTATGTTCCAGAAAATATATTTTAGGAACAAACAAAATATAAACAAATAATTTAAATAAACCAAAAATTAATAAAAGAAGTACAGATAAGGTGATTATGCATAAGTGAAGCAACTCAGTATTGAAAATGTGTAACAAAGTAAAGGCAAAGGGCACCTGTGTGGCTCAGTGGTTGAGCATCTGTCTTTGGCTCAGGGCATGATCCTGGGGTCAGGCTTCCTTCAGGGAGTCTGCTTCTCCCTCTGCCTATGCCTCTGCCTCTCTCTGTCTCTCATGAATAAATAAATAAAATTAAAAAAAAAAAGAAGAGGAAAGGTAAAAAGGACATCAAGGGGGAAAAAATATTTGAAACACATGGAAAAGCCCTACAGGAATTTTTCCAAAAGATATACTTTCACATGGTCATAACAATATATGCACAGAGACACTCACTTTTGAAGCATTGGAAATTCAAACATTGGATATTGGTGTTATTTAGGAATTACTATTTGTTCAAGTTGATGCTGCTATTTGTTTTGATTTTTTTTAAGTCTCTTAATCAGATAATCAAAAATATTTACAGATAAAATAACAGGATGGCATTTGCTTCAAAAGAACCCAGTGTTTTAGGGGCTAGAGGAAATTCTGTATCATAAATGAGATAAATTGATAATTGTTGAAGTTTTGTGATAGGTATGGAGGGATTTAATATATGGTTTTCCCCACTTTTGTATATGTTGAAAAGGTCTTAGAATAACTTAAAGCAATGTACAGCACTGTGTGTAATATGCTTCTGTCTATTAAATTAAAAGGAACATATGTTGTATGTATATTAATTCATTTATGTGTAAGTTTGTGTAGAATAATAATTATAAGGGTAGAAGAAAGTAAAGCAGCATATAGTAGTATAAAAACATACATATACATGTGTATATAGTTTGTGTGTAAGAGTATGTGTGTGTATATACATGTACATATGTGTATCTGGCATTGTTATTGTATCTAGTGAGATCCAAAATAAACTTTTACTATGATTTGATAATTTTCTCCATAATGCAAGTCAGAACTCAATTTTCTGAAAAAAAAAAAAAAAAAGAATACATTTTTAAATGTTTGTTATCTTTGGAAAAAATGGTGATTCTTTGTCTTTCAAAAACCAAAATGCGGGATCCCTGGGTGGCGCAGCGGTTTGGCACCTGCCTTTGGCCCAGGGCGCGATCCTGGAGACCCGGGATCGAATCCCACGTCGGGCTCCCGGTGCATGGAGCCTGCTTCTCCCTCTGCCTGTGTCTCTGCCTCTCTCTCTCTCTCTCTCTGTGACTATCAAAAATAAATTAAAAAAAAAAAAACCGAAATGCAATAACTAAAGTAGATTTTTTATTTGAGTAATACCTGGAATGTTTTTCTTCTGTTTTATGGGGATACATCTGGTGTTCCTTCCTTTTCTAGGAGCTTTCTTCTCACTTATTTTAATGAAAAAGTTAAGGAATAGGATGTATTCAGTGGCTCACTAAATTCTTGCCCTCCACTGAATAGGGTGGGGATGGGAGTTTTGAAGGAGATAAATAAAGATATGTATGTATGCTGGATCAACCACTAAATATCATCCATATTTAGTAGATATTCTAAAGTTCAAATTCCTGAATATGGCCTTTTTTTCCCCACCAATAATGTATTTAGGAAGGCCAGGATACGTTCTTTCTTATTTATTTGCAAAAAAATTATGTTTCTCTCCTGACTAAAACTTATCTGCAAACATGTCCCATAATTGTTTTATTATTTGTTTTTCATATTCCATTTATTTGGGGCTCTCATTATGTGATGTCTGTGATGCACTAGATAAATTGATAATAATGTGGTAATAAGGAATATCTAGATCAAGGATATGGCTTCATTTAGGACCAGTACATTTTTACCCAGTGTCATGTTGAAAACCATATGTTGAATGATGTCAACCAAACTGGAGGGGACTGTAGCTCCAAAGACCTGTCCATCACAGAAACATTGAAAAACTAAGCAAAAACTGTCAGAATCGGCCTTGTCACAACTCTGGAAAATAGTCAAATCTTTACAGCAATCAAATGAATGTTGAATCAAGAAAAATGCAGCTTAAAAGTAGTAGAAGAGCTTCATGGCATTTTTACTTGTCCTTGCTACACTCCCTTTCCCAGGTTGGTGGAATTCCTGAAACCCTTGTTTCCAGTAAGAGACATTGCTCCCTGATCCTGGAGGGAGAAAATAAGATTTTCTTCTGCAAGCATTGTATTTATCTATTCACTTGTCTGGGAGCCACTTAAAAGACTGGTGCAAGGTGTTTATATTTGTTTTTCAAAACTTGGGACTCACTTAGGATGAAAAGTCAGTTGAGTGTTTCTCAAAAACTGTGCAAGATAAAGGAACAACCTGTAGCATACCTGAGGGGAAAGATTATGCTTGAGACAAACAACACAGCACTGAAAGCCTGAATGGAAAAGGTGGAAAGGGAGTTTCTTTGGGAAATTAGGCCATTGAAAAGTAATGTATGTACTGGAGAATTTAGAAAGTCATGGACATGCCCAGTGCATGACACATGCTCAGAAGAGAACTGTGAAGACTCTAAGTTTTCACCCTGGCTGATCTATTGATGCTGTCAATCAGGAATTGAAGGTAAGGTAGAGTTCTAAACAGAATGGCTAAGCATTGAAGGAATGCCCCAACATAGAGCCAATGTTAGCAGAGGGTTTCGATATCATATTTAAGTAAGCAGAAGAAAGAATCAGCAAACTTGAAGATAGGTCAATGAAATTATCCAAAATGAGAGTCAGAGAGAAAAAAATGAGGAAAAATGTACAAAGCCTAAGAAACCATCCAGCATACCAGGATCTGCATAATGAGAATCCCAGAAGGATGAGAGAGAAAGGGGAAGAAAGAATACTGGAAGAAACAATGGCTAAAACAGCAAATTTGATAAAAGATATAAATCTACACATTCAGGAAGCTCAGTGAACTCCAAGAAAGATAAAAAAAGACATTCACACCAAAACACAATATAATCAGATTGTTCAAAGACAAAAATAAAAAGAGAATCTTAAAGGCAACAAAAGAGAAGTGATCTTTCATGTACAAGGGATCTTCAATAGGATTAAGTAGATTTCTCATCAGAAACTGTGGACACTGGAAGAGAGTGGGATAATAAAGTGATGAAAGATAAACAAACGTGTCAACCAAGAATTCTATATCTGGCAAACTATCTTTCAAAAATAAAAGAGAAATTAAAACATTCCCAGATAAAAGTTGAAAAAGTTTATAATTGGTATACTTGCTCTGCAGAGAATACTAAATGGAGTTTTTCATGCCGAAATGAGAGAAAAATAGACAATAACTTAAAGTCATTTGAAGAAATGAAGAACTCTGGGAAAGGTGAATTAAAAATCCAAAATTGTTGCGTGGTTTTTTTTTTTTTTAATTTTCACCTCCTCTTTTTATTTCTTATGTTATTTTAAAAACCAATGCACAAAAATTACAAATCTTTGTTAATGAGAACATGGTGTATAAAGACATAAAATTTGTGACACTAATAACATAAAGAGTCTGGAGCTGGATAAAGGAGCAGTTTTAATGTGATATTCTGCTCTGTATCAATTAAGAATAGACTGTTATAAATTTGTGATATTAAATGTAACACCCATGAGAAACACTAAGAAAATATTTAAGAATATACACAAAAGAAAATGAGAAGGGAATTAAAATGTCACACTAGAAAACATCCAATTAAACACAAAACAAAGCAATAATAGAGGAAATGAGGAACAAAGGAGTATTGTAACACATATAGTAAACAGCAAAATGACAGAATTAATTCCTGCCTCATCAGAAATTATTTTAAATGTTAATGAATTAAACTTTCCAAAAGGCAGAAGTTGTCAGAACAGGTAAAAATATATGATCCTAGAGATTCACCAAACTTGTTAATTTCAGTTATTATTATTTTCATTAAAATTATAGTAGTAGATATGAAGTGGTGTATCAGTCTAATAAAAAGGAAGACATAGTGAGTTGGTAAGGACATGGAGAAATTGAAATTTTTTTATATTTCTGGGAGGAATGTGTAGTGCTACAACTGCCATGGAAAATGATTTTAGAACTCCTCCAAAAACTAAACAAAATCATGTGCCACTCAGAATTTCCACTTATAGGGAAATGCTCTAAAGAACAGACAGGTTAGTCAAATACATATGCATGCATGTTCATTGAAGCACGACTCATAATAGGCAAAGGTGAATATAATTTAATGGATTATCCATTAAATCCATTCAGGATTTAATTCAAAAACAAAACAAAGCATATGTCCTCCTTTTTTCATATATTTATTAGTAAAGTACTTGGTGAGAAGGAATAGATTTTAGTCTGACAGAGTTGTGTTTAAATTCCTGATTTATCTATGTTAAGATAGGCTAGGGTGAAAATACCACTACCACAAATTGTTGTAATTGTTAAATTAGATAAATAGGTGTCTTAACTAGCTTCAATAGCAAACTAATCTCCAAATATATGTGGTTTAACACAAAAAGAATTTAGTTTTTCGCTATATTCATGAGTAGGGGAACATTATTGGTGTTCATCAAGGACTCACTTGTATTTTCTCTTCTGTCAATGAGCAGGTGGATGAAGACATAATGGATCACTAATGGAAGGGTTTTATGAAATGGTACTAGATAGCATAACTTTTCCCCAAATTCCATTGGCCATAACTCAATATCTGTGCTGTGCTTGCCTGCAAAAAGGCTGAGATATGTAGACTAACAGTGTGTGTCAGGAGGGGGAAAAGATTTTGGTAAGGACAAAGGCACATGGGATAATGTAATGAATCTTCTAGCTCAGTGTCTGATAAAAGTATGAATTCAATAAGAGTGAGCTCACCTCTTTGTGCGTAAGAGAGAATCCATCATAGCTTCTGGAAATGTGTCTCAAAATGCATGCCTGAGGAAAGACCATTAGTTGTGGCCCTGTGGCAAAGTCAGTTGATGTGGCTGCCAGGCAGCATTCAGCAGAATTCTTTCTGGGCTCTGTGCCTGCTTGCTCTTTTCTTCTTTTGTGCTTTGGAACTTCCCTTGGCTTTCATCCAGTTTAGTTTCCAGTGTCTAATTTAGGGTTTGCTTTTCTTATGCAGCTTACTCACCTCCAGCTTCTATATGACTCAGTCTCTGGATTTTGCACTCTCAACAAACTGTTCCTAGTTCTTGATTCTGTGTCCTCACTGGGCAGGCCCACAAACTCCCTTTTGCCATTCTCTGCTTCCCAGTCATACCTTGAAGACTCACAACTGGAACTTAATTTATTCTTGGTATAATTGTTAAAATCTCTATCTTTTCCTATATCTTATAATTAGCTTAGCTGATTTTTTTTTAAAGATTTTATTTATTCATTCATGATAGAGAGAGAGAGAGAGAGAGAGAGAGAGGCAGAGACACAGGCAGAGGGAGAAGCAGGCTCCACGCAGGGAGCCCAATGTGGGACTCGATCCCGGGACTCCAGGATCATGCCCTGGGCCAAAGGCAGGCGCTTAAACCGCTGAGCCACCCAGGCTGCCCGCTTAGCTGATTTTTAAAGAAATCCTCTAAGAATTATTTTTATGAAGGCCATCTGGTAAAACAAATTAGTCTTCAGGGAATGTTAATCAGACTAATTGCTAATTAAATGTTCCCCTTGATTGTATTAGTTACATATTAGAAAGTGTGATGCACGTTAATTTTTGTGAAGACATTGAGAAAACATTTTTTTTTTTGCCTTCAAGGGAGTAAGTGAATCTTTGCATGTATGATATATGTGTGTGCTGATAGCAAATGATGTGATTTTTTTATTTTTCAAATGGATTAGTTGTTCTTAGATCAGATCATATACACAATATTGGAACTTTGGGGGCTAGTATTTATTCTAATCTATTGTTAGTGTCTGTTTCATGCTTCTTCAAATGGTTTTGCAGATCATGAGGTTTGGGAAATACATTTCTTATATGAAAAATAATAGCCAGTGGGTTCAACTCAATCAAAGATGGCAAATGGATTTAATTTTATAAGCCAGTGAATTGATAGTAATTGCCTCAATTGTGTTGTAGAAGAGATTTGAAGGCCAGTAGAGGAAGGGAATATTCATCATGTACACATTATGCCTTCTTTTTTATTAGACTGAGTAATAATTCACAAAGAATAAAAGTCATTTTTGCTTAATGATGAAAATGTGAATCTCTAAATAAAATACAATTGATCAGACTCAGGAAAACTTCAGGGAAAATCCTAGTTCCATACCAAATTCTCTTTGTCCCAAGACAGTTAAATGGAAGAAGGGTTGAAAGACCAAATCTTCCCCCTCTAACGCCTCTAAGCTTGAATCAATAATTCATTTATGGTAATGAGTGAGCATTTTTAGTCAAAGTAACTCCAGTTTTATGAATTACTTCTTCCTGTGGTTTTTGGTTATATATTTGTATAGAGTATGAATGATCTTGAAAGCAATTGCAGCCCATTTTCCATAAATTTATTTTTATGGAAGATATTTAGTGGTGGATCATTTACCATTGCATAAAACCTAAGGGGATTTTTTTTTGTTATGGATTCCCCCTTGATAATTGAAGCATCAACAAGGTATGCATACTAAGAATGTGACTGTGAACCCATGAACCATATTTATAAGGAATGGAATTTGGTTTCAAAGAAAAATAATTCTGTCTGAGGAGTCAGATCTAAATTCTAGTTCTACTTCTTTGTTAATGAGCCCTGTGATTCCATGGTCCCCAATGAGCTCAACTATAAAATAAGAGCTTGGGGCTCACTTTTCAACTAGAATAATGCTATGTGTTGATATTGACACTTTGCCATCCTACGTTGGTCAATTGCATAATTTGCCTTTGTCTCTCACTGAGCACAAGAGGGCAGTCATTGGCAGATTACTCCCTTTGTTTCTTCTTGACAAATAGTCTAATTCCTTGGCAGCTTGGAACCTTTTTCTGGACTTTTCTGCCATTACTGACAGATATATTTAACAGGACCAGTGGCTTGTATTAGTATTCTATTCTTAAAACTGAAGTCTATAAAATTTATAGAAACAAACATACAGTATTCAACTTTTGCAATAAAAACATACATATAAATACTTTATCAATGTTGAAATGGTCAAAATTTTTCAGACATATTTGATTTTCTTTTCCTTGAAAAAACTATTTATTTCTATAAGGATTAAAAATTATATACAGAATCCCATGAAGATTCTCAATCCAATGGATCTAAAATGGAACTAATTTTGTCCCTACCAATTGCTGTTCCTTTGCAAATATTCCTTATCTTGGTAAATGATGCCACCATCCAGCCTTTGGCTAAGCCATAAACCTCTGAGTCATCACTCTTAACCTTTCTTTTACCACCTCCCTCCATCAGCCTGCATTCTATTTAATTGATTCTATAAATCTTGTTGATTCTACTTCATATGTATTTTTATCATCTGTCCCTTTCTCTCCAATGGATACTTTTATGATATTAGTTTATACTCTTATCTGGACCACTGCAGATGTCCCCAGATTGTGTCCCCAATTTGTACTCAAATCAAACTCTTTCCTTTAACTTCAATCCCAGGCTACACTTGAACAGATAGAGCAAAGACTGCAATGTAGGCCTCATGCATCCAACTTCTCTGTTATTTCCAGTTTATCCCTTTGCCTTTATTTTTTTAAAACTACCTAAATAGGATTTGAGAACTTTTTCTATGTTGTGCATGCTTGTGCTTCTTTTCAATGTGATCTGAAACAAGATCTATATGATAAATTGTACCAATGCTCCAGGAAATAATTTCCCCATTTTTTCACCTTTACTGAAGTATAACTAACAAATAAAATTATAATATATTTGAATTATGCAAGTTAGTGATTCAATATACATATATTTGTGGAAGGATTCCCACAATCAAGTTAATTAACACATCCATCACCTTAAAAACTTATCTTTCATATGTGTATGAGAACATTTACGTACTCTCTTAAGTATGTTTCAGTTATAAAATATAGTACTAACTATAGATGGATATAGATATATGCACCATGATATAAGTTAGATCTTAAGAACTTATACATCTTATAATTGAAAATGTGTACCCTATTATTTACCTTTCTCCCTTTTCTCTAACCCCCAAGTACCTGGTAACCACCATTCTGCTCTGTTTCTATGAGTTTGATTTTTTTTTTTAAATTTCTCATATACATGATACCATACAGTATTAGTTTTTTGTCTATCTGGTTAATTTAATTTAGATTAATGCCCAACATGAATATATTGGCACAAATAGCATAATTTCCTTTTTAAAAATATTTTTTTCCCACATTTTCTTTGCCCATTCATTCATTTCAGACACTTAGGTTGTTTCCATACCTTGGCTATCATGAACATGCTCTAGATACACAAAAGCGCAGATATCTTTTCAAGATAATGATTTTTTTTTCTTTGAATGTACACCCAGAAGTGGAATTACTGGATCATATGGTAGTTCTCTTTTAGATTTTTTGAGAAATCTCCATACCATTTTCCATATTGACTGCCTAGTTTACATTCCCGCTAATATTGTACAAGGGTTCCATTTTCTCTGCATCCTTACCAGCATTTTTTATCTCTTATCTTTCTTATAATAAACATCCTAAAAGGATGATTTCCCAGTGGGGTAGTGATTTAGTGATTTACATTTCCCTGATGGTTATTGATGTTGAACACTTTTTCATGTACCTATTGTCCATTTGAATGTATCCTTTGGGAAAACGTATATTCAGGTTCTTTGCACATTTTCATTGGGTTATTTATTTGCTATTGAGTTTTGGGAGTTCCTTATATATTTTGGATACTAACTCTTTATTGTATATATGGTTTACAAATATTTTCTCCCATTCCATAGGTTTCCTTTTCATTTTGTTTACAGTTTTCATTGCTGTATGGAATCTTTTTAGGTTGATATAGTCCCACTTATTTATCTTTGCTATTGTAGACAAATCCAAAAAAATAATTACTGAAGCCAATGTCAGGAGGCTTTTCCTTATGTTTTCTTCTAGGAGTTTTATAGTATCAGGTCTTATGTTCATTTTTTAATCCATTTTGAGTTGATTTTTGTTTATGGTATAAGATAAGAGGCTTAGTTTCATTCCTTTGCATATGACTGTCTAGTTTTCCCAGCACCACTTATTGCAAAGAGTGTGCTTTACCCACTATATAGATAGATTAGATAGATAGATTACATAGATATAGATGTATGCATTTATGTTTATCAGAGATATTGGCTTGTCATTTTCTTTTCTTGTAGTATGTATGTGGGGGGATAGCCATGGGAGAGCTCATGTACCAGTTTGAAAACTTCTTTATTTGCTATAGCGCTGTGGAATTTGTGAATGCAAGCCCTTGGCTTTCAGAGATAGGTGATTTGGGCTTTGTCCCTTGAATGATAGCCTTAAAAGTTGGGGTGCTAGATATGTGGTCCAAATCCTTCACTCTTTGGGGATAAGGTGAGAGCAGGGCATTTGCTCCTGATTCTAAGGTGCTCTGCAGGGGTGGGTTTCTGGTGAGAGTATGTCTCAGCCTTCCGTACTCATGTCAGTGAGAATATTTTCTCAGTTGTCTGATGTGTAGGAGTCACTCAACTTGTTTCTAGATTTCTCTCAAAGGGAAATGATCCTTATATATCTGGATATTTGGTGCATCCATGGGATTAGAGAGTCAGGAACTTCCTGTGTTGCCATGTTGGTGATGTCAACTTTTTATTTTGGTTTGTTTAAATTGCTCTAAAATAACGCTAATCAGTGTACCATAAAACTGAAATATTTCTTTAAAACTAGGGTATTTTTTGGCTTTGTTTTTGTTCTTTGCTTAGAAAGACTTCAAGCTTTTTTACTCCTGTAGGGAATTACAATTTTCAGTATACAACATGCCGAGATATGTATAACCAGAATTCTTCTTCTTCATGCTCAGTCTTTAATTTTTTTAAAGATTTTATTTATTTAGTCATGAGACACACACATACATAGAGAGGCAGAGACACAGGCAGAGGGAGAAGCAGGCTCCATTCAGGGAGCCTGGTGTGGGACTTGATCCCGGAACTCCAGGATCACCCCTGGGCTGAAGGCGGCGCTAAACCGCTAAACCACCCAGGGATCCCTCAGTCTTTAATTTTACAGAATCTTCCCATGCTCAAGAACAAGCTTTAGATTTTATCTCCTCTCTGAGAACTGTTCATAACTGTTTAATAATCTTACTGTGAATCCTTAATACTCCTTTGTCGCTATGTATATTGGTGGGATAATCACTGTCTTGTGTAAGCTTTACCAAAAAACACTATAAATGTTTTGATGACACAGTCCTTGGTGTTGCTTTCTAAGCTCTTAGATTCTGTTGTTTAATTGATAGTCCAGGTATCAAATGGCTGAAACTGAAGTAACATCTTCCACAGCTAATATTCTCTAGTGCCATCATAATTACTTGATAGAAATCAGGACATTGAAAACACCAAAAGAGAGACTGGTGCGTTTTGAAGAGATCATTTTTGTCCTTGGAATTATTGAATAAATTTCACTCTCCAAGTCATTAACCACAAGAGAGATAGAAAGAGTGTTGTTGTCTTCAGCCACAATTAGAGAAACTATTAGCTAAACCCCAGGCATATCAAAACAGAAGGCATTAAAGGTTAAGACTTTTATTATTCTCTTGAAATAAAGATCAGATATTTTCCAGTCACACATCCTGACTCTGTTCATGAAGAGTATTCAGACTGTCCACAATAACAGGGCATTCATAAGACTTTCTTCCACAGGAAGACCAATTGTTAGTTCTTGGTACTTGTTGATAAAAATGTTGGCCTTTCTGTGGTATTAGCAGCTAGAGTAGATAGACATGGATGCTAGCTAACTGCAACCTAAAACTTGACAATAGAAGAAGTCTAAAGATGTAAGTTTGTGATAAGATATTTCACTCCACTAGTCCTCGTCGTCAATAGTTCTGGTTGGCTAAGCATGTATCACCTCCTTTCTTTTGCCAGTGTTCCATATTTGTACTGTGTAAATCTGAACACTTGACCAAAGTCAATATTTTGAGATATAAGAAAACAAGTTTTCAGTAAAAATTATTTCAAAGTGAAAATTGCAAAATTGTGTCGTGCTAAGGCTGGAAGCACATCTGTGTTTGCCCGTGGCTTGTCACATTTGGGCTTCTCCATCATATTAAATCATTCCTTTCTATTTTAAATTTGGCCTTCTCATTTATGCCTTCATTATCTTTTTTATCTGAAGTGATACAAGGGATAGATTTTAAGGCATCTTTGGGAAGGCAGGTGTTAAATCCTAAACTGATGCTTAGTAACCTCCGTGAGGAAATATGCCACTATTTAATAGATGACTGCTGTGCTGTGGACAGCCATGCCCCCCAGGAGAGAGGAAGTGTATTTTTCCAAAAATCTAATCAAGCCCTGGACTGTCTGTGTCCTAACTTATGTAGTGTAATCACTTGTATCATTCATAGCATGTCTTCCATTAATCAGAGTTCATACAGGCAGCAAGGGATCAGGGGTTCCATTAATATGACATATGGTGGCCTTCCCCAAGTTTTGGGTGTTTTGGAAGAGAGTTTTAGGGTTTGTACCAATAATACAAGAGCTATTCAGTGACTTCGATTTTAGTAGGCTTTTTCTTAGGGAGTTAATATCTCCCCCATTTCCTTCTTAGTAATCATGTTTAGGTTCTTGATATACCGTGTGATGTTTTTATATCCATCACATTCAGATCCAAGCTGCTTGATTTGTTGCCTTATCTTGGCCTCTTTATATGTGCTTCTAGAGAACGAATATGGAAGAGGAAAAAACTACCTTTTCTTAATTAGAAAAGTGATAAATGAGATAAGCCATCAGGACCATTTTTCATATTTTCTGGAGATGCTAAAAATACTTTTAGGTTTGTTTTCAGAACAAAATGAGAAAATTGTTTTGAAATAATATAAGTTTGGTCACTTAAATTTCTTTATACTTATCTTGATAACAGCATTTATCTTTCCTGGTCTCATATAGCAATGTTGTTTACTTTAAAATTAGAATTTTTAATAAGTTCAAAAATCTCAGCTCTATATACAACCATAGGCATTCATATATATGAATTTATATATATTTATATCATACATATTTATGTATAATATAAATTTATGTATTATATATATAAAATCATTAATTTTTACCTTATTTGATAAACTGATATAAAGTACACTTTATCTGTTTTAGACCACTTTAATTTATGAACTATAAAGACCTCATATTTTAAATTCTAATCATTTATTGTAGTTTTCATTCTCCTATCCTCCCCATATGTTCTTAAATGTGCATTCCTTTACTCATTTTTAAAAGTAAGTATTATGAGATTTAAAAGTAAATAATATATGATCTTTCATCTATTTATCTTGGAAGAAAATCGTTGGGTTGGAGGGGCCTTAAAATTTCATTCGCATTGGTAGATGACCAGGATAGGGCTCTAAAATGACAATCAAGAGAAAATTGTGCATTATGACAATGAAGGAGAAGTTCTGCTTTTACTCCATCTTTAAGATCAAGCATATGCAGGAATAGCCACAGGTGACCCAGGAGTGAAGACCCAAAGGCACCCAGGGTTACAGAAGAGGTGAGGACTATTACACACTTCTGAGTAAAGGTAAACCGGTTCAACTTTTTGGGAGAACAAATTGGAAAAACAGTGAATCTCAAAAATAATGTGATAATAATATGAATTAGACTATAATTTGGTGGATAATTATATTGTTTCTACTCAGCCTCTTCTCTTTCAACTTGATACAGGCTAAAGTCCTTATAATGATATTTGTTGTGTTCCTAATGTGTGTCAGAGACTATTCTAGGTGCTTGAGAAATACCAGTTAACAAAACACATCACAGCCCTAGTGGAGTTTACGGATAATTGATAGTGAACATAACTAAATTATGTAGTATTTTAAAATGTGTTAAGTATAATGGATTTTTTTAAAAATGAAGATAAGAAGGATCAGAAAGGCTAAACATTTGGGGCTAGGATAGGAAAATCAGTGTTTAATAAGGTAGTTAGAATAGGCCTCATTAAGAACATAATATTTGATAAATTCTTTTTTATTCAAGATTTTTATTTATTTATTCATGAGAGTCACAGAGAGAGGCAGAGACACCTACCTAGGCAGAAGGAGAAACAGGTTCCCTTTAGGTAGCCTAATCTGGGACTCAATCCCAGGACTCTGGGATCATGCCCTGAGCCAAAGGCAGATGCTCAACCACTGAGCCACACTAGGGTCCCAATATTTGATAAATTCTTAAAAGAATTGAATAATTTGCCAAGTAGATACTTTGGGGCAGAGCATTCCATGAAGTGGAACAGTAACTACAGAGACATGTATGAAGTGTAGCAGGAGGACATTGTGGCTAGACACAGTGAACCAGAGAGAGGGAGTAGAGGATGAGGTCAGAGGGGTAATGCAGAATCTGATCATGAAGGACCATGCAGTAGTATTAACTTTTACTCTAAGTGAAAAAAAAAACAGTTGCAGAATTTTGAACAGAAGAGATAAACACTATGATTTATATTTTCAAAAGGATCCTCTGACAATTAACTGAAGATAGAAAGAGATAGGGTGTGCTGGTTATGGGTTATTGCAGTGATCCAGATGGTAGAGAGTGGGGACATACATCTGGAGAATGGTCTGTCGAGAGGATGTAGATATAGGATCAGGCCAGTTGGAGCAATACCAGGCATAATGTATAGTAGTATCCTAATTTAGACTGAGGAAGTGGGAGATTTTGGCATCATTACTACTATTCTGGAAATCCCACTTAGGCGCAGAAGCTAATCATCCCAGTAGAAATTTAAATCAAAGCAAACAAACATGATCTGGTAGTGTCAAACCACTGCATGGACAGGGATGGATTACATCATACCCAGGATTCCCTGCTGGCTCTTGGGGCTGCCTAGCCCTGGTCATTTCCTCAACCTTACACTGACGCCCACATCATATGCAATTAAATTCCTAGGATGCTGTTTAGTATGTTATAGCACAGTTTTACTATATGTACCAAAAACTCTAAAGATGTTCTTATTTTTGACATAACCATTATGCTTTTAGAAATCCCTTTAAAAGAGGAGCACCTGGGTGGCATAGTCATGAGATCGAGCCCTGTACTGGGGCCTTAGTTTCTCACTCCCTCTCTCTCTGCTCCTTCCCCAACTTTCTCAAATAAATTAGTGAATCTTAAAAAAAAATGTCTTTAAAAGAAATTATCTAAAATACAGGGGGGAAAAGTGCCCAAAGACATTTATCAAAGTGTTAATAGTATGTATAGACTACATAATAGTGATAAATCAGAAACAATTCAAATATACATATACAATGATAGAGAAGTAGTTAATATACTATCACATATTTATAAGGTAAATAATTATATGCCATTAAAGCAATTTTAATTTGGGGAAAATTCTTATGAAATAATGCAAGTGAAAATAGGACACAAAAATATAAAAGTCTGGAAGGAAATGCAACAGATTTTAGTGGAATCTTTGTGATTATACAAAATGTTTTTCTTTCTGCTTTTTTATTTACCTTACCTCTAACCTCCCCTCACTCCCAAATTATTTTATAACGTTCCATTATACCATTGATGGAAAAGTTTAGAGAAGTTCCCAATATCAAGTTCAGGGGTCCTGTGGGCTTGTATGGGTTGGAGATGGTATGTGGGTAGGTGGTTTAGCATGCTGTTTGAAGTCTGGGGCTTCCTATCTGCATATATGCATTGCTTATTTGGCAGCCAGGTAGGATATACTTTCACAACTAGTTCAGCCAGAAGAAACACTCATATCATTTGGGAAGGTTATCACGGAAATCAATGTGTGGTATTTTAAAACAAGACCTTTCAGTGAACTCACATCTCTCTGAGGAATATCCTTCTCTCTGTATCTGAGAGTCTAGAGTCTAACTTCTATGTCAGTGATTCTCAGAGTGGGCCTAGAAGCTTCTTAGAGATGCAGGTTCTTGGACTCCACTCCTGGAAATCCATGTTTTAACAAGACTTCCAAGTGATTCTCGGCATGCTTAAGTTTGACAAGCACTGTTTTATATCAAGTATTCAGAAATGGTTGAGTTGGTTATACTCTAGTAACCCTAGCTGCAAAGGGTTTTTCCATGGGAGCTGATGGAAAATACAGAAAGGCATCACCTCCTCAGAGAGAGAAATGCCCTCACAGATTGGGCATTGAGCATGTAAAGGAGCGCTGCATAGAAGCTTAGAAGCTTATTTCTGTGTCAATGCAAACAGTAGGACTATTTTATATTTAAAGTTATATGTCCAGTGAACCCAAACTGATTTTTAATGATCGTGACAAAGGAAAATAATGCCAAGGAGGTGAGCTAACTCAGGAAACTGCCATCTTGATAGGACTGGGAAGTCAATATTGCAGGGTGGATCAGAAAACTTTCTTTGCACATCTGACTAATGGATTAAAGTGACAAAGTTCAAACAGAGTTGTTAAATCATCCTTTGGGATTTGTTGAGCCATCAGGTCTTATAAGCTAAGAAGGCACCCCAAGTTTAGGGCCAAAAGATGATACTACTCTTCTCCGCAAGCTTCCTTTTGTCCTGAAGTAATTTCATAGCTTGGCTATCTATCTTCTGCCCCTGGTTATCTTCTACCTATGGCTACATAAGAGTCTTTCCATGTACTGCTGTCATTTTTCTTTTCTTTGAAAATGGGGCAACATATTTCACCTTTGATGCTTTAGAAGAACAGAGAACTGTGATGTCTTCTTAATATGAAAAGCCAGGCAAATTTTTAAATATTTAATTGTCTAAACCAGATGCAATAACACATGGGAATGTGCTTATAAGTTTGAGACAGGGTTTTGACTTTAAGTCTTCCACAACTTTCCAAATGTATTTTAGTTATTTTACAGAAGCTTGTGTGAATAACTAATGAAATCTACTTGTAGAAAAATTAAGTGTATTTGTAATATAGACTTTTTACACAAAGTAATATTTGTCCATTATAGATTTTATCTTTAATTTTTAAATATCTGTTATCTTGATCATGATGAAGTCTACTTGACTGAATTATTAATGAACCACATGCTGACTAAAGTTGATGTAATTCTTTTATATATTAGAGTACAGTACTCATGTATTTATAATGTACATCAATTTTTTTGGAATATACTATCTGTATGAAAATTTATAATTTTAAAGGAAACAGTTAATTTTGAAGAGATGCCTGGAGAATTTTGTCTTCAAAAATTCAAAAAGTAACAGAAAATAATTACTTTCAGATAATTCATACTCAAACCTCAAAACATAAGCTCTAAGCCATGTAAAACTTATTTGGCCCCTTGCTCAAAACTAGTATCAGATGGGAACATATTCTCAAAGAGGGTCTTTCTTTCAAGACTTTTTCGTGTGTCGTTGTTAGGAACTTGTTTTGTGAATACTCTTTTCCAAGCTTACTGAGAGCATCAGTTTACAAATATATATGTTTATCTGCACATGTGTACATATAATATATGACCACATATACATGCATTTTTATTTTCATTCCTTGTTTCAAAAAAACAAGCAAAACAAAGCAAATTTTCATGTGCTCCTGATTATCTACATGGTCTTCATAAGTATATTATTCCAGCAATAGTAATTTAAAAATAAATATTATGTCTGCAAACCAAGAAACAGACTCTTCACTACAGAGAACAAACTGATAATTACCTGAAGGAAGGTAGATGGGGGTATGGGTGAAATAGCTGATGGGGATTATGGAGGGCTCTTATCATGAAAAGCACTGAGTAATGTATAGAGTTGTTGAATCACTCTACTATACATCTGAAACTAATATAGCACTTTTCTAACTGTACTGGAATTTAAATAAAAACTTAATAAAAAATAGGAATGAAAAAGAAATAAAAAACAAGTATTATTTCTGGATCTGAATGGGCATCTTTCAGTTCCTAGAGAAATCTTATTTCTCTATAATAGAGAAAAGTTTGAGGTCATATTTAATAGGTGAAAGCAAGAATCATAAGATGTGTTCAAAATATGAAGAAATGGATTGTGATTATAAAAATTGGAAAAGATTGAGCTGATTGGGCTCTCTTCAGTGCTGTTTTTTTGTTTGTTTTGTTTTTTGTTGTTTTAAAGAGAGAGAGAGAGCACGCGTGCACACGTGCCTATGCAAGCAGTGGGGAAAGGGGCAAAGAAGGAAGGAGCGAGAATCTTAAGCAGGCCCCATGCCCAGTGTGGGAGCCCAATGCAGACTTAATCTCACAACCCTGATATCATAACCTGAGCCAAAAGCAAGAGTCAGATACTTAACTGACTGAGCCACCAGGCACCCCTCTCTTCAGTCCTGTTGATGCAAGAGTCCCATTTTTGTCTGGGTTAGGACAATATTTAAAATTTTCTTTTGTATACAAAATAGACAAAATTGCATTTGCTGCTAAAGTAATGCATTATTCAACATAACTGAACAAATCCATTTAAATCATCTGGGAAGTGCATATAATAAAATAATGCTTATGTTCCTTTAGTTTAATCAATATAAACCTTTTATTTACTCTAGATCTGTAATTCCATGTGACTGGGGGAAGGAAGACTGCTGTAAAAATTCAGTGCAAATAAAATTTGTTGTAGAGTACTAAACAGACTTTTGAGTTTGGTCCTCACCGGCCAGAATTAAAAATGAAATATATGCAGTGAATTCATGTGATTAATATATAATTCATTTAGATGAAAATGAGCATTAAATGTGGGATTCTTCATACAGAGAATTTATGTTTTACAGGGAAAGAGTGTATTCCTGCACTATATTCCCTTCATGAGAGTAAATCTGACTCAATGGTGATGAGGATGATGATTCTTTTGGTCTTCTCCTCCTGTCAGCTTGTCAGCTATCCCTTATCATTGCTTTGTTGTGTATGTGTGTGTGTGTGTGTGTGTGTGTGTGTGTGTGTGTTTTCTT
Source organism: Vulpes lagopus (assembly GCF_018345385.1). Taxonomy (NCBI): domain Eukaryota; kingdom Metazoa; phylum Chordata; class Mammalia; order Carnivora; family Canidae; genus Vulpes; species Vulpes lagopus. The sequence continues at coordinate 40,368,058 of NC_054841.1, forward strand.
CTCTCAGTTTGTGTAAGAAGCCATCCCTTTATAAACCCTGTGTGATACCTAGTATCCTTCTCTGTTGGGAACATATCTAAGAGCATAGCCTCTTTCGCATAGGAACTGAGGCTACTAGTTCTTGAAATCAGAGGAAGGGGGCAGTTACAGACAAGAGACAGGCCTCCAAAGAGGCAATGGAAACTCAGAAGATAGGCTTTACCCAGGGAGAACTTGAACATTGGCTTCTTCCTCTGGGTCCCACTTCTTTTATGCTGAAACCACCAATGTCTGGTTAGAGGAAGTTAAACCCCATAAGGCTCATGTAATATGGAGGAAATTTTGGATAGTTGGAAGAACTCATAAAGTAGTGTTCTTTCAACTAGGAATGAACAGCTGTTGACCCAGAGCCATGGTTCTTCAGGTTCTCAGACCAGCATCAAACTAGAACTTCTTAGAAATGCAAGCTTTCAGGCCCCACTCCAGATGAGCTGAATGATAAATTCTAGGGCTGGGGCTCATCAATCTGTGTTTTAATAAACCTTCCAGGTGATCCAAATTCATGTTCAAGTTTGAAAACCATTGGCATTTATAGAGAAAGTCCTTGCCTCTTTTTTGCCCTTCCTTCCAAGTGAAGAGCATTTAGACTTTATCTCGGTTTCCTCTTTTCCCTTCTCTGCCAAAGGGGATTATTTCCTGACACATTATTGTTTTAATCAGTTTAGACTATGGGGATGCAGAATTGAGGGTGAGGGAGATCAGATCACAATTAACAGAGGAATTTTCCGGGAGATTGATCAGTGCTGGAAGAGGAGTTGTACTACTATGTGGGTAATGGACATGTCCCTATAGAGTCTGAAGTTGGCCCTGGGTTTGAATTTGAGCTCTACCACTTATATGATACACGATTTTGGCCCACTTATTTGGCTTCTCTAGGACTCATTCCCTCATCTGTAAAATGGAGGTAAAACAGTAGAAGTTACTGAAACAAGTATTATAAAGATTCAGCTAGTTAATTTATATAAGGAGCACAATGCAGTGTGCATTAGCTACTATTGCTTTAGACAGTATATTTTCTTCATTGTATTCAGAAAAAACAAGCAAAGAATCTCAGTGGTTTACTTTTTTTTTTTTGATTGCTGGATTCATTGCTTTGCTAAAAAAAAATAAATAAATAAAATACTTTTTTTTTTTTGACACTGGACCACAGCTTCAAGAGGGTTTTATAAAGAATATATGTTTCCAATTAGAGCAACATTAAAAGGCATTCACAGTCCAAGACAAATGATGTGTCCCATTGCTACAGAGCTGTTGTGGGTTTTCAGTTAAGATATCATTCTCTCTGTTGCAAATCTCTGAAAAGTTCTCAAAATAGGCACATGAGTTCTTTGTCCCCAGTTCCCTCATTAACTAACTCTGAACTTCTTGCCTTTGAAAACATGATTGCTTCAGCTCTTGACTGAATATCCAGTGGAGATTTCTGTAATAACTCTATGCTCCTTTTTTTTCTCCTCTGCTATCTTGTAAAGTTCCATTGGTCAATAAGGAGACCATTTTGACTCACCAAAATAGACTTTTGTTTCTGATCCTTTCTCTGTATTATGGCAAAATAGTAAAAGATATGTAGGGTAGTAGAAACAGCAAGATATTTGGAGCCAGGAACACAGTTCTGATTGTACCTCTAATTAGCTTTTGACTCAGGAAAGCCATTTACCCTCTTGGATCAATTTTCCCATTTAGATCAGTTTTTCAACTGGAATAATGGTGCCTCTTCCCAGGGATGATGAGAAAATCAAATGGGGGAAAAGTGAATGCTTTCTAAGCTGTTAAGTGCTATTCAAATGTTAGTTATTAAAAGCTAATGACAGTATTCACTGAGTGCTCATGAGGAACTTGGTACCTTGAAAAGCCTTATATTTGCACATCTATATTTACATGTACATTATTGTGCTGCATTTAATGATCAATTTATTGAATTTGTGTAACTAGTAAATAATACTTCAAAAATGTCATTTTTCTTAATGTTTAAACCTTGATTAGAAATATTTTCAACTTTTGACTGAGAATAAGAGAAAAACTCTGCAACAAACTTGCTTAAACAATAAGGAAATTTACTGTCTCCCATAATATTGAGTCTAGAGTGACAACTAGACTTTGTTTCCTTTGGCTACATTCTTCTAATCTCTACCTTTTACGACCAGTGTCACATGAGGCTACCTGTGTAATAGATTTCCAAGGCTGGGGAAGGCCTCAGTGGTTGTAGAGTCCAGAACCATCATGGTGAGTAAAATAAGAATTGTAGAGGTTCATGGAGCTAACTTGAGATAGCACTGTATATACAACTAGGGATTCTAGTCTCATCCTCCAATACTGTTCTAGAAAATAACTCTGGACCATGGCAGTGACTAGACAACCACAGTCCATTGTGGTGCTGTCGTTCAGAAGTTTATGCAGCCACTGGCTCCTCACAATTTTTAGATAGGACTATGTATTCCTTCTTCCTTCCATGAAGAGACGGGATCCTTTAAGTATTACTGTTGTTATTTTTCAATTCAAAGAGCAACATTCTGTAGACATGCTGCTACTGGATAATTCTGAGCTATTTTTCTTACCATGCATTACATACCAACAGATTTGTACCTCCATCATAGAGATAGTCTTGTTTATCTTTCTGTCTGTTAAGATACTGCTGGGCTATTTTGCTAATGTGACTATTCTTTCTAATCCTCTTCCTCAGGGAAGGAACAAATTTTGTTGTATGGTTTTAATTCTGTTTTTATTTTATTTTTTTAAGGATTTGAGGAGAGGGGGCAGAGGGAGAGACTCCCTGCTGAGTGCAGAGCCTGAGGCAGGGCTCAATCCCACAACCCTGAGATCAGGACCTGAGCTGAAACCAAGAGTCCTACTTTTAACCGATTGAGCCATCCAGGTGCCCCATTTTTAATTCTGTGTTGTTCATCTATATACTAAAAACGTGCTCCTACTAAGGTGTATAAATAATAAATATAGTAATAGGGGCACCTGGGTGGCTTAGTCAGTTAATCGTTTGCCTTTGGCTCAAGTCATGATCCCAAAGTCCTAGGATGGAGCCCTGCATGTGGTTCCCTGCTCAGCAGGGAGTTTGCTACTGCCTCTCCTTCTACCTGCCACTCCCCCTGCTTGTGCTCTCTCTCTCTCTCTCTGTCAAATAAATAAAATCTTCAAAAAAATAAGTATAATAGTAATGCAAAACAGCATACCAGACAATTTGCTATTAGGGTTTAAGGGAATTTCTGGCTGTGGTAATGATTTAGTCCAGATACTCTGCATCATAATTTTCTTAAGGAACATGAAGGCACTCTCTTTTCTCACATTTTCCAAATTAGGAGCAATAATAACATGAAAAGAACATTTGTGAGGTTAAAATGAGGCTCTGGGGTCAGTTACCAGTGCTAGCATTTATTAATGCTAAGCCCAAACACCCAAGACAGTTGTAGCTATAGCAGGTCTTGGATACCACTCTTCTGCTTAACATTCTTCCAGCCCAAGTGATCTATTTGCATTTCCTAAAATTTTTCCTTCCTTGAACATTGGTCTTATATTTTTCCAACGCCAAATCTTACCTTACTGTGTTCCCCTCACTTAGAAAGCCTTTTTTTTAGTGACTCCACCTACCTGAACCCCATCCTTGCACCAATCCTGCTGCAATATTGCTTTATCTCTTCAGTCTTCTTTAGACAAGCTCAGGCCAGCAAAACCCCAATATCCAATTCCTTTTTTTTTTTTTTTTTTTGCTTTTGTTGAATGCTTGTTGAACATCTCCTTTTGTAAAGTGAAATAAGACCTTGTTTATTAAATTTTTATTGTTTTTAAGATTTTATTTATTTGAGAGATATAGAGAGAGCATGAGTGGGGTGGGAGGGAGGGAGAAGTCTCCTCACTGAGCAGGGAGCCAGATGCAGGGCTCCATGCAGAGCTCGATCCCAGAACCCTTGGATCATTGGATCTGATCTGAAGGCAGACACTTAACTTACTGAGCCACCCAGGTACCCCTTAAATGTTTAAATCAAACCTCCATATCTAGATTACAAGGAGTTTGAGGGCAAAGCCTTGTCTCTTGCAAGTCACTCCCTCCAGACCCTGTTCTGTGCCTCTGGATGAAGCAGTTTCATGAATGCTTAATAGAGGGTTTTGGGTTTTTTTTGTTTGTTTGTTTGTTTGTTTGTTTGTATGACTAGAATCTGATAGTGCAAAGGTTTTAGACTAAGAAGGCAATTTTTGGTTTATGTAAGAGGAAATTACAAACTAGGACTAATGGTGAATTTTTAATAACAACATCATCAACAAAGATGTGTTATCTTTTGTTTGCTGTAAATATGTTTCCCCTTTAAGGCCTTTCACAAAGATTAGGTCAGGTCGTTTGGTCTTATCTCTTTGACCCATATTCTGCTTGACCTCTTGTCTGTCTCTTCATCAGCTGCACGTGGGGGCAGGAGAGGGAGAGGGTTTATTTTTTCTCTTTTTTTTTTTTTTTTTAAACTTTTTGTTTGTTTTCATTGAGCTTTCTCCAGGCTGACCTTTGCTTCTTCAATGTGTTTATATATTTTTCTTCTTAGAAGTTCTGGTTAGAACTCAGTGGCATTTCAGAAGTCTTGCTCTTCAAAATTAAGCCATTAGTGGGGCACCTGGGTAGCTCAGTTGGTTAAGTGTCTGCCTTCAGCTAAGGTAGTGATCCCAGGGTCCTGGATCAAGCCCCTGATGGGGCTCCCTGCTCAGTGAAGAGCCTGCTTCTCCTTCTGTCCATTCCCCTGCTCATTCTCTCTCTTTCTCTCTCTCTCGCTCTCAAATAAATAAAATTAAAAAAAAAAAAAAAAAGCCGTTACCTCTGTGCATTCTGTTTGGGTCTACCTAAGCTCCAATGTCTGCCTGACCCTGCAAGGTCAGCTGTCAGAGCAGTACCTCTGCCAGCCTGACATAGCTCTCTCTCTTGCACATTTAAATTCTCCCTTTAACCTTAGCAGTGCTGCCTTTAAAAGTTGACTTTCAACAGGTTTTTCGATTTTGCTAGCTCCCCAGCATATGGTGTTCGGGGGGTGTGTGTGAGTGTGTGGGTTTGCCCTTTACCAAGTCAATAACTACCTTGAGAAAGCTTAAGGAACTAAACAAAACTAGGAGAATAAGATTGAACACAGGTCTGGTTTTCTCCACCTTGTCTTCAATGTAGTTTCCTCACTTTTTTCATCTTTCTGAAATATCCATAACATTTTGACCCAAGACTTGATTCCCTCAACCATCCCTATCAATATTCTATAGTTTTGAACTTAAGAGGTCATAAAGCCATTTAAATAATACCAGAGACTCTTCAGTGGCTTTGAAGTGCTTTCCAAAGTATTCTAAGAACCCTCTCTCTGTCAGATTAGATTTTTATCCCACCAGCACTTATTTCTGCTTACCTGACTCTTTCCTCTCTCCATAGTTACAAGACCCAATTAAGCCATAATATCACAGTACAATTCTTTATTCTATCCATTATGACTTAAAAGGCATTGCTTAAAATACTCTGTCTTATATTAATTAATTCAAATTTCCCCATCCAGCTCTTCAACCATATTTTACCTTCATATGCGATTGAGTTTCATTCCCAGAGGATGCATCTGAGTCTTTTGAGGCCTGCTGCTACCCCCATCCCTGAAGCCTTCACTTCAACGTGCTCTGCTGCCATGGCTGAATTATCAACAGTCTTTTGTAAAAGACTGGGTGTGTGTGTGGTGGGGGGGGCAGTTTCTCCTTAGTTCTGGTCATCCATCTGACCCAGAAGAGCAGCCTAAGTTCAAGGGGGTGATAAAAACAACTGACACTGATCAAAGACTTCCTGTATGCAGGCACTTTCCTTCTGTTACTTCATTTAATTCACAGAAGAATTCCATGAGGTAGTACTTTAACTCCCCTTTTGCAGGTGAGAAAATAGAGGCATGGAGAGTTTAAGTTACTTGCCTGAAATCTATTAGTATACAATGGAGCCTGAATTATGAGCAAAAAGAGTAAACTTCTCTAATTTCAATTCTTAATCAATCCATCAAATGGAGTTTATGCAAGTATGCCCATCTCCCTTTTTTTAAACTGTGATTGTAAATATAGCATACAATTCATTTTAAAGTATGATTCTAAATTTTCAGTTTATAAGAACAATGTTCACAATTTAGATGATACTGTCTGGAATGGTACATTCTGTATATTTGGAACATTTCATCCCACAGTCACTGAAGCTTGTTCATGTCAACAACAGGCTTTACTGGCTCCTTCAGATAAGCCCATTTAATCTATTATAGCTCATCAGTAGCAAATATGGCATTAGTAGAAAACATACTGTAGTAAGGAACATTCACTGTGTTTAGAAACTCAAAAGCAGTATTTAAGTGTACATATATGTGTATATATATATGTATATATATAATACAAGTGTATATATTTTATTGTATAATACACATATATATGCATTTATATGTATAAATAGATACTTTTCACATTTTCAGTTATTAAATTACTTAGTATATGGTGATAATAGAGTTTCTTCTATAACAAGTGAGGTGTTGGATTGTGTATATCCTATTGTTCAGTGTATGTTTTTAAAATAATTTGGCAGAGATGAAAGTATTGGCAGGTGGGTTGCAGCTTTGGCAATTTTCACTCTAAGAAATCAATTGACAAAGCACCAAACAGGAGAATATATTACTCATTGGCTGGTAAGTCATAAGCCCCAGAGGCTGTTGATCATTCTGGAGGCTGGCTGCTTGCCTACTGTAGGGCAGATGGAAGAACTGGCTACAAAATCATTTGTAGCACTTGAAACCCAGCATGACTGGGGATCCTGAACATGGCTGGAAAAATATTTCTGTAGTAACTTGTCTTGTACTTATTAGTGAATTTGCATAGCCCAAGAGAGATCTGTTTTGTTGAGATGACTTCTGAACAAGTCAAACTCATGTTTCCAGACCTTCTAACACTATGATTATTATTGGATATTATTTGAACCAGTTCTTGTTTATGGAACACAGAAAACTTAATTGGAAATATCCATTTTCTGATTTAAGATTATTCATTGTAGTTTTGCTGCAATGCTGAAGGTGAAAGTACAGCTACTTATCATGCTATTATTTTGCCTAATTTTATGATTCCCCTCCCCTCCCCACAAAAAAGAATATGTCTTGTCATATCTCTCTTCCATTACAGTATAGTTTCAATAATGTGGTGGTGAGTGGATTACTGACATTTCTAGCCTTGTAGCTACAGAGGAAAATGAGTTATGTAGGGAAGCTAGCATGGCCTCACTGGCTCCCATTATCTCTAAAATAACAAGAATATAGGGTTAGGTTTCTTTTTTCTCTTCTTTTCTTTTCTCTCCTTTTTAATACAGGCCCCCAAATTTGCTTTTTCCTTTTGGCCAACTTCTCTTTTTACATCTTTTCTTCTCCTTTGGATAAACTCAACTCATGTTGGTATATTGCATTTTGATGAGTCTACAGCAATACTCTGGTTGGGTTTCCTGAATGAAGAGCTCTGGGAGAGATGAATTAACAAAGGAAGATGACTCAGTGAACAGGAGGTGGCAAAAATAGAATCAAGTGTTCTGGAACTCTCTCCTCTAGACCAACCCATCCTTGTCTTACAACACAACACACTTTTCTAGACTTTGGCTTTTTTTTTTTTTTTTTTTTTTTTTGACTTTGGCTTTTTATACCCTTCCAATCCAGTATCTTCCTCCCCTGATCAGTGCTGAATAAAAATACAAATCTTTCTTCCCTAGAGAACTACTCACCTTCTGCACACATACATATTTTCTCCTCCATGCTTACTATTCTCCTGTTTGCATGATTTTTTTTTTGTCAAAATGCAGGGATTTTTAGATTTCTCTTCTATGAAATTATAATCATGTTATATTCCTGCCTTGTGGAAAACATACCAAAATTATTTTGAGTAAAGAGTTGAGAATGATTACAAATTCTTGAATTATTAACATGAGGTTTGGGCAAATATAGATGGCTAATAATCTATATAATTATGTTTTGGGGGGGCAGCTTGTTTCATTTTACAATGATGCACGAAGGGACAATATCTTCCATTCATTGTACAAAGTACCTCCCACATTGGACAAAACATCCCCTTACCCATATTTAGGTCATTTGGATTTTCTTTGGGATATAACATAATCAGGAGAATATTGACAAGTAATTTACATATTTTGAATATATTACTTGCTCTTTGGTAGCTTTTAAGATTTTAATATTATTCACTAAATATTTTAAAAAGGCTTATCCATATAGACACCATCATTAATTTATGTTATATCAAATAATAATTTCTGAAAATCCATTAACTTTTACCAAGGTTATATTAAGACTATATTAAGAGACCAAGACTACCCCATGAGGAAACATATTAGGTGCAACCAAGGGAAGAATATAAGGAATCTCCTTGAGAGTTTTATACACCTGGGCTTCAATATATCTTTACAAAGTATTGCCTTGAAGTCATTTTTGAGAAAGACTTCTGTTTACAATGTCTTTGACATTCATTAACAAAAATGTTGGCAAAAAAAACTAGAAGATGTAGTGAGGGCTTATGCACTTTACAAAAACATTTCTTAAAAACACAAAAAAATCACCTCTAAAACTCTATTTTAGGCCCTGCTAATATTGACTGGTAGATAATTCCCAAGGAAAAAGAAACAAAGAGAAGGAGAAAAAGTAGATACATTTAAAATTAAGACATTAAGAGACATTGACAGTTTGATATGCCTCTAACCTAAAGGTAAAAAATCTATTACATTATAATGTAAATCAATAGAAACATGTCACATAATTTATAGAATGATGGTGTACCTACAGACTTTTAGAAATACATTTTTCATGCAGATGAAAGTAAGTTACACAGATATAACTACAGGCATATGACCACCAGTGTCAGAGCAGGGTTTCTTAATTGAGGATTTGTGAGCTCCAAGAACCTCAGCTAGCGTAAGTGACTATAATCCATCAGATAGATGCTGGTGGAGGTGATGGAAAAGGCAGTGGTGGCAGTGGGAATGGAATCCCCAGGGAGCAGTCAGCATCCCTATAGGAGGAACTTGAGTCCCAGGGAGCCGATGATGGACATCAATGGATCTGTGAAAGCCTTAAAACCATAGTCAAAAGTTCCATGTGATGGGATAAGCCAATGATACAGTTTAAATAATATTTGGTCTTTCCCCCATGGTTAGGGAGGGTCTTTTATTAACTTCTGTTAGATGACAGCCAAGGATAGCTGATTGAGTTGCAAATAGCAGAGGACTAAATCACTTTAATGTAGTAGAAATGTGACTTCAGAGATTAAAGGAATTAATAAAATGGCAAGAAAACAGTGGAGAAAGGGAAGGAAGTTTTTGGAGAAGTGGACTTTATTGGTGGTGAAGGAATAGACATGACCTTATTTTGGAAATACTTTCTATCATCTACCCACCTTTATATACCTGTATGATGAGAGAAGGACTCTTGCTTTAATATTGCCTTTTCTCTTTGAAATTTCTACCACATCATTTTACATCCTTCTCTTGTTTCTTCATCTACACTTCTAGTGTTTTGCTACTGACCTCCCTTGGAGGGATGTTGTAAGGCTTAAATCATTAATGATTATGAAGTGCTCTGGAAAGAGAAAGTATTGCTTCAGTACTAACTCAGATGTGCCTAGGAACTATAGCATGCAAAATACAAAGTAAAAGCCATGTTGTCAGAATTCCTTAAGGGGCCCTGGATCAACCAGGCCTCCCACTCACATCAGGGTGAATTAGGGCCACAGACTCGAAAGCACATCTTATGCTGCTTGGCTTGTGCATGCTTCTGTTACAACATTATTTTGACATTTTATGTGTTCATTTGTTGGACGAATCTAAACCCTTTTGTAACCAAAGGAAACCAAAGTGCTTACTATAAGCATTTTCCAAAGATGGTGTCAACCTGATTGAGAATGAAAAATTGATCTACTGAATAAAAATGTTGGAGTAGCATGTTTATTTTACTTGTTTGGTCAGACATAAATAGGGCAATGATGCAGGGGATGTCTTCTTTAAAACACACTATTTATCTAATGTTTTGGCAATCAGTGATATCTTCTTTCTCCTGTCCTCTTTTATTTTCTCTCTCTCTATCGAATCTAATACTAAGCCACCTCCACTATCTCATATCAGAAAACAAGGTAAGAGACCAGTGGAGGTATATAATCTATCTAGTTAATGCTAGAATTAAGACTAGAAACCATGCATCTGGTCTCCTCATCCTGAATGTTGTTTGATCCTTTCAAAGAGTCCCAACTGGCTTAATCAAACATTGACTCCTCCTAAAAGGACCTGAGCTTTTCCTTCAAAGTTCCAGGATAACTGTTATTCATAAAGCTGACTGGCCATGCATTTAGAGTGTAAGGGAGATCAACTGTAACATCTGTCATGTCCCCAAACTCTAAGATTGACTTCTATGCTCTACTTGGTTTGATAGGGTATCCCTTCTTTGCCTCCAGTCTACAGAACCCCTTTAAATATGACTTTAGGTGATAGACCAAGGTGGGTACATCAGTAACTACATTCTTCTTCTTCTTCTTCTTCTTCTTTTTCTTCTTCTTCTTCTTCTTCTTCTTTCTTCTTTCTTCTTTCTTCTTCTTCTTCTTCTTTGTATCTCTATATAGAAAAGTTAGAAAGGGGGAATGAGAGTAACCATCTAAATAAGCTCATGGAGTTTCAGTTTCCTAAGAATACTCAGTTCAAATGAAATTCTTCTAGATTGAATTATTCAGATGATTGCAGAAGCTCTCCATTTTATACTCCAAATACAGATCGAGACTCAATGATGGACACCTGAATATAATTCCCCATCCTTTTATTTCTCCTTCTGCCCAATGCCAGCCTCTTCTTCCTACTTCAGACACTCATAACTCTACTCTTTTACAAGTTCTTGCCCTCTTTATCTTGATAAAATTTAGTCTATATTCTCTGCAGACTGGAGCAGCCCAAAAGAGAAAGCATAGGTGGGACAGAGATGGGAAGTATGACACGGTTTTGTATGTACAGTTCTAGGTGACTGGGAGGGCCAGGGAAAGATCTCCTATGCTGCGGGCTTGGGAACAAACAAACATTATTACTATTAAAAGATGTTAAGTAGAGCAATTTGAGTTTTCACCACTTAGATGTGGCTGCATCACAGACCAATTTGGCCTAAGCACTGAGTCTCAATTTGTTTTGTGTAGGAACTTTTTTTGTTTGTTTATTTGGAATTTTTGTAGAAACCATCAGCCTTGAAAACCAGACTCACAAAGGACTGATTCTGAATATATGCCAGTTTATTCGACTATAATGTGACTAATCTAGTTTCGCAGCTTCAGTGGCCCTATCTTTTTACCTTTTCTTGGTGTGAAGAAGCCCAAGATGTAAAATTAGTGACTAGAAAATTGGTGACCATAGAAAAAGAATTGGAATGTTTAGTGAACTATTTAATCTAGCCTGTAATGGAGCCTAGAAGATTATTTCTATTCCTTCATGATGATCTCCTTATAATTAACTGTAGCATTGTGTGTCTGTTCATTCGATCAATATAAATTCTACAAGATGTTTCCACAATGTGCCAGTCACAGTCTTGTAGGTCCTTGTATTTATAAGTGAACAAAATAGACAATGACCCCTGCCTGCAATTATCTGTATCCTTCATCCCATGCTTTAAACCTATTAGAATATTTAGTTCCATTAGGGATAGGATCAGCATAATTCAGTGCACATCTTTTAGTTGTATGAATTAATAAAACTGACTCCTCTTAGCCAAATCCTTGTCCTTTGACATTTCATTTCCAGGCTCTAGATCAGTGCCATTCAATAGAACTTTCACTGCTGATGCAAGTATTATATGTGCTGTCCACTATGACAACTACTAGACATATGCAACACTGAGAACCAGAAATGTGGCAGGTGCAAATAAGAAATTGAATTTTTAATTTTATTTAACTTTAATTAATTTAAAGTTAAATTTCAGTAGCTGCACAGGGCTAGAGGCCACTGTCTCTATAAGATTAGAGACTGCTTCTGTTTTGGCAGCTGGCTGTCCAGGAAATAGTCATGGGCCATTCTGATGTCCAGGGATATGGAAATCAGAGTGCTCACATGTTAAATGTCAAGTAAAAGAAATGTACATAATCAGGAAGGGAGAGTTTGATTCCTCAGAGGATGTTATCAGTTAGCCGCTTATGTGGATACTTACTACTTTGGTCTTCAAGAGCTCCTAACAAGAGATTTCAACTGGTGCGAAGTCTGACAAGATGCTGTATGTAGTATGTGACCAGAGTTTGTCAGGTCTGGGCTAAAGTAGAGGTCTTTAAATACTAGCTATCAAGAGCAGAATTCCTGTTTCTGGGAGGGCTGTTGAGAGGGAGATAAAACCTGAGTCTTTGAGAAACTGTGACATTGGACTGGATTTTAAGCCTGACATTCCAATGTAGGAAGTACTCAGTGACTAGAATTGGGGGTACCAGGAAAAAGGCAGACTTCCAGATCAACAAACCTATTTTCAAAATCATACAGTGAATAGCAGCAAAGTTCCACACTGCTGAGTCCAGTAAACTAACCTAGCCTCTTCCATTCTTGCATGGAGCTGGCTGGGCTAGGAAGTGGAATGTATTTTTCCATCTGTTTTCAGGGACGACATGGGGAGAGGGGTAGCCAAATGTTCTGTTTGCTTTTTTGGAGATGTGATATGTCTTCTTGAGGGTGTTTAGAGGGAAGAAATCATCTCTTGGAAAGCACCTCAATATAAATTCATTATAAATCCTGTCAAGGTAGCTTATATGTATGACCAGTGGTTAATTCTCCTTATTTATGATGATTATTAAGCTTTAGTTTCATGACACCAACCAGAGTGAAGCCTGGCAGCCAAGGAATACTGTGGCATGCTGAGTCAGGAGAATCCACTGGGCATAAATTTATTCTGAAATCTCTGGGGCAGAGAACCAACATTTAAAGCAAAAGAAGCAGAAGCAGCAAGGCACATGGCCAGGTGCTAGAGAGAAGAGCAAGCATTAGGCTAGGAGAACCCCGATAAATTAATCTCAGCTCTTTGCTTTGTACAAAGTTTTGTTGGATTAGTCATATGCAAGGTGACTCTGTCCTGGGTCATTTCAAAGGACTTTCAAGGCCACAGGTAATTTGGAACTTGCAGCTCTCTACATACTTGAAATAATTTCTCAAATATAACTTGGCTTAAATGGATTCTTGTTCTGGCTCTGCTATTTATATAGCCTCATTGTTAAAGACATTTAACTTTCCGTAACTTGAGTGCCATATCAAAAGATTCAACTGAAGTACATGAGGTCTAAGGTATTTTTTTTTTCTGAATAAAAAATATCTACTTTGGTTTTTACTTGTTAGAGCTGAAAAGATTTTCATTTATTTTATAGGACAACAGTTTATCACTTGGGTTGGTTAGGAGAGAAGGCATCTGAATCTCAGGAAAGTGGTTACATTTACATACTCCATATTCATATAGCTATAAACTTATATTGAGTAAACCTTATATGCAAACCACCTAATAAATGCTTGACTAAATTTTCTCATGGTGCGCATGATCACTTTTCAAGTGGTGATCATCGTACCTAAAATTGTAACCCTCTACCTTATGTACTGGCATTCTTTGCCTCTCCTATCTGCTTTTTGTTTTGTTTTGCCCTCCGTCCTAATCATTTCTAGTATACTACAAAATTTACCTATTTTGTTTATTGTCTTCTCACTCTTCATACAAGAAGTGGTTTTTATTTTTTCACTGAGTCTATTTACTTAAATTGCTTCTTGCAGACAGCAGGCACTCAGTAAATATAGGTGGAATGAATGAATGTATCTTTCTAGCTGGTAGGGATACATAGTATACCATCTCTAAGAGTGAACCTTTTAGGTGGCACCTTCTGTGAGGATATATATGTTTTCCCAGAGTGTGAGGCAAAGACCAATACATATTCAACCACTGCCTTTCTTTTTCTTCCTTCACATCCAACTAGATGACATTTCTGTCCACTGTTGTGTTAGATGATGCTATGGATAGTGTTCTGGCCAGTGGATCTTCCGTCCAAATGAGTGGAAACAATCACTTCCACAACTGGCCACAATGACCTGCTTTCATGGACCTACCTGCACTGTCTTCTTCTGTCAAGGTGGTGGGGGATGGCAGTTGAACTGTCAACTGAAAGGATATTGCCATATAACATCCTGTTCTGGCCAAGATGAGGCCCCAAAGAAATCCTCAGTATTAGAACACACATTCTTAGAAAGCTTTATTTTATTTGTGTTTGTGATAGAAAAATTATTTATCTTACCAGCCTGATGTGGGGATTAAATAAAATAATATGGCATTTGTATAAGTCATATTGAGTAGTAAATATTTCATATTGAGTAGTAAGGAGTGCTGGGAGAGTAACACATCCGGACTCTATGGGACAATGGAAGGTTTCCATCTTGAACTCTCCCATACTTTGTCCCATGCATCTCTTCAATACTTTCATTTTGATCTGTGTCCTTTCTCTCCAATAAATGATAACTGTGAGTCTCTATCTTTCTCTGATGTTGAGATAAGTTGCATTATCAGGGTAAAAATAGTACGCACCTTCTTACTGTTCATTTATTCTTCTATGCATTTATTCAGAAAATATAAGCATGAAGGGCTGATGGTGGGCAAAGCACAGGATTCGCTTGGTAAGAAGTTGACAAGCATAGAATGTAGTAAAAGATTTAGCTAATGTATCCACATGGCTATAACTACACATCACACATACATCGGATATACCTCACACCTTGAAAAGTCATAAGTGAGTACACAGTATTCCGGGATTTTGAAGAAGAAAGAGATCTGGGAGGTTTCAGTGCTCAGAAAAGACATTTAGTCTATAGGATAATTGATTGAATAATTGAGTTTTCTAGTAGTGCTCTTCTAGAAGAATTGCAGCTATTTCTGGACAACTGTTTGATCAACATTTTTAAAGTTGTAACAAATGAATATATTGTAAATATTTCTGAATTTAATGGCCAAATTTAATTACTTAACAATATATCACTATTTTATGTATTCTCTCTCTCTCTCTGTCTCTGTCTCTCTCTCTCCCTCTCCAGAGATAGTCTTCTGAAAGAGACATTACTTAGATGTCAATGATCACTTACTCATTTTCCACATATTATTCTCTTGCTGTAGATATGAAATAATTTCAGATGAATGGCCTACTGAGATGGAAGTTTTATTGGTTATTCCTCAAGGAGACCTGTAACCTGATTTTTCTCTTAGAAGAGCCACCAAGTTGCTCTTAGAGTTTAATGGGTTCGATCTAAGAGAATAGATAACCAGGGAACTGTACTCATTTCCTGTATTATTAGTTCCTTTATGATTTTCTTGCTCATTCATTCCACAATAATCTTATGAATCAGAACCTTTAGCCAAGGACACTCTTCACACAGAATGGCAGATACTTGGGAGATACTTTCAATTTTCTTGGTCATCTAGAAGAACCAATTATATTAGTTAATATTCTGACAGCCACGGAGCTTTCCACACCATCCAAAGTGGTCAGCTGAAGGTACTTCTAAAAGAAATACTTCTTAGCCATGTATAGATGTCCATATTATTTCTTTTATTCCCTTTAGATTTTGGTGAGGAGTTTGGATCCAGTTATAGGTGACTCAAAGAATATTAGGCATAGGGAAGCCCCAGTGGCACAGTGGGTTAGTGCAGCCTGGGGTGTGATCCTGCAGACCTAAGATTGAGTCCCACGTCGGGCTCCCTGCATGGAACCTGCTTTTGTCTCTGTTTTGTCTCTGCCCCCGTCTCTCTCTCTCTCTGAATGAATTAAAAAAAAAAAAAAAGGAATATTAGGCATATATGCACTTGTAGGTATGCATCACCTATGTATATCTATAGTCTCTGTGTATATGCATATATAAAACTTATATCCCTTATCACTAATTAAAATAGTGCATTTTGTTTATTTATAACTTTTTAAATATTTGAAATAATTAGGTTAATAGGAAGTCCCAAAAATAGTGCAGAGAGGTTCTGTGTACTCCTCGTGGAGAAAACACATTTTACCTGACTATATTATCAAAGCCAGGAAATTGACATTGATACAATGTATATGTACATAGTTTCAAGCCTTTTGATCACATGTGTAGGTTCCTGGAACTACCACTATAGGCACACAGAAATATGACATTACCACAAAGGTCTACTTCATGCTATCAATTTTGTAGTCATACTTATCCCTACCTCCACCATTCTAACACTTCGCAACCATGAATCAGTTTTGCATCTCTATGATTTTTGTCCTTTTGAGAATTTTTTTAAATGGAATCATATGGTAGGCAACCTTTTGAGATTGCTTTTTTTTTACTCAGCATGATGTCTTTGAGATATATCCAAGTTGTTGCATATATCAATAGTTTGCTACTTTTATTGCTGAAAAATAGCCTGTGGAATTGATAGTTCATAATTTGCTTAACCATTGATCAATTGAAGGGCAGTTTGGTTGTTTTAAATTTTGGCTATTACAAATAAAGCTGCTATGAATATTCATGTTTAGGTTTTTGTGAGGATATAAACTTTCATTTCTATGGGATAAATTCTCAGAAGTATGATTGCTGGTTCATGTTGAGTTCATGTTGAGTTTTTAAAGAAACTACAGAAAAATTTTCCAGACTGCATGTAGTTTTGCACTCCTACTGGTAATGCATGAGAGATCCTTTTTCTCCGTATCTTCACCATCATTTGGCATTGTCATTTTTTTTTTCTAGAGGTTCTTAATAGGTGTGTAGCAATACCTCACCATAGTCTTAATTTGTGTTTCCCTGATGGCTAGTGATGGCAGCATCTTTTCATGTGTTTATTTGCCACCCAAATATCCTCTTCAGTAAAATGTCTCTTTACATATTTTGCCCATTTATAATTGGGTTATTTTTTACTGTTAAGTTTTGAGAATTCTTTGTGCATTCTACATATGAGTCTTTTGGCTTATATGTGATTTGCAAGTATTTCCTTCCAGTCTATATCTTGTCTCTTCATCCTTAAATAGGGTCTCTCACAAAGCAAACTTTTAAAATTTTGGTGAAGTTTGATTTACTGATTTTTTTTTTCTTTATGGTTTATGCTTTTGTTGCCATGTCAAATTTTTCACCAAGTCCAAGGTCCTAATGATTTACTCCTATGTTTTCTACTAAAAGTTTTATAGTTTTTTATAGTTGTATGTTTTACATTTAAATATATAGCCCACTTGATTTTAATTTTACATAGAACGTGAGATTTAGATTGAGGTTATTTATGTAATTAGCCCATGATATCTAATTGCCATAGAAGCATTTGTTTAAAAAAATACATCGAGCTTCTTTTACACCTTTGTCAAAAATTATTTGGCCATACTTGTGTGGGTCTACTTTTGGGTTCACTATTCTGTTTCATTAATCTGTGTGTCATTCTCTCTGCCAATACTATACAGTCTTGAGTAATGTACCTGTATAATAAGATTTAAAATGAGATAAAATGATTCCACTTTCCTTTTACACAACTATGTTAGCTATTCTAGTTCCTTTGCCATATAAATTTAAAAACAGCCTATTTGTCTACAAAGAATCTTGCTGAGGTTTTGATTGGAATTATGCTAAATTTATATACAATTTAAGGGAAATTTGACATTTTTATTTTGTTGAATATTTTGATCCATGAGCACAGTATGCTTCTCCATTTATTTAGAACCTCATTGACTTCTTTCATCAATGTTCCAAAACTTTCAGGTGAAATTCTATATATTTTTTAGAGTTTTACCTAATTATGTTATTTTTGAGTGATTATAGGAAATGTGATTGTATTTTTTAATTTCAGTATCCATTGTTAGTGTATAGAAATGTAATTGATTTGTTGATCTTGTATCTTGTGACCTTGCCAAACTCAGTTACCACGGAAGTTTGTTTGGTTAGTTATTGTTTTGTTTTGTTTTGTTTTTTGTTTGTTTCTTGAAATTCCTTAGGATTTTCTACATATATCATTGTGTTATGTACAAATAAGGGTAGTTTCTTTTCTTTCTTTCTACAGCTTGTGTATTATTTTCTTACCTTATTGCACAGGCCAACAGTGTTAAGAGTACATCCTGCTTTATTTCCTTTTTTTTTTTTTTAATTTTTTTTTTTATTTATTTATGATAGTCACACAGAGAGAGAGAGAGAGAGAGAGAGGCAGAGACATAGGCAGAGGGAGAAGCAGGCTCCATGCACCGGGAGCCCAATGTGGGATTCGATCCCGGGTCTCCAGGATCGCGCCCTGGGCCAAAGGCAGGCGTTAAACCGCTGCGCCACCCAGGGATCCCATCCTGCTTTATTTCCAATCGTGAGGGAAAAATATTCAGTCTTTCACTATTACATATAATGTTTTCTATAGGGTTTTTAATGTATATTTGTATTTTACAAGTTGAGGATTTGTTTTTCTATATGAGAATTTCTATCATGAATGGATGTTGAATTCCATCTAGTGCTTTGGATGCATTAATTGATATGGTTACATGGGATTTTTTTTTTGGCTGTTAATATTATAATTACATTGATTGAAAAGAACATTTTTATTTTATTTTTGTTTTTTTTAAAGAACATTTTAATAGTTCTTCAATTCATGATTAGAAAGTAGTTAATTTTGCACAATAAACATCTCATCTTGTGAACAACTAAATTGTTGGATGAATATGAAAGGTAAATTAAAAAAAAGATAAAGCTATGAAAGCTGATACAGTGTTGATATTAGAAATAAAGAAAGAACCAACCCATAGGATTTCACTATAGCACACAGGTTAACTTAGTTTGTATTCAACTATATTACGTCTCCCTGGTATTTCTTTTTTTGTTTATTTTCCACTACCACCTCCTTTTGTCTGTAAGGCTGGGTGTTCCCTGACTTGAAATCTCCCAAGGAGGCCACATGCAGGAGATAAGTGGCCATCTGCTTATTTAGTGGCAACACAGTAAATGGCATGATGTTCTGGTGGAACCATTCTGTTAATAGAAAACTTAGGAGTCTTCAGTTTCAGCATCTGTATCTGACAAAGAGACAAAGATAGAGCAAAGGCAGGATGAACAATGAGAGTGAAATAACATCCCTGTGTAAACCTATGCGTGGTGTAATAAGAACATTTAAAGCTTATAAGAAAAATTTCAAAAGACACAACAATAATATGTTGCTTTTATAGTAAAATGGCATGAATTGGTAGAGAAATGACCCATTGAGAGAATATTCTCAGCCCATCAACTTTTCCCAAGTAGAGGAAATAAGACAGTGTCCATTGCCATTGATCAGGAAGGCCAACTGTGTTGAGCACCATTTGATCCATACTATATAAACTACTGCAGGCAAACTGCCTCCCATCCAGCCCTGACCTGTCTGATGTGCTTAGATTGTATTACTGCATGAGGAAGAGAAAGAAATATGCACCCACAGGTTCATTTGGGAGCAATAAAAGCTCAGATTTAGTGCAATGTAAATAAATGCTATAGAGACAGAAAGCAAGATGAATTATCATTATTATCCAGTATTTTTATAGCACTTTATATTTTGTAAATGGCTACACAGTCCTGTAAAATATATCTGTGGGGGTCTGGTGGATGGAAATGTTGTGGGCTATAAGGAATAGCAGTTAGCATATCCATTAATAGTGCTGCTTACGTTTTTATTGTCTAAATTGTTCACATGAACTCACCTCTCTTATTTTCTTTACAATAGGTTTTGGTAACTTTTGATAATTACTAATATAATTTTAATGGATAAGTTTAAATTTCTTTGGGTTTAAATTTCCTGGTACAAGCTTGACTTTATGTGACTGTATTATTGCATAGAATATAAGCATGAAAACTGGGCTAAACGAAGAACTTTTTATGTGTAATAAAACAATGACTAATATGGCCTTCCTGACTGTATTTAATATTCTTCATTAAAGGTGTCCAGGCTTTTGAATTTTGCTGTTTCCTGCAACCCCCCTTCCTACTTAAATAAGCATCATGCCACTGCACCAAGTGTATTTTAGAGGCCTTAAATGTATTGGCCATCTGTTCAGTTTACTGGTAGGTAGACCCACTTTAAAGCTTTCTGCCCTGTTGTTCCCATGAATTCACCCATATTTGTCAGTACAGGCACTTTGGCTTTTTTAAATGTGGGGAAAAAAACCTGTCACTATACCTAGGCGTGCCCCACTGCCTTTCCCTGTGTAAAGACTGCTTAGTTTATTATGCATCTAGCATTGGGGGGATGGTTTCCAATTGTCCCTTTATTCTTGTTTTTATTGATTATCCCTCAATCATCCTGAATCAAAATCTTAACTCTCACTGGACTAGAATTCAAGAATTTCCAGAGATTTATTTAATAACAAATTAATGACTGAATTATGAGCCATGTCAATGGTTTCTCAGATCTTCTTTCCATCAGCTCATTGCAAGCATGTTTATCTGCATGTCTTCCCTCCCTCTTTCACTGAGATTATGGACAGCTTGGAAGAAGGGCCCAAAGGCAGTGCTCAGCATGGAGTAGGCCTGAGATGTGTGTGCTCACCAGTGGACTGAGCCTCTAAAGGGATCCTTGCATGAACTGGAGAAGGCAAAAGCATTACCTTTAAGTTTAAAAACCTGGTGTAGACAATGTGACCAAAAATTGTATAAACTGGAAAGTGTGTTTGATCCAGTTTGTTGCTTTGAACATTCTAGTAGCTGCAGAAAAGGAATAAAGGGAGGTCTCAAGTGAGTCATAAGAGAAAAGTTTAAAAATCACAAAGTTTAATCTGTTCACAGCTGTTTTACTGACAAAGGCAGAAAGAAATTCAACAGTGCATTTGTTGGAAAGAATCACATTTTACTCTGATTAAGAATATGCTGAGACTTGCTTTTTAGGGCAACTTTATAATTGTACCACACATCAGTTTTTAAATAACTGGAAAAAAAATGTTCTGTAGTTCTAAATTATTCTTTGAGGGTCAGAGATTTAAGGCAGATGTTTTAGATCAAAGGCAGTATTTTGTAGAAAATATCCTTATATTTCTGAATATTGAAAAACCTATATAAAGATATTATAATAAGAAAAGAAAAAAAAAGATGTGTGCCTTGTTCAGAGCCTCTGTCCAAACATCAAAATCCTGAGGCTCTTTAAACAAAAATATGGGGAGGAAAATACTGTTTGTAATCAACAAGATCTCTGATTTCATGCTTTTAATTGCAATGAAGTTTTTTTAATGAAATAAATTATTTCATTTAAAAAGAACATTTATTTAAAAAGAACAAATTGATCACACAAAATTAAAATTTTAACCCAGTTGCAGTTAAAGGAAAACAAAGTTATCCAAAGTTATATCCACTGAAAAAAATCCTGGAATGTCTTATTCTTACCCTCAGTTTATCATAAAATGCATAAAATAAGGGAAACTAATTGAAATGTCAAGATCTGAAAGTGATTGCTAATTTCAAGTGGACAAAAACCTTTCCTTGTTTTAACCCAAGAGGAAACTACTTAGTAAATTCAGACATAAGGCCTTAAGGTAATGCCCAATAGTCAGCTGAAGTGCAGGCAGAATAGAATAGAGTATGATATTCTTATTAGAAATTTCATTTGTCTCCTTTGAACATAAAATCCATCTTCTGAACATTTTTAAGCTTGGGCCAACTGTTTATGTCCAGTGAGCCCTCATTTAAGATAAGAAGAAAATTAAGTATAGAAGCTTCCAGTCTCCTTTTACTCAGTGCTTTTTTATTTTTTTCCTCACTAGCTTCTTACCTGGCTATTCTAGAAACATCTAAATCATATTCTGAGCTTAGTGCTATTAATACCAGCTGCCAGAAAATTAAAGTGATACTTTTTGGGGAGAATGAACATATTGATAGGAACATTGAAAAATGTTCATATATTGTTAAAATAGCATTGACACATTTTATTAAAGAAAAAAAAATCATTTAAAATCCTAGTACTATAATTCAACTCTTCTTTCTCCCTGACCCTTCTTGTGTAATGCCATCTGAGCAGGGAAGTAAGATATATAAGATCTACTTTGCATATAGCATTTCTATGTTGTCATATCATTTGTAACTTTGCTGTTTAATCTTGAAACACTATCTTATCAATTTAATATTCATAATCTATTAACTGTTTTCCTATGTGGAGAAATTTAACTCATTCAACTTATAAAAATACTGTAGGTAATATTGGAAACATTGTTTCTGGGCATAAACTTTTTCCTTCTTTTGGATTATTGTTTCGGAATAAATTTTCTTGGGAGAGTAAAGCCGATGGATATTTTTTTCACTTTTGCATTATTATTTTCTGTAGTGGTATCAATAAACAGTGCTGGTACCTTCAGAAAAATTTTCAAACACCGTAATACAAAGCCCAAGGAGCCAATGAAAACGTCAAAGACCACTACCAAGAAAAAAAAATAATAAGTCCAAGATTTTTTAAAGTTAGTAAGACTTTTAAAACTAACTCTTCATTCTAGCTTCTCCTAAGAAAGCCTCTGATTTTAGCATTTTCTAAATGGGAAGATTATTTAATGATACATGTTTTGGACCTAAGGAATTTGACATTTCTTGATATTATCTAATTATTGCTTCACCTTAATTCTTATGCATGAAAATGCTAAACTGTATATGTCAGAAGTAACTTCAGTATTATCACTTGACATAAATTACAATGAGAAGATAAACATCTTCATAAACTGTATCATTTTTTTTCAATTTTCAGAGGTTTATCAGATGTTCCTAAAATGACATATCAAAAGTGAAGGGATCACTTTTGTCCTCACTTGTTTCCAAAATTCTTTCCCAACCTAAGGTTTTTTTTTCAGCCAGAGAACTGTAAAACATATTTCTCAACATATATATTGTAGGAAACACTAGCACTTAAGATGAAATTTCCATAAAGAAGAGAAAACCGTGAAATGTGTAAGTTTAAAATTTCTCAAAATGTGGTCACTAGGCTACTCACATCCATATCATTTGGGAACTTGTTAGAAATGTAAGATCTCAGGCCTGCCATAGACCTACTCAATCAGAAAACTCTGGAAGGAGAGCCAGCAATCAATATTTTAATAAGCCCTGTAGGTGATCATGCTGCTCATGAAGGTGTGAGAACCACTGCTTTAGTTTCTTCTTAATAACTTATAAATGCCATTACCTTATTAAATGAGAATTTCTACAGAGGAAAGAAAAACTGCATGCCACAACACAATAAACATCTCCAAACTTTGTCCCAACTGTTGACCATGGACCATCAAACATCACACCTTATAGAAACACCTTATTTGAGTCTAGGCTCAAATTGTAGTTGCTAGCTTCAACTTGAGTTGTTAATACATTTACACATGTTCGTTAGTATCTGATATATGTCTAGTTCTAGATCATGAAGAAAGCCACAGCCCTTTATTAGTTAGTAGCAGGATATTTCCCTGCCTGTGAATTGATTCACCCTTTGTTATCCCAAAATATTTGTCTGTAGTATATATCTTAATACACATGAGTTATATGTGTCTGGTATGAAATGTGTCATCATAATGTCTTCAGTGTAACCAATAGTGATAGGAGAGATTCTATCTGCATTTGTTTACTATTAGAGATGATAACATATTCGAGTGAAAATTAAGTGTTGATGTTCAGTAAGTGAACAGATCCTAAGGGAAATTTAGCTTTGGGACTATAGCTTTGTTATCTGATAAGAGGGAAAAAGTGTTATAAAATGAGGTATAAAACAATAAAATGGGAAGTTGGAAACAATTGTCTTCATATATTCTGTAAAGTTGCAAGTTGAATTTCTACCTCTTCGTTGTTCTGAGTTCAAGGGTTAATACTATTTTGATAGCTGACTTTGAAACTCTAGTCAAATTTAGTGATCAAGCTTTAAGCATTTTATTTAAACATCTATAGGCAACATCCTCTATTAGCAACAGTCTTTATACCTTTTGTAAAAATTAGATGTTTAAGGGAAATGTTATGTTTTATCTCAACAAGAAAGTCTTAATTTGTGTATGTTTTAGCTTTGTGTCTCTTATCCTGGGCATTTAAATTACAAAGAAATTCCACAGTTCAAATGAGCATGAAGTTGTTTGGCAAACTGAGATTATGAAGCTACAAAACTCCTGGTAGACGGTATCTATAAATAGAAGTCCCTCACATGGAAAGTCTTCTGAACAATATAAATGGCCCTTTTTGAAAAGGAAGTGGAGAGGAGGAAAGCCTAAAGCGATTTAAAAGACTGTAATTGGAATTAGGTTTCGATAATTAGGTCCCACTAGACTGAGTTCAGGCTTTCTTTTTCCTCAAACAAACAAAACATAAATGAGTGTAGGATGTCATTTCTGCAGGAATGAAAATAGAAATGGAATTTTAAATAATGACTGTAAAGCAAAATGAGGCATTGTAATTCTTGTACCTGGAATCATTTCATAATGGAATGCAAATTAATTCTAAAACTCTCTGACCTCCATTTTGCTAATTATAGCCTAAAATCATTCATTTAGTTTAGTTTTGTTTTGTTTTGTTTTAGAAAAAAAGAAAATGTATAGCAAGGTGGAACTATTTGTTACAACTACCTTGAATTTCATAAAAAAGTTATATGATTGCCTCTATGGCTGAATGATTTCACATTTCTGTTGTGAATATAAAAAAACAATGATGATATTGGTAGGGAGTGAATCCATTATGATTATTTGAAATCATTCATAAGCTTAAAATTTTATTCATCCTTCACCAGTGAGCTCATATGGGATGTTTACTTATTATAGATTCTTCCTAAATTTCCGAAAGAAGTAAAACTGGAATCTCCTTTTCAGCTTTGAAAAATACAAACCTGACTTTCAATTAGGTAGCATTTATACAAAAGACGGCCTGTGGTTGACCGTCTCACATAGATGTTTAACTAAGAATTTCTATTTCTGTGATGGTAAAACGTATGTGAGTTGAGGCGAGGTGAAGGACATGTAAATCTCCTGAAGTCTACTGCCCAGTAACATCAGATTCTCTTCATCATTTTGATGACTGATGTTATCAGTTTATCCAGTAGGGAAACAAAAACTGGAATGTCATGAAAATGTATGCCATCAAAAAGTTTCTATTAATATAGATGAAGAAGTAAATGGTATAGTCACAGATATTCCTAAAATACCTATCAAATAAGATTGGGAGATGGGAATGAAAAGTTTGGACCTAATAACAATGTCTTCTCACTTATTTATACTCACCTCTCTTTCTAAAAATAATTTCAAGCTATGTACAATTGGAAAATCTCGACTTTATTTTTCAAGGTTAACTTGAATAGAAATGGTAAATCAGAACATATGCAAAAAAAACGTAAGGCAGGTGGTAATACAGAAATGATATCAGTTATGAAATTTTGTGTAGTTAGGCTCTGAGCTCCTTATGAGCAAAGGCAAATAAAAATCTATATTTTCATACTGTCTTAAGTTTTAACTCTAAGTATAGTGAAGGCATTTGTTAGCCTGATAGTATACCATATAGACATACTCCACAAATGTTTGCTGATGACTTTTATCTGTAGGTCATGTGGTTCAATTGTCAATGTCCCAGTCACCTTTTAAAATCTCAGTGATTTTATCTTATTCTGAAATCACTCAAAGCCAGTCAACCAACCAACAAACATTTTTCTTCAGTTTAATTCACTGCTCAGCTTGTTAATGTTGCAAACCTGAGCAGTAAGATAGTTTGGTAATTGACTGGATTGCTCATCATTGCTTGCCTTTCAATATAACAAACTGGAATAGTTGTTTTCAAATCTTGTGGCCCAGAGTCCTCTTAAGGGGGTTTCAGAATCCACTTCCTAGGTAAAAGGGAGAATGATTAACCCTGGACAATATACCCAAAACTATTTTGCCAAAAACAACTTAGCTTTTCTCTGTTTTACCATGTTGGATTCTACTCTGATTTGCTTTGAAACGTCTGCTAAAAACAAATTGCTATAGTGGAAGGAATTCATACCTGACCCTGAATAGGATGAGGTTTGTAGAACCTCTAACTCAGGTATCCTAGCTCAAATTGATGGTTTTCTGAATGGTAGCAATCCCCTGAAATTATAGGAAAATTCTGTGTATTTCACACACAACCTATCTAGATGGATGGCCAATAGTTATGTTTTTTTAAATTATTATTCTTTTTTTATTATCATTACATTTCAGAGATGTATTCAGAGAATAAAAAGATTACTTATTATTTCCCTCCAAACACAGCTACTCTTTTTAATTTGGTTTGCATGATTCCAGTTTATCACTTTATACTTTTACTATATATGTAAAATATTCGTCAAAATATATATTGTATTAATTGTATATTTCTGAAGTATTTCACAAATATTATACTGTACATATCATCATCCATCTCTTTCTCACATTACTTTTTTTTTTTTTTTTACAGATTTTATTTATTTATTTTGAGAGAGAGCAAGCAGGGATAGGGGCAGAGGGAAAGAGAGAATCTCAAGTAGATTCCATGATGAGCACAGAGCCCAGCACAGGCTCAATCTCACAACCCTAAGATCATAACTTGAGCCAAAGTCAAGAATAAGAGGCTTAGCCATCTGAACCACCCAGGTGCCTGACATTTTATTTTTGATTTCCATATTGAAACATATAGATTCTTATTCATTGATTTTTTTAAAAGATTTATTTATTTATTTATTTATTTATTTATTTATTTATTTATGATAGAGAGAGAGAGGCAGAGACACAGAAGGAGGGAGAAGCAGGCTCCATGCTGGGAGCCCAATGCGGGACCGATCCCAGGACTCCAGGATCGTGCCCTGGGCCAAAGGCAGGCAGCAAACCGCTGAGCCACTCAGGGATCCCCTGAGTCACCCCAGGATCCCCTTATTCATTGATTTTAATTGAGAGCTGTAATTCCATATTATGAGTAAGACACATCTGATCAATTTCATCTTTATGGAAAATATTAAAGTGCTTTCTACTCCCTCACTGTGACAAAGAGCATGCAAGTAACATCTTTACACACATGTTCAAAGGTTGAATTAGGCTGGGTATATAATTAGACTCAGAGGGTGCAAATCTTCAACTGTATTAATAAAACCCAAATTATTATCCCAAATGGCTGTGCTTGTTTACATTCTCCACAGCATTTATTAGGACTCATGTTTTTCTGCATTCAACAATAGCATTTTCATTGTATACATAAACCACATCTTCTTTATCCATTCATCTATTCATTTGGGGAATATAAATAATAGTGAAAGGGAATATAAAGGAAGGGAGAAGAAATGTTGGGAAATATCAGGAAGGGAGACAGAACATAAAGACTCCTAACTCGGGGAAACGAACTAGGGGTGGTGGAAGGGGGGAGGGGGGCGGGTGTTGGAGTGGAATGGGTGACGGGCACTGAGGCGGACACTTGACGGGATGAGCACTGGGTGTTTTTCTGTATGTTGGTAAATTGAACACCAATAAAAATTAATTGAAAAAAAAAACAATAGCATTTTCAGATTTTAGTTTTTCCATTTGAATGAGTATGAAACAGTATCTCTTTGAAACGGTATCTCATTGAGGCTTTAAGATGCAGTTTCCTGATTACTGGTAAGATCTTCTCTATTTACAATCCATCGGGTTTCCTTTCTGTGAATTACTCTTAATGTGAATTGCTCACTTTTTTCCCTTAACGAGTTAATGCCTTTTCCTTGTTGCGAAATAAGTGTTCTTTATATATTTATTATTATATACTTTGCCCATTATGTGTGTTGCTTGCTTGCATTTATTTATTTATTTATTTATTATCAATTTCTTATTTATTAAATATTTTACTTGAGAGAGAGAGTGAGCAGGATTGGGGGTGGAGGGGGGAGAGCAGGAGAGGGTGAGACAAGCCAACTCTGCAATAAACATAGAGCCTGCCTTAGGCTCAATCTCAGGATCCTGAGATCATGTCTTGAGCTAAAATTAAAAATAGTTTACTACTGAGTCACCCAGGTGCCCTATGTGTTGCTATTTTTTATAAATTCAGATTGGAACTACTCTTTTAACTTTTCCATGGAGACTTTTATTGTGTTTTAAATTTTATTTTCAAAATCTGTACTGATTTTTTTTTATGGTTTTTACCCTTCATATTTTTTTTTAATTTTTTTTTTACCCTTCATATTTTATTTTATTTATTTTTTTTTAAATTTTTTTCATATTTTATTTTAAAAATGCTTCCTATCACAATCTCATGAAACAATTCTATTAATTCTTTTTTTTTTTTTTTTTTTTTTTAATTTTATTTATTTATTCATGAGAGACACACAGAGCAAGGCAGACATATAGGCCGAGGGAGAAGCAGGCTCCATGCAGGGAGCCCGATGTGGGACTTGATCCCAGGTCTCCAGGATCACACCCTGAGCCGAAGGCAGATGCTCAACGGCTGAGCCACCCAGGTGTCCCAATTCTATTAATTCTATAAATTCTTACAGAAACGACTAAATTTTTGTATTCATATGTAGTCCATCAACTCATCTGGCCTTCTTTGATAGGCCATAGTTTCCATAAATGCACAACTGTATTTCTGTTGATCTCTTTTTGATATGTTGGACTATCTCTGTTACAAATGTAAACTGCTTCAATGATTCTCATTTTAAATCTTGATATCTGTAAGGATAAAGCTCTATGTGTCTTATTTATCATTTTCCGAACTGATTTAAATATTTGTGAGCTTTCTTCTTCCAGTTGAATTATAGGATAATTTGTCATGTTTTCAAAAGTTTCTTTTGGGATTTTTATTAAGTACAATTAAATTTATAATTTAATGAGAACTGATAATTTTCTGAACTTGAGTCCTCTTATCAATGAATATTGTATATTTATGCATATTTTTACATTTCTTTTTTCAAATTTCCATTGCTTTTCCTGGTAGCTTTTAAAATCTTTATCTTTTATGTGTTTGTCTTCTAGTTTCATTTTGACATGTCTGAATTTTTTATTTATTGTAGTCTGTCTGGTGTTCATGTTTTTACACTTTTTTTTTTTTAACCCTCCCAAGATATGGGCACTCTTGTCTTTCTTCAATTCTGGAGAATGCAAAAATTTCAGAAAGAATACACACATACAAACACATGTATGGTCTTTCATGGCCCCCAAATTCTTTCATTTTTTTTAAATCTATACCAAAACCATTTTAA
This sequence comes from Vulpes lagopus, assembly GCF_018345385.1. Lineage (NCBI taxonomy): Eukaryota > Metazoa > Chordata > Mammalia > Carnivora > Canidae > Vulpes > Vulpes lagopus. The sequence goes on from NC_054841.1 coordinate 40,397,220, forward strand.
ACCAGAATAATGCTATTTATATCTTTCTCTATTTGCCTTCCACTTAAGATTCATTTTAAGAAAGGATCACAGCTTTCCCTTAGCCTATGAAACTTTCCTTTATACAATTATGTTTTAATATTGTAGAGATATTTTATATAATTTGTCTTTAGAAACTCTACCACCAAAAGAATAGAGTACCACTATTTCTGAGCAAAAAAGAGAGAAGCTCTTCCAGTTTCATATCCTGGACCTACCCACTATTTTACCATACATATGGTAAAATATGTATATATACCATACACATATACAAGCACTTGTACATACTCTATTGCATTTTTAGCCATCGGAGAGTTGGGTAAGATGCATATTAATCACTTTTGATGCTAATGGTAAACAGCAATCTTTTTTTTAATCGTACTATTTGCTTTGATGGGGTTAGTTATCATATAAAATTTATGACTTTGCCCCAGTCCAATGCATAACAGAGAACAAACAATTGTGCATAGAAGAGGATGGATGGGTTTGGTAAAAATTCTTCACAATTCAAAAAAAGGGATTTGTTTGTTCAGGAAACAGGCTGAATTGGATCAGCTTCCATAGTTCCTGCCTCCACCTGTATATTCTTACATTTTACAAAATTTGCCAGTATTCTATTATTCAAGTAAACAGTGCAATTGTCCATATAAATCATTCATCTTGGTATCACTAAATCATCTAACTCAGAAGATGTATCCATTGAGGGATGAAATTATTCCCATTTTTTTTAAATTTTAGATCCATTGGTCTACCCAGTAGTACAGCAAACATTTGCTGCCATAATAAAGTCATATGGACTTGGATCTATCCTCCCTATATGGTGCCAGATAATACACTGTTGATTTGGACCAACAAGGTGGAGAAAATTAAGCCTTGCCAATCCCAGCTAGTCTTTTAATTGAAAGAGCTCCAAGAAAGACTCAGGTGCTATAATTGTGTGGTAATTTGGTAAGGCAGCTACTAATTATGAATCAAGAATGAGAACAACCTTGGGAAAAATCTCAGTATGCCAACATTCACCAATTGCAGAACTAAAGTCTCAGCCAAACAGTAATTTGGAAACTTATTAGAAGGACTACAAAAGTAGAGGTACCTGGGCCAGATGACTCTCCACTCCCTCTGAACTTTGAATTAATCAGAGATTATTCAGAATTACCTTTCTGGAGAGCTTTCCATCTATTCCTCCATTCCTTAAAAACAAAAAAATTAAGATTTAAAGAGAAGTTGACAAAACAAAGAGGAAATAGGGTTTTTATTGTGTGCCTATTGCATTTTGAATACTATGCTAGACATTTTCATATTTTAGTTGATTTAATTCTCACAATTTTGTAAGCCTAATATCATCCCCATTTTAAAAATTGTGTTTCAGAAGGGGAGACGGTTTTTTAAAGGTCACACAGATAATATCCATTCAAATCTAGGCTTTTTCCAAAGTCTGCTTACTTTTTTTCTACACTTACAGTATCGTGAATATATGTATCAACATATGTTCATCTTAATTATTTCTCAATGCTCCTTGAGTTTTAACTATTACCTAGTTTAACCAGGAACTCTCTTGATACCATGTGTTTCATGTTCACTCGATTTTGGCAATTCTGGCTGTCCTTGAAAACATGTAGTTGGGTGTAAGCTACAGTAATTTTTATTAATGCTTTTTTTAAAAAAGATTCCCCCATTCTGTAGCCATGGGTCTCTTTGGACTGGGAGATAGTGAATAAAATAATAGAAGACAGCCTTACAGAATGTTAGATAATTTCAAAGCTTGTTTGATGTCTAAGCCCAGATATGTGTACATGTGCACACACACAAACACACACACCACTGTTACAAGGGGAAGGGAGCAGCGGGACATAGAGCAAAGTGAGCCTTTTGTTATTTTGGAATTGGGTCAGATGTCTGGAAATGGGGCAAAGAGGTAGGCCTTTATACCTTCACACTGATGAGTTACTAGATGTGAACTTACCCTAGGAGGGGTTGTGACTTTGAGTCAGGTGCTGTCTCCAGCTGAGGCAACTCCTGAGGAGGGCTGATAGCTGAGAACTTCCAGCCTTCTAGTAGTCAAAGGAATACATTCCTTGTATTAGTTTTATATTATATAATAAATAATCACGCTTGTTATTTCACAGTTTGAGTGGGTCAGAAGTCCAGGCACATCTTATCTGGGTCCTCGGCAAAGCTGAAATCAAGATGTTGACCAGAGGGGTTCTCATCTGCAGATGTGACTGGAGAAGGGGCTATTTCCAAACTTACTCAGGTTGTTGGAAGAATTTATTTCCCTGCAGCTGTAAGCTTTAGGAAAGCTTGTGTCTTTAGAGCCATCAAGGAGAGCAAGACTCTAAAACAAGTCTGCTAGCAAGATGGATTCTTATATAGAGTAAGATAATCAAATCATGTCACCTTTGCTACACAACATAATGTAATCACAGGGAGACATCTCATTTTATTTGCCGTATTCTATTGGCTAGAATTAAGTGACAGGTTCCCACTATACTCACAAGGATGAGATTGCACAAGGGCATGAACACCAGGAAGTGGGGAATCATAGAGTCCAGCTAAAAATCTATTCAGGCAGTCCAGGTAGGAAAATCTGTGTGTTCAGCACAGTGACCATAGCACCTGGTTCCATTGCCTCCAGATAACATAGGCAGTAAAATTCCATAAAGCCTACAAGAGGAAAACAGACATATATGATGACAAATGGACTATAAATTATCACTCTTTAAAAGGTAAGAAAATGCAGAAGCAATGTGGCCTATCACTATCACCATATTTAGTGCTGGAAAGTAGAAGTGAAGTAATATTAGCAGATTTTTCTGTACTCTGTTTTAGTAACCAACTAGTCAAGTGAGAATTATAAAGGATCCCTCCCAGTTTCAATAAAGGCATCCTTATCCTATTTTAGCTTATTCTACCAACAAGGTTGTGAGAAAACACTTGTTAAACTATTATTGTTGTCTAAATTGCTACTATGAAATTACTTTCTAGCCAGGAGGTGAGAGATTAGATAATTATGAAATTTGAATGCTAGATAAAACCTTTGAGATCACTTCTATTTTAAGATGAAGAAACTCTGAAGTAGAAAAATTAATTGACTAATTCAAGGCCATGCAATTGGTTCTCCATAAGACTAAGACTGAAATTCAAATTGTCTGACTTCTAGCTTGGTGATGTATCAACCATATCATGTCAATTCCTAGTGCTCTGTAGTTGTATAATTCTTATTTCTAATGTACATTTGATTAAAGACATTACATTTGAACAATGTAAAAATTATTTTTATTATAAAACAGTTATAGCTCTAGAGTCTCTTACTACCCATTGGTCTGCATAGAAAACCAGAGGCCAAAACAAAACAAAGCCTTAGCCCTTTTACTTCACTATTGGCTGCTTAACTCCAGATAAAATTGAAAAGTGATGTCTGGAAACCCTTAAACTCATGACTTACTTTCATTATGAAGGAATTAGGTCATCTCATTATCTTCAGCTCCTAAGTACTCCCTCTATGAATTTGAACATTTAATCCACTTAAGGAACACCATAAGAAATGCCCACAGTCTAACAATGTTTCCAGAATGGGAACATTTTCCATCATACATCATCCTCCTGGGTAAAGAAAGAAGCCCCTTTCTTAGTGGTCTGAAACTTAGGGAATAAGAAAGTGGTTTTCCTTTAATTGCTTCATAAATTTTGGAATAAATATCTTTGCAGCATGGGTATGATTCCCACACCTAGCCTCCTACAGAGAGGTCTGTGATGAGCTACACATTGGGTGTCATTAGTCACTGATGATGCCAAGGAGGATAAGATGAGAGTGACAGGATTATGGAGGGAGGAAATATGGGTGGTGGGGAGAACCAGTAGAGGGCAAATTTAGTAGCCCAGGCAAGAGTAAAAATGCTATGGTACACTGATAGTGGAGGAAGGAAAGATAGGTGCATACACTAGAGATGCTTTAAGGAAAAACAGAAGATTTATGGTGAAATGAATGTATTGGAACAATGATACTGATATTTACATTAACCTACCTTGTATTATAGGTTATTGTATGCATTTATGTTTCCCATACACCACTGAATATTATATAGCCTTCCTTTAATCTGAGAGGATAATTTATTTCTTAAAAGAAGAAATAAACTATCATAGTGTAAGTCTTTCTAAGTCAAAAGTTTATTTGCCACCAAAATTAATGACACACAACCACCTCAATAGTTACAGAGTGTGTGTGATAATTAAAATTTCTATATGTTTGGAAATTTTATCAAGTGAAACCTAAACAGAAGAGTAAAAATATTAGAAAAGGAAAAAATTGCAAATGATGCATGAGATTATCTCTAGTATAAACTGGCAAACCACCAGTAAACTGAGAGGAGAATCAGCAGAACATGTGCCAGCTATGAGACTGCAAAGATGAGTGCACAGTGCTTTCATTTCATGGTGCTCAGCTGCCACTGAGGCGTGTGAGTTCTAAATTTGTTCTCAGAAATGTGAAAAAATTCCTTTAGGCCAAAGTAGAATGTTAAAGGAAGCCCTTATAGATGTTGAATTGTCATAGTCTGATCAGTTATATGAATGGGTGTGATTTTATGTGATGTGCTATAAATAGAACCATCATAAATTATACTCACATGATATTTTATGTTTATAAATTACATACAACTCAACAGTTATATACATGTCATTAAGTGGATAGCATCTTCACATGTTTGATCTTTCCACTGGGCTTCTAATGCATATGAAATGAAGTCATGTGACATTTCCAGTGTTTGATCATTTTTGGTTGACAAAAGGGAAAATTTCACATCGTTTGATCTAACTACCCTGCTCTCAACTTGACATTCCCCCTTGGTCTTGCATCATCCAAGCATATCAAAATAAAGTCTTATTTTCTCCATTTTTTTCTGACCACAGATGCCCACATTTCAACTGATGGACACCGTTGTTCAAGCTTTGAACTTGGGCATCATTCTCATTTCTTCCCTTTCCCTCATATCTCACGTTCAGTTCACCTGCATTGTTTTTCAGCTTTGCCTGGGTGATATACATCTCATTTATTCATTCTTTTCTGTCTCCACTGTCAACACTCTAGTTTGTCATTATTATCTTCTGGCTGAATTCAGGCAGGAGAATCCTAGACTGTCACTCAGCTTTTCACTCTTGTCTTGTTCTAGTTCATTCTCTAAACAACAATATAAAAAATAATTAATAACTTAAATCAGAATATGTCATTCCCTTGCTCTTAAAACTCTCCCAGGCTTCCCATGACACATAGAATGAAGTCCAAACTACTTAGAGTGGCCACAGGGTGCTGCATACCTGGCCGTTTGGTTTCTTCTCCTACCCTCTTATTTACCATGCTTAAAATACATTGAAAGCAGATTGAACATCCTCTCTTAAGGCCTCCACTGTTCCCTCTTTTTTGAAAAATTTTCATCCATATCTTCACATAGTTGGCTCCTTCCTGTCAATCAGATCTTAGTTTGAACAGCATATCTTCAGTGAGGTCTTCTGTGACAACATGTCCTAAATAATTACTCTTCTTTGTCATTCTCTATCATACCACCACTTAAAAAATGTCTGCAGAACACAAATCACTATCTGAAGTTGTCTTTCCTCATTTATTTTTATAGCAGGATGTTAGAATGAGTTTTGATTGGGGAACATTCCTGTACAAAGTGAAAGATATGTAAACAAGATTTCAAAGTAGGACCTGGGAATTAGGTGGATGATTGTAAAAACTTTTCACCTGCAAAGACAAAATTGAGGAAACACAAAAATGGAGATTGAGAGATGATTCAGGAAGAGCTTTCTTTTTTCCTTAAGGTATCTATCGGAGTGCTAGTATTAAAAAATTATATAAATTTATAATTAGTAAGCTATATTAGAAACAAAGATAATACACATACAAAAGTCACCACTTCCTGATTATATTATGTTTTGTTAGTATCTGTGTTCTTGGGGTTACACATGTACATTGTATCTGTATGGTAGAAATACTATATAGCATGATGTATTATGGCACATGTCTTCTCAACTCTGTTTTTGGTGACATTACATTGGTGATTGAAATTAGCCATGGTAGGAGCATATACACCAAAGAAATGGTGTCAAGGCTAGATTTATTGCTTGTTAATAATTTCAACTTAGAGTAATTGAGTATGTGTTAATAAAGGAGATACACTTAAAAGTATGTCAGCAGGTCTGTAGCTGTTTGTCTTAGTCCATTGGGACTGTTGTGACAAAATTCCACAAACTGTGTAGCTTATGAACAACAGAAATTTATTGCTCATGGTTTTGGAGGCTAGAATTCTGAGATAAGGTGCCAATATGGTCAGATGAGGGCCCTTTTCTGAGTTGCAGACTTACTATATGCTCAAAAGACAGGAGGAGCTAGGATGCTCTCTGGGATCTCTCTTACAGGACCACTGATCCCATTCATGAGGCCTCACCCCTCAGAACCTAATCACTTCCCAAAGATTCTACCTGTTAATATCATCACTTTTGGGAGTTCAGATTTCAATGTATAAATTTGGAGGGAACACAGGCTTTCAGGTCACAGTACTGCTATGTTTATGAATAGCACAAGAATTGAAGAAATACCTTTTAATATTCCAAAACTGTTATCTAAATGAATAAAAAGATTATTGAGAATAAGTGAAGTTGCATTACATTTTTTTATTTTTATTTATTTTTAATTTTTTGGATTTTTTCATTTGAGTTCCATTTGCCAAAATATAGTATAACACTCACTGCTCATCCCTCAAGTGCCCCCTCTGCCCATCACCCAGGCACCCCATCCTCCTGCCCACCCCACTTTCCACCACCCCTTGCTTGTTTCTCAGAGTTAGGAGTCACTAATGTCTGTTAGCCTCTCTAATATTTCCCACTTATTTTCTCTCCTTTCCCCTTTATTCCCTTTCACTATTTTTTATATTCTCCATATGAATGAAACCATATAATGTTTGTCTTCTCTGATTGCCTTACTTCACTCAGCATAAAACCCTCCAGTTCTATCCACGTTGAAGCAAATAGTGGGCATTCATCATTTCTAATGGATAAGTAATATTCCATTTATATATATATATATATATATATATATATATATATATATATATATATATATACATACCACATCTTCTTTATCCATTCATCTTTCGATGGACACCGAGGATCCTTCCACAGTTTGGCTACTGTGGACATTGCTGCTATAAACATTGGGCTGCAGGTGCCTCGGTTTTTCACTGCATCTGTATCTTTGGGGTAAATCCCAAATAGTGCAATTGCTGGGTCATAGGGAAGTTCTATTTTTAACACTTTGAGGAACCTCCACACAGTTTTCCAGAGTGTCTATACCAGTTCACATTCCTACCAACAGTGCAAGAGGGTTCCCTTTTCTCCGCATCCTCTCCAACATTTGTTGCTCCTGTCTTGTTAATTTTCACCATTCTCACTGGTGTGAGGTGGGATCTCATTGTGGTTTTGATTTGTATTTCCCTGATGGCAAGTGATGCAGAGCATTTTTCTCATGTGCTTGTTGGCCATGTCTATGTCTTCTTTGGTGAAATTTCTGTACATGTCTTTTGCCCATTTCATGATTGGATTGTTTGTTTCTTTGCTGTTGAGTTTAATAAGTTCTTTATAGATCTTGGATACTAGCCCTTTATCTGATATGTTATTTGCAAATATCTTCTCCCATTCTGTAGGTTGCCTTTTAGTTTTGTGGACTGTTTCCTTTGCTGTGCAAAGGCTTTTTATCTTGATTAAGTCCCAATAGTTCATTTTTGCTTTTGTTTCCTTGTCTTCATAGATGTATCTTGCAAGAAGTTGCTGTGGCCAAGTTCATAAAGGGTGTTGCCTGTGTTCTCCTCTAGGATGTTGATGGATGCTTGTCTCACATTTAGATCTTCAATCCATTTTAAGTTCATCTTTGTGTTTGGTGTAAGAGAATGGTCTAGTTTCGTTCTTCTGCATGTGGATGTCCAATTTTCCCAGCACCATTTATTGAAGACTGTCTTTTCTCCAGTGGATAGATAGTCTTTCCTGCTTTGTCGAATATTAGTTGACCATTTGAGGGCCCATTTCTGGGTTCTCTGTTCTGTTCCACTGATCTATACATCTGTTTTTGTGCCAGTACCACACTGTCTTGATGATCACAGCTTTGTAGTAAACCTGAAATCTGGTATTGTGATGCCCCCGGCTCTGGTTTTCTGTTTTAATATTCCTCTGGCTATTTGGGGTCTTTTCTGACTCCACACAAATCTTAAGATGATTTGTTCCAACTCTATGAACAAAGTCCATGGTATTTGGATAGGGATTGCATTAAATGTGTAAATTGCCCCGGGTAGCATTGATATTTTCATAATATTAATTCCTCCAATTCATGAGCATGGAATATTTTTCCATCTCTTTGTGTCTTCCTCAATTTCTTTCAGAAGTGTTCTGTAGTTTTTAGGGTATAGATCCTTTACCTCTTTGGTTAGGTTTATTCCTAGGTATCTTATGCTTTTGGGTGCAATTGTAAATGGGATTGACTCCTTAATTTCTCTTTCTTCAGTCTCATTGTTAGTGTATAGAAATGCTACTGATTTCTGGGCATTGATTTTTTACCCTGCCACACTGGGTAATTGCTGTATGAGTTCTAGCAATCTTGGGATGGAGTCTTTCGGGTTTTTGATGTACAGTATCATGTCATCTGCAGAGAGGCAGAGTTTGACTTCTTTGCCATTCGATGCCTTTTATTTCTTTTTGTTGCCTGACTGCTGAGGCTAGGACTTCTAGTACTATGTTGAATAACAGTGGTGAGAGTGGACATCCCTGTTGTGTTCTTGAACTCAGGGGAAAAGCTCCCAGTGTTTCTCCATTGAGAACGATATTTGCTGTGGGCTTTGCTTAGATGGCTTTTAAGATGCTGAGGAATGTTTCCTCTATCCCTACACTCCGAAGAGTTTTGATCAGGAATGGATGCTGTATTTTGTCAAATGCTTTCTCTGCATCTATTGAGAGGATCATATGGTTCTTGATTTTTCTCATGTTGATATGATCTAGCACATGGATTGCTTTAGAGTGTTGAACCAGCCTTGCATCCCAGGATAAATCCCACTTGGTCATGGTGAATCATCTTCTTAATGTATTGTTGGATCCTATTGGCTAGTATCTTGTTGAGAATTCTTGCATCTGTGTTCATCAGGGATATTGGTCTATAATTCTCTGTTTTGGTGGGGTCTTTGGTTTTGGAATTAAGGTGATGCTGGCCTAATAGAACGAGTTTGGAAGTATTCCACCTCTTTCTATCTTTCCAAACAGCTTTAGTAGAATAGGTATGGTTTCTTCTTTAAACGTTTGATAGAATTCTCCTGGGAAGCCATCTGGCCCTGGACTTTTGTGTCTTTGGAGGTTTTTGATAACTGCTTCAATATCTTCCCTGGTTATTGGCCTGTTCAGGTTTTCTATTTCTTCCTGTTCCAGTTTTGGTAATTTGTGGTTTTCCAGAAATGCATCCATTTCTTCTAGATTGCCTAATTTATTGGCGTATAGCTGCTCATAATATGTTTTTAAAATCGTTTGTATTCCCTTGGTATTGGTTGTGATCTCTCCTCTTTCATTCATGATTTTATTCATTTGAGTCTTTTTTCTTTTTAATAAGGCTGGCTAATGGTTTATCTATATTATTAATTCTTTCAAAGAACCAACTCCTCGTTTTGTTGATCTGTTCCACAGTTCTTCTGGTCTCTATTTCATTGAGTTCTGCTCGAATCTTTATTATCTCTTTTATTCTGCTTGGTGTAGGTTTTATTTGCTGTTCTTTCTCCAGTTCCTTTAGGTGCAAGGTTAGCTTGTGTATTTGAGTTTTTTCCAATTTTTTGAGGGATGCTTGTATTGTGATGTATTTTATTCTTAGGACTGCTTTTGCTGTATCCCAAAGATTTTGAACGGTTGTATCTTCATTCTCATTAGTTTCCATGAATCTTTTTATTCTTCTCGAATTCCTGGTTGACCCATTCATCTTTTAGTAGGATGCTCTTTAACCTCCACCTGTTTGAGTTTCTTTCAAATTTCTTCTTGTGATTGAGTTCAGGTTTCAAAGCATTGTGGTCTGAAAATATGCAGGGGACAATCCCAATCTTTTGGTATCAGTTGAGACCTGATTTATGACCCAGTATGTGGTCCTTTCTGGATTAAGTTCCATATGCACTTGAGAAGAATGTGTATTCAGTTGCGTTCAGGTTGAAAGTTCTGTATATCTGTGAAATCCATCTGGTCCAGTGTATTATTTAAAGCCCTTATTTCTTTGGTGATGTTGTGCTTGGAATATCTGTCATTTGCAGAAAGTGCTGTGTTGAAGTCTCCTACTATTAGTGTATTATTATCTAAGCATGTCTTTACTTTGGTTATTAGTTAATTGATAAACTTGACAGCTTCCACATTAGGGGCATAAATATTCATGATTGTTATGTCTTCTTATTGGATAGACCCTTTAAGTATGATATATTGTCCCTCTTCATCTCTTACTACCATCTTTGGGATAAACTTTAATTTATCTGATATGAGGATTGCTATCCTTGCTTTCTTTTGAGGACCATTTGCATGGTAAATGCTTCTCCAGCCTTTCATTGTCACACTGGAGGTGTCCTTAGGTCTAAAATGAGTCTCTTATAGACAGCAAATAGATGGGTCTTGTTTTTTTATCCAGTCTGAAACCCTGTTTCTTTTGATGGGATCGTTTAGCCCATTCATGTTCAGAGTAACTATTGAAAGATATGTATTTGTCATCGTAGTACCTATTCAGTCCCTGCTTTTGTGGATTATTTCTTTGGGTTTCCTCTTCCTTTTACAGAGTCCCCTTAATATTTCTTGCAGAGCTAGTTTAGTAGTCACATATTCTTTCTGTTTTTGCCTATCTTGGAAGCTCTTTATCTCTCCTTCTATTCTGAATGAGAGCCTTGCTGGATAAAATATTCTTGGCTGCATGTTCTTCTCACGTAGGGCCTTGAATATATCCTGCCAGCCCTCTCTGGCCTGCTGGGTCTCTGTGGAGTGGTCTTAATCTTAATCTCTTAATCTAATATTTCTCCCCATATAGTTAAGAATCTCTTGTCTATGGCTGCTTTAAGGATTTTCTCTTTACCTTTGGAATTTGCATGTTTCACTATTAAATGTCCAGGTGTTGAACGGTTTTTATGGATTCTAGGGGGGGACCTCTCTATCTCCTGGATCTGAATGCCTGTATCCTTTCCCAAATTAGGGAAGTTCTCAGCTATTTTTTGTTCAAATATGCTTTCTGGTCCTCTCCCTCTCAGCATTCTCTGGAACCCTAATTATACGTAGATTCTTCCTTCTCACACTATAATTTATTTCCCGTAGCCTTTCCTCATGGTTTTTTAATTGTTTTTCTCTTTTTTCCTCAGCTTCCTTCCTTGCCATCAACTTGTCTTCTATGTCACTCACTCGTTCTTCTACCTCATTAACCTTCATAGTTAGGACCTCCAGTTTGGATTGCATCTCATTTAATTGATTTTTAATTTCAGCCTGATTAGATCTAAATTCTGCAGTCATGAAGTCTCTTGAATCCTTTTTTGCTTTTCTCCAGAACCACCGGTAGCTTTATAATTGTGCTTCAATAGGCTTTCTGACATTGAATTGTAATACAAATTCTGTAACTCTGTGGAAGAGAGTACCGTTTCTGATTCTTTCTTTTGTGGTGAGTTCTTCCTTCTAGTCTTTTTGCTCAGTGGCTGTATGAGTGGGCTGAGTCAAGAATATCAATCATGACCTAAGTAAATTTCACCCTAGATGATTCTGAGAGGTCAGAGACCAGAAAATGAAAACAAAGATCACAACAGAATAAAGCAAAAAGACCACTAAAGTGAAAAACAAATTTTAAAACAAAGTACTAAAAAAAAAGGTCAAAAATTCCAAATAAGAAGAAAAAAAAAAGAAAAGAAAAAAGGGGGGGGCATATTGGGAATGAAGAGAGAATATAAAATCACAGAATGAACCAGCACAGATACCACTTGGTTCTGGGTGCATGCTGGTCATATTTTAGAAGGTATTAACTTCTGCCATTGTAGAACAAAATGAGGCACAGAAAACAAACAAACAAAAAAACACAAAACAAAAAAAAATCTTGTATATCTCCCAAAATTAAGTTGAGTATGTTAAATGGAATCTAGAAATGGAAAATATATCTAAGACATGTAACTGTAGAAATATGAAAGTCAGAAAAGAAGAAACTTAAAAATGAAGAAGTGGTAACATTGTAATTAATGTGGCAAAGGAGAAAAAAATATTGGAGATTTTTAGTCTGTTATAAAAACGAGTTGTACTGGGAAAAGGGGGAGGAGGAGGGGTACACTGTAGTTCTATATACTGTAAATCCTTCGACTTCCCCTGGAGCTTTCCAGTGCTGCTCGGTCAAGAACTTGCTCCTCCCCTGTCCTTCCAGCTATCTTCTCAGGGAGGGGCCTGCTGTGCTGATTCTCAGGTGTGTGCACCTGGGGGAGCTGCCCTCCCACCCCCGCTTGGTGCCTGGCTCAGTGGGAGCTGTTTACCCTATGAGGCCTCTATTCCCTGGGGCCCCGACTCTCCCAGGCATTAGGTGACACAAGGAGGAACAGCAACAGTGGCAGACAGGTCCCCAGCTTTGGAGTCAGCTCCTGCAGTAACTACCACAGTCTCTAACTCTGCACTGGCCTGGATGCTCTGGGAGCTGGGGGTGCTGACCTGCATAGCTCAGGGGTGCCTGGTGGCAAGAGCATCCTTGCTGTCTTGTGTCCTCCCTGCCTCCCTCTGGGGGCGCCCAGTGGCAAGAGAGTCCTCGTTGTCCTGTGCCCTCCCCACCTCCGCCTATCCCGGGGGAGCACAGGATCCTGGGCTGTGTCCCCCGGCGCCCTGGGATCCGGGGCAAGCTGTTGGAATCACGCTCCAGGGGCCGCGGCTCCTGAAGGCAGCAGGGCACAGCCCCCTGATCTGGAGCCGCCACCTGAGCTTCTCCCGAGGCCCCGCCGCCCGCTCCAGCCCTTTACCGAGCTCGGCCCACAGTCTGCGGTGTGCTTGCCCCCGGCGCGCACTTCCTCTGTTAGTGACCCTGGGAGACTGGGGGCTCCACTGCCCTTCCTGCAGTTCTGCCTGAGTTCCCTGCTCAGTGCCTTTCCCTCCGGGAAGAATCCAGTGCAGATTTTTAAAGTTTCTGCTTCTGGGCAGCCCGGGTGGCTCAGCAGTTTAGTTCCAGCTTCAGCCGGGGGTTTCTGGGGTCCTGGGAGCCCCCACATGGGGCTCCTTGCGGGGAGCCTGCTTTTCCCTCTGCCTGTGTCTCTGCTTCTCTGTGTGTCCCTTATAAATAAAATATTTTAAAAATAAATAAAGTTCCTGCTTCTCCAGGGCTAGGCCTCCCTGTCCTGGAGACTCTTGCCATGGCCTTAGTCCGGCTCCTTGCGGGGGCCCCTCTCCCACTTGAGTCTTTTTCATTTTATTTTTTTTTTTCTGCCTTCCTATTTTTTTAGAAGCAAAAACTCTTCTCTTTGTAGAGTCTGGCTGTTTTCTCTTTACATCTCAGGTTGAATTCATAGGTTTTCAGAATGGTTGAAAATTATCTAGGTAACTTGGTGATGCCAGGGGAGGTGAGGACCCTGCTCCTCCGCTATCTTGCCCTGCCCTCTCATTACATTTTTTAAAGAAACAATTTTATTGAGGTATGTGATATACTTCATTATTTCACTTTCATATTATTCATTAATATAAATGAAAATATCAACCAATAATCATGTTGGAATTATATTGTTTGCAAGCTATGTTGGCTACAGGTACAAAAGCCTGACAAAAATCAATTAAATCTGTCTATGAGAATCAATTATCCAAGTGTACTTTACAATATAATGTGTTATTTTTATTATTATTCTATAAATTATGTGATATACCTTTATATATCAGTAAAATTTATAATAATCAGGTTTATGTATATATGTACATGTATATTTTGTTTTCCTCAGAGAGCTCTTTGTTAAACTAGACCTACTGTTTGTCGCAGAAGAAGGCAGGTTATTTCTCTTGTCACCTCAAGTCAAGAAGGGGGGCTTTTCTGAGACCACTGAGAGAACATAGATTATGTCCCCCACACTTGGGGGAGGGATGTTGTGAATTGGTATCTTACTTGTCTTGGAAAATCTAAAAGATGAGAAATAGGTTTGGCTGGCTGCTGTAAGAGGAGGAGTAAAGGAAAGATTGTTTCTGTCGAGATTCTCCAGCATACCCAGTGATACGGGGGCAAAGTCTGAGCAAGAGTTTTCTGTGGACCAGAGATGGGCCTCACATTAGACAGATTAGGCAGAGTCAGCTTAGATCCTCTAAAAGGGGGTTGCCCAGATGAGTAAAATGAATTGGTAAAAAGAAGCTAGAAATGACCCTTGAACGTCTAGAGCCAAAGGAAATATATGTCTTGCATAAGAAGAAATCCAGTTGAGAAATTTCCAACTGGGAATTAGGAATCTCTGAAGAATTCTTAGTATACCCCAAAGAGAAAGAGGTAACTTTGAAGTCCTAGAAGAGGAGATCATATTGCCATTTTGTAACAATATCAGTCATGGTAGGTCTTTGCAACTCCATTTCCTGTCTGTCACCAGGTTGGCAAGCTGAGGGAGGAGGAAGAGAAACATAACTGAGGAAAAGAAACAAAAGATATCCCTCTATTCTTTCCTTCCCCAGCAACTGGCTTGCCATCTACAGTAGGCCTGACTATGATAAGAACAGCTAATCAACTTTTAATCTGATTTACATTTGACCATTACAGAAGACTAGATATCTTAGGAGAAAGAAGGTAGTGGGAGACTTGAATATTATTGCCTTATGGTTAAATCCTATAAACCATTCTTGTTGAATGAACTTTTTATATGTATTTAAAACATTTATTGTCTTCCCTCTAGATTGAAATCTTTAAGAAAGCAGGGACCTGGAACTTAGGGGGCACTCAGTAAATATCTGTTGTATGAATAGATGCGTAAAAGAAGAAATAATAGATCATTGGTTCTTTTATTGGTGCATAATAAAGCTGGCTCAGAGAAGATGTATGTGCAAATTAGCTTTAATGTCAATATTCTTTGGTAGCAAGAAGATAAAGAATGAGAAACGTTTATTTTTTTATGTTTCTTATTTTTTATCTTTTTATTTATTTATTTATTTATTTTATTTTTTATCTTTTTAAATTGAAGTATGGTTGTTCAATTTTGGATGATTAGAAGGAGAATAGAAATGGATAGATCTGGAGGAGTCACTTTCATGGGAGAAACCAATTTATATGGCTTTTGATCAGTGAAATAGAGGAGCAGGTGTTCTACACATGCATGCACAATGTGTGGTCAGTAATTAGAATAGGGTACTAGATTCCAGAAGAGAGAGACAGAAAATTGGCCAAGAGCAGAGATATTATTAAGCAATTCTATTCAGAAAGCCCTTTGAGTCTGAGGGAGAAGAAAGAAGGATCATAAATGTAGAGATATACACATGCAGAGAAGCCCTTAGATGAAGTAGAGCTTTACAAATGACCTTTAGATTTTTATCTCTGTCACCAGCCCCCACCTATGCCCCCCAAACAGAAGACAAAACTAAAGCTATGTAAATCCTTTAGTCTAAAATGAAGAAATAGAAAACCACAAATGGTAGAAGCTTGACTTAAATAGTAAGAAGAAAAATAAATTTTAGTAGGTTGAAATGTTTTTTTTTTTTTTAAAGATTTTATTTATTTATTTGAGGCAGAGAGGTAAGGAAGGAGAAAGAGAGAGAGGAAGAGCAGAGGGGGAGGGAGAGGTAGGGGAAAGAGTCTCAAGATGACTTTGTATTGAGCACCGGGGCCTGATACCAGGCTCAATCCATCTCACAACCAACCCTGAGATATGACCGGTGCTGAAACTAAGAGTCAGACACTTACATCACTGAGCCACCCACACACCCCAGTAAGTTGAAATTTGAACACATGTATGAAAAGAACTAAACTTTAACTGTTCATATTTAGAAATATTCCCAAATATTTTCTAACAAAGTCCCAAACATATTTGAGGAAGAAATGTATAGCCCCTATCAGTTGATATACATATATTGAATTAACATATATTGAATACCTGTAATGAACCAGGCACTGCATTTTTAATCCTTAAAGCAGCCCTGACTCAGAGAGGTTAAGGCTCACCATATCCTCACTTAGTAAGTGGAATTTGAAACTTAGGTTGAACTAACCTAGAGCCCATTTGCTTCCCAGTGAGGGTTTCAACTTTACTTAACATGACATTCTTCATGGATTTAATTTTATTAAGGGGCAAAATGGATGAAGCTGAGCATACTTCACTGGCTTTCATGAGCATCAAACAATCGGATTTCCTTGTCCTTATTATTTTTAGTCCTCTGCATGCAGACGCACAACATTGATCTACAGGAAAGCTTGCGTTTTCTGTTGTCATGGTGCACTTCCCAGAAACGAAGTATGATGTGTGTTCTCTTTTGAAAACAATTGATAAGTTTCATGCTGAGCAGAAACATTTCATCTTCTGAGTCATTTATCTATTCTTCATAAAAGGAGTTATAATAATATATTGGTTTCGGTAATCCAGGTCGATTCCCTTTAGTGGGTCTTCTTTTATTAATACTTCTTTACTTAAATTCTGATTTCAAAAAGTGGCCATTAATTAGTTTTGGGAACAAGTAAGCCATTTTTTTCTAAGAATTTGGAAATCTGGTCAATGCTCTGTACTTCGGCTTTGTCAAAAACATTCATTTTTCAGAGCTGCATGGGAACATTTAATGGCACTCCATAAATTTCATGCATTTGGTTACGTTGGAATGTAGGCTTTGGGGACTACATGCCCTTTTTAATAACGTGCTGGCTTTGTCTCAGCACCATGGCTTCAACTCAATTCTGAATGGACATTAATGCATGGTATATAAACTTCAGGTAGCACAACTGGTTATTGTATCTTTCTTTCTGGATAGGCCCAAGACAGAACCAAGATTATCTCCTTCTGTTTTAAGAAAATTAACTCTGGCTTTGCATTAAAAATATTTCCAATCAACTATGTGAAGTTTCTTAAGATTGAAGGCCTCTTGGGAACCCTGGGTGGCACAGCGGTTTGGCGCCTGCCTTTGGCCCAGGGCGCAATCCTGGAGACCCGGGATCGAATCCCACGTCGGGCTCCCGGTGCATGGAGCCTGCTTCTCCCTCTGCCTGTGTCTCTGCCTCTCTTTCTCTCTCTCTCTGTGACTATCGTAAAAAAAAAAAAAAAAAGATTGAAGGCCTCTTGAAAGCAAAGGATGGGTCTTGTAAACCTTTGCATACCCTGAGGCACTAATTCTCTAGTTCACTCATTCAGTCATCCAAAAAGCATTTATTGAGTACCTACTATATGCCACACATTGTGCCAACTGCTGAGGCAAAGCCCACACTTGTAACGATTGCTAGCTACATAGCTTCTTCTAAATTATTTCTAAATTAGTACTTTTTCTACAATTAAAATATGAAATAAAATTCTGGCTGACATGAATGTCTCTCTTGGAAGAGGTGATACTAGAAGTAAAATAAACAAGCGACTGATTCATTTGATATTTACTCTCACCTGCATCTTGGCAAATAGACTGGGCTAATTTACACTTTGGTTTTAGACAAAGTAAGGCATTCCCTGAATTTGGCCCTCTGACTTGACAAATCCCTGTGAAACTATGGTAATATTTCACAGGAATCAGGCTGCTAAATCAGAGTGCAGAGAAGACAAAGAAAATGTTGGTGCAACAGCTACAGAGACTATTCTGAAAGTTCTGTAATCAATAGGGCCTTGAGAGCCACATCTGAGGTTGGTCTTTTCTAAATGCACATAGAGGGTAGAGGAAAGGAGAAGTTTGGAGTTGGGAGAGTGGACAGAGCAGGTGGTACCTACACGTGACAGATTCAGGTTAATGTAGGTACTCTGAAGATAGACGAAGAATCTGTGTTGAATAATTTTTAATTTAACAGCATAGAAATTTGATCTCCTAAAGGATGGAGCTCAGTGAATTTTGGAATATGATGACTACTCTTTGGACTCAAACCACTGAAAACATTTTCCTGTAGAATATAATGTATCCCCATTTGTTGTCTGTAGCAGGAAATAAAAGAAATTATTTCAAAATGGTGTCTCAGAGAAGGCCTGAGGCACAGTCATATTTTAAGTGTATGAATACTGAATGACATGATTGCATAATTCAACATGGTCTGGATTAGTTGAGCAAACCATGGGGACATACTTGTCTGTTTATTTTCCTATGTGTTCTTGAAATTAGTGTCTAAGGACTACCCTGAGACTGTCTTAACATCCTCTTGAGAATGGATACATGGACTGACATAAATTATTAACTTTTCCCTGGACAGGTCCATTAATATTCTGTGAATTATTATGACTTTATTTGTTTCCCATTAGTTATTCTTGGTCTCTTTCCATTAAAGAGAAATCCACTGTTACTTAAATTTATGTCTTGTATAGGGAAGGTGAATTCAGCCAACTGCTCTTTGAATCTATTTAATCCTAAAATTATTTCTTTAGGTAAACTTTAATGTATCCTCAAGAGTCTCTTTTCCTGAAAATGCCAGAGATAAACTCCCCTTAATTGGGTATAAAATAACAGTTCTTAAACTTGAGTTGTTCTATAAATGACAGTCTGTTCTGCAAGGTTCCTAGGTCAACCTAGTTGGAATCTTTGGTGGTTTTTACAAACTGACACTTAAAGATCTGAAAGATTGCTCTGTTTCAGTCCCACACTGACAAATATAAAAATGTTGAGTACTCCAGAAGTGAATACAGGGAGATGAGACCCATCTAGGTATGACTGGGAAGTGGCCATGAAGTGATAAATGATCTATATTTTTTTCTGTGCTGTCCCAGCAGAGGTATTCTTAAACAAAATAGATTACATGTCATAGTTATTGGCAGAAATAGTAGACTTCATCACCTTTGCCCTGAGCTGAATTATATCTGTAAGATTATAAAAATAGTTCAAGGTCCACCAGCAATATATTAGCTCATTTTCTTCTGTATTCTTACGTTATGCACCCTGTGGTTTTCAGAATTTTAAAGTTGGGAGGGGCCTTAAAAATGATTTAGTACAAATCCCTCACCTTAAAGATAAAGAAAATAAGACTCAGAGAGGGTAAGTGACCTGCCAAGGTCAAATCACTTATAGCAATAAAACTTTTAAGTAACCATTTGGGAAATTTCATTATGATATCAATGGAAATCACTAAAAGTGCTACTGAGATATTCAGAACCCCAGTGTCAGGAAGTGATCCTGAACTGCTAGGTCCAGAGCTGATGAAAATTCCACTGAAGCTGTAATAGCTTCGCCAATAATTATTTTATAATTTCAGACTCCTTGGAATGCATTGAAATCATTGGCTAAAATGCGATTGTGAGAATGTTAGTAACAGTACTTTCCTTTTAGAGGTAGGCCTAATGCCCTATTTATTTTCTTCCCCTTTGGACAATAAGAGTGACGCTTCAGGCCATATTGACCAAATCTTGGGAAAATCAATTATTATTGAGTTAGAGCTGAGAAGAAAAACTTGAGAAGTGTTTAATTTATTCCTCATAATATCTACACTTTTAAAGTTCTTGTAATCTGTGATCCCTGACTTACTTGTGTATGATTCCTGACAGAAAACTTCACTTTCAAATCTTTTTTGTTTTTTTTCCCTCTGCTATCTTTCCAAATAAAAAAAAAATTATTCAAGGAAAAGAAAACAGCATTCAACATAGTGAGATGGGGACCAGTCAGCCCAATCATTATTAGAGCAAACCCTATTTCCCTAACTAATCAAAATGCACAGTAATGTGGGGGAAAATAAAGCCAAATTGGCAGAAATAATACAGTTAGGCTTTAGGAAAGACTTAGAATGCAGTCATACATAGCTCATAAAATGTTTTTGCAGAAAGAAATCTAAAGGCTGTGAGGTGAGAAGCTAATGCTATGCTAGCATGGAGTGGAGCCTTACTACGTCATGAGGCTCTGCTGTTCCAAAAGGGTTGCATAAGTCAGTATTACCTTTCACTTTCTTTTCCTTTCCCTCCCTTTCCCCCTCCCCTCGTGTTCTACCCTCTATATTCTCTTTCCCTGCCCCTTCTCTCTCTCTGTTTCCATTGCTTCCTCCTTTCTTCTCTCTCTCCACCATTTTTCCTCTTCTGTTCTCTTCTTTCTTGCTTCCTCCATTTCTCTCCCCCCCTTTGTCCATTCCACTCATCCTCCTTTCCCTCACAGCTCTGTCCTTCCCCCTCACCTCCACCTCCTGTTTCCCTGACTGCCTCCCAACATTATTCCAAGCTCTTTTTTTTTTTTTTTTGTTTACCCTCTGTGCCAGGTCCTGGGATAGCATATGAAGTCTTCAAACTCAGGACCTTACAGGCAAGGGCAACAGGCAGGTTATCAATACCCAAATAACATGTGAAGAATGAAAACATGTCTTAAACTGTTATTGGTAAAGGGGTTTTTCTAAATGAACCCAGCCTGGGATGGTCTGAAAGGGCATCTCAGAAGAGGGCTGAAGAAGGTAGGGGTCACCAAGGGGGAAACAGGGTGTACAGATGAGAGGATGGGGTAAGAGAGATCAAGGGGTGGGGCAAACACAAAAAGGAGGCAAAGAGAGGGAATAGGCATGTTGACGTTGAAACCCCAAAGGGACTATTTCATGGCCAGGAGTATGATGGTAAATGAACTCTGTCCAAGGATCTTTGAGAATCACGGCTCTTTCTTTGTTTAGCCCACGAGTCTGTCCTCATATTTAAAAAAAACCTTAATATTCAAAGTATTTAATAACAGGTATGGCTCAGGCACTGACCAATCAGAATGGTTGTAGGCTCAAGTGCTGAAACAGGTCCTGGTCTTAGAAGCCCCATTAGTTGCTTGATTAAGGGCAGTCTTGAGCATTCAAGGGGAGAGCCTGGGATGGCAGGGACAATTTGAGGGGACTTTTGGGAACTTGGGGAAGCCACCACCACAAGAGTCCTTAAGTATTTTAACTCCCAGTGTGTACTTAAGCAGCCAGATATCAGCCCTGTCTTCCCCTGAGGTTCAGGTTAATGTTTTAGCTTCAGCCCATGATCTCTGGGGGCTCTTGCAGGGCCTTATGTCAGATATACATCCTCTTATGGATGAAGATATAATCCTTCATCCAGGAAAAGCATAATGAAGAAGCCAACGAGTACTTCCCCCTCATTCACCATAAATGGAGTGACTGTACAGAGCCCCTTTCTCCTGTTCTCAGACCTGATTCTCAGCAGAATCAATCAGGAAGCTAGCACTCAGTGCAATTAGACCCATGCTGGTCCATGGCTTCACCAATCTACCCTGAGAACTGGAGAAGGGAAGAAAAATCCTGAGGGTATTTGTCTGCAGGCTCCATAGCACTTTGGGTGGTTACACTGGCAGGAAGCCAGTGGTATCTAGAGCTCTTTTTCCCTCTGCTCTACCTCCTCTGTGGCTAGTCTACTCCTAAATGGCCTACCCCTAACTACCTCTATGCCACACTCTGTCCCTTTCCCTAGCTTCATGAAGACAGAAATTTTGTTAATCTTTTATCCTTCTGATTCCCTTTCATTCATTCATTCATTCATTCATTCAATGATTCTTTTGAGCATTGAATGAATTGAGTAAATGAACTCCGTGTGGCCCTGCTCTAGCTGTGAGAACAAGGGAAGCAAAAAGAATCCATATTAAAAGGGGGAAGATATGGTACTGAAAATCCAATGACTCTGATATTATTTTCCCATAGACCATTGTAGTTCAGTCTCTGAAGCATAGCAGTAGAGATGATTTAAGGTATATGTAGGGGCTCCGGAACTAGTAAGCACTGTGCAGTTTGAAAAAAATCCCCTATGGTTGGATGACAGTTATAAAAATGGCTTTTGGGGGGGGGGTGTTCTGGAGAGTCTACAAGCTCTTTCATTAGCCCCTAAATGCTCATTTCTTTTTCTTTTATCTAATTTCTTTGCCTTTCTTCTTTGCTTGCATAAGCTCTCTTGGAAGCTATATAACATTGTCTGGGTATCTGTCCATTAAAAGAAAAAAGGCCTTCTAAACATCCCAGAGATTTTAATATAGGCCATCTTTGAGGGCTCCTTTTATTTCTAAAACTTACCTTTAAGTAAGAAGAAGAAAAAAAGAAAGAATTAAGACTCCACATTAATCTCTGATGATAAAACAAAGCCCAGAGTTTCCTAACCTCTGATCTAATATAAGGCAGCCCCCCAACTTTGTTTTTTGTTTGTTTGTTTGTTTGTTTAATATGGGAAAATATGGAATGGAAGAGAGGGCTACTCCTAATAGATTATTAACTTTGCTATATGGTAAATGTAGTTAATACACAAGAGACCAGTTATTATAAATTTCAAAGCTAGTCAAAGATATATACTTATCACCCAAGGAGATTTTGATAGAGAAACTACAAGAAAATATCTTTTTATATTCAAACAAAAAAAAAGTCCTTATTTTATATCCTAAAAAAAAAAAAAAAAGGAAAGTTCTTATTTCTGTCAGTGTGGCTTGGTTTCACTAATACCTAAATACCTAATTATCTGCCATCATTGGCTTTTATTATGATTGGTTTTCTAATAGGTGATATTAATATTCAGTGTTTGAATATGTTGCCCATTAGTGTGAGGAAAAGCCAATACTGTGACACTAATATCATATTTAATGTGATTTATTATTTTAATTTTTAATATGGCTCTTGATCATTCCATATTTTTAATATTCACACTTTAAAATTGTTAGACTTTGTTTTAATTACTCTTCTGGTTTTTGCATAATTGGTATCATTTCACCTCATCTCATGTCTCTTAGGTGCATGATAATACATCACTATACCTCTCAACCAAAAGGAACAGTGAAGATTTAGAGATATGAAAGTGATTTACCTAGCTTTTTTTTTTTAAGTTCTTTACTTTTATTATGTGTATTGGTGCTTTCCTTCCTCCCTGACTTCCTTCCTCCTTGATTTCCTCTGTTTGTTCTCTCATTCACCACCTTGCTCCCTACCTCTCTTCTTCCTTTACTTTTGCTTTCTTGCCTCCTTATCTTCCTCCCTCCCTTTCTTTCTTTTTTTCCTCTTTCCTTTATTTTTTCTTTGAAAGAGCATCTGTAAGAAAAATTTATTTCTTCTCTTTTATAAGAAGAAATTGTGCAGTATAAACCTATAATTTATATTGAAGGAACATGCTTTCTAGGATATGCCCTACCACCTTCTTCGATCATAGTGCTTCTAAGTCCGAAGAAGGGTTGGGGACAGCAAGTCAAGAGGCCATGGCAGAGTGGCTGGGAAAGCAGTAGGTGAGGAGCCCATGTCTGTGTATAGCTTCTCTCTTTCCTTGTCTGGAAGTAAGACTCCTGTTTAAGAGTTTTATGTAAGTTTTTCCTCCACTTCTGTGACAAAGGGTGAATTCCATGATCCCTGAAATTAACATTCAGTAAAAGAATGGCATAGTCTCTTGTCAGTAGATGAGTAGACTAAGGACACTGCCATGCTGGGCACTGCAGTGCTATGATAAGCCAAGTCATCTTTGATTGTTTCACAATACTGATTGGAATAAGTGTGTGATGGAAAGAGAAAAGATGGTGACAAAGGGTTAACTCTACCTGTCTGAAATCTAACTCATTATCTTTTTCTTCAATCTGACTCTTTCTCCAGACTTTTCCATTCTTGTTAATTGTTTCACCATTCTTCCTTCCTGTCTACCTGGGCTCAAAATATCAAAGTTATCTTTGGTTCTTCTGCCTTTTCATCCCTAATCAGTCCCATAAAATTTTCCTTTATTATGCTTGAGAAATCTATCTTTTCCACTCAATTCTGAGCCTTTTCCTGACCTTCCCCTCCCCACCCCCCCCCACCCCCAAACTCCGGAGGCTTTTTTCTTCCTGTCTTTGGATTTTTCTTTTCAAACCATTCCAAGTCTGCTGTTAGTTTAATCAATTACTTTGGCTAAATCAGCCTTTGCCCTAAATCCTTCAGTGCTTTTCTATTAGATGAAGAATAGATTATAAACCTCTTAGCCCAGGATATAAGGTCTTCCATAATCAGTCTTCCCTCCAAAGTCCTTTAACACCCTCTGTTCAAACAAGGCAAGCCTGCCATTGTTTTACTCTTGACCACTCCCTTTCTGAGTGTTTGGTAAACAGGATTCTCTCTGTGCGTAATGTTTTCATATCTCCCCTTCTGCTGCCTTGCCCCCCCACCCCCCCACAGATATACTTGTGCACAAACACCTGCCTCTGACCCTCCCTTCATATTATTGTCTGAATAGTAAGTTCCTAGCAAATGTTTTGATGGTGATAAAGATGAAGAGAAGGAATACAAGTTCAAAGGGGAAACTTCTGGGCTGAGTTTCTGGCCAGAGTCATGTGGTTTGGAAATGACATACCTGCTCTGTTTCTATTCACAAGGGATTCCCTAACTAAAAATAAGAGGGAAGAACTTGTTGTCAGTGGGATAAAAGCCACTGTGATATAGAGCTGGTACCAAAAATTATGGAACTGTTTATGAAGCAAACAGATTTTCCCTTTGAGCTAAGAGCACTTTCTTATTTCTGGAACAAGAAAGTCAATGAACCCAATTTGAGTTTCTTTTCACACCAGCCATGGGTCAAGGGCAGCAGCCCTTATCCTTGGATAAGGCATTATCTTTCTTCCTTTGCTTATTTCCCAGGCTCTTTTGGCCTATCAGCTTCCATCTCTTTCCCAGGAGTTGTGATATTTAGAGTGGTATTCAACAGAAGGGCATGATGGATCCTGTTTTACGTGTCAAATTCATCCTCATGGCGCAGTCTGATTAAAACTTGACAATATTAAAAGCATATAAAGGAGCCAAATAAACCAGCCAACACTTAAAGTCACCACACTGCTCTTTCTAAATTATTCTGAAGGACTGTCTTCACCCACTTTGGGGTTGCTTTACGAGAACAAATGACTAAGGCTTTAAAAGTCAGTCCAAACTCTTCACATGTGTGTTCTACTTTGCTACTTTGGTAGAATTGCTCTCCAACCCCAAATACTTCTTAAAGTCATCCTAATTACAAGGCCACTCATGCCCCTGTTGGCAACACAGCTTCTCTTTTATCACTTACTCATTTTCTCTGGCTCAAATTTAGAGAAATCTGACAGTTCACTGTGAATTAAACTTAATGAGTAGTTTGGAGCAACGATGCCAGACTCAAATCTCTTTAGGGTCATAGGGTTCAAGCATTTACTAATGTACAGATGAGGAGTACTTACTCTACAAAATGGTGCCTGTCCTCCAAGTGCTCCAAGGATATTAATTACCCTCTCAGCTTCTTCTCCCTCCTTTAATAGACAATACAGGAAGACAGAAGGTAAATAGAAGATATTTTCTTTGCTATGTGATTCAATTCCACAATGAAATCCTGGAGAAGATCTCATTGTATTTGTCCTTGGCTATTACTCTTGCCATACTCCACTCCCTGCCTTATCCACCAAACATAGAGTGCTTGAACATAGATGTTTACAATAAACAAAACAAGTATGTGCTAAAGAGAATGCATTTGAATGGGGTTTGTTATTTAGCAACAGTGAGCTTCCAACCCTATTTATCCTCATCTTATCTCTTCACTTTTTTTGTCCTAAAACAAAAGCTGCTCACTCTTCTTGTCCTTTTTTTTAATATATATATTTTAAATTCTACAATTGCATTTATTCATTCATTTATGTGTTCATCATTTATTTAACACAAAAGTTGGTAGACTTTATCTGTGTAGGGCCAGATTGCAAAAAATAACTAATATTGTAGGCTTTTCAGGCCATGCAATCTCTGTCACAACTACTCAAATAAATTATTGAGCCTGAAAGCAGCCATAGAGAGTCCACAAATGAGTGGGTTTAGCTGTGATCCAATAAAACTTTACTTACAAAAAAGAAAAAGAAAAAAAAGAAGTGGGCTGTTGTTTGCTCACACCCAATTTAACACATTGATTATCTCCTATGTTCTCATTACTATGCTACTATGTTAGGTTCTGGGGAATACAGATGAATAGTAGTAACAGTTACTATTTCAAGAAACAAGACTGGCCTTAGACCAAGTAATTTTTGGTGTCTGGTTCATCTGACTGCTCCTCTTTTCTCTGCCAGTGTCTCTGGCTCTGTGCTGCCCGCCCCCATATACCATCCAAAGTGACTTGGTATCACATAAATTCTCTTCCATTTCTTCCCCAGCCCAATTTGCTAGCTCTTAGCACATTGTCCCCAGCTAGCCAAAGGACATAATAAAATAATATACATCAGAGAGTGAATTACTGGCAGCAATTTAATTTGTTCATCCTTCAGGAGTACTTACATATTAAAAGAGGCTACTTTAAATTCACAGACATCTACTTCAACCTGTAAAACTCTTCTCAGAGGGGTAGGAGAGAATTTTCTGGTAAGGGAAGTCCACAATGCAATCTAAATGCCACAGCATCAGTGACCACAGATCCCTTTCTGTTATAATGAAGATAACCAACATGTATTGAGTCAGCACCACAGCAATCACTATCACCTGAGGACTTTCCAGATGAGATCTACTTTTAGCTTCCTAATAACCCTAAGAATCAAGTGCCATTAATACTATGCCCATTTTATAGATGGGAAAACTAAAGCTAAGAGAGGCTAGATAACTTGGTAAAAGTTACACAACTCCTACATAGCCTAGATGGTATTTGACACAGAAATACTCAGCCTCAAGACAATCACTGTAAAGAAGCGAGTCTTCTTTAGATCAGAGTGTTGAGCTCCTATAACATATTCTTATACAAGGAAGGAAAGTTGGAGATTGTTTAGTATAATCTTATTTTAAGGACAAGGAAACTGGAGGCTCAGAGAGAGATTTGGAGTTTGGATTTGACAAAATCACTGCAGACTGCTATGAGTAGAATGCTGTTCTTAACAGTGTTTAATATATATAAAACATTATATATATGTGTATATATCTATATATATATCTATATATATGTTTTTGTTAGTTTTGTGTTTGAGTTAGTTTTGCCTTTTGAGAAAATAGCAATAAAGAAAACATGAATTCATTAGAAAAAGATTGTTTTTTTCCTGTTGGGGACATTAGTCTGTATAAGACTGTAACATGTGCAACTTTGCTCTTCTAAGCTTCCACTCATTACTAATCATGGGCCAACTGGGGATACCTTGTTGCCTGTCATCCACTGGGTGAGCGAGTCTTCGTGAAGCAAAACCACCCACAGTGATCTATTGAGTGGGAGAGCAGAACAATACAATCCTTCATTAAAAGCCCACATCTAGACATCAGGACTGACTATACTTTCTCTGAATTTCCCAGAGGGTCTTTGAAAGCCCTGACAAAACATAGTTACGGCAAGAGATTGCTGTCTTTTTTGTAAGAACTGTAAAGAATTTCCCAATCAGATGGCTCAATTGCCTGAGAAGTCTGCTTTCCGTAGTGAATTCCAGTTAGAGCAAAAAAAAAAAAAAAAAAAAAAAAAGTTCAATTAGAAACAACCAGAATTGTATAAAAACAAGGTCATCTGACAAGTTCTTACATCTTATGTCTTTTGTAGGTATAATTTTAGTCTTGTGTGTTTTATAGGTGTATTTTCATGGTAGTTTTTAAAAATCAGGGTGGATTTAGAAGTTAAGGATCTAAGTATCACATATTCTTGAGATATTGGGATCTGATTTTGTAAATTGTCATAAAGCTAACGGAAACTCATAGCCTCCATCTGCACATCATATTGGGAGTTTATTCTCCCAGTATCTTCTCATGGGGATTGGTTTACATAAATAAGAATTAAACAACAGGGATGTCTTTGCCAACTGGACTACTAGCTTCATTTTCATTTGAAAAAATAACATGTTGGACAGAGAGACGTGATCTCTTCAATATGTAAAATTATATGTCAAATCCCTTCTATGTATGTCAATTTAATTAAACCCAGAGCATAGAAAAACTAGAAGTTCTCAATATAATAAGTCTACAAAACATGTATAGCTTTGGTTACCTGCCCATACCGATGGTCAGGTAACTCTGAGAAGTAGTAAATTGACAAGGTAACAAGGGGACTAGATATTCTGGAAATGCAGAATATGGTGTTAAAAAACTGGGTAACTTTGAAGCTGATCCAGGAATAATATTAATTTAAAAAATTGCTACTTATCCCCTAGCCCCATCTTCTTTTTGATTTATTGAGCTACTCCACTCTATCTACTTTTTGATTTACTGAGATTCTAAGGCAACCATTACTTTTTTGTGTTGTCCAGCAAATGTACCATCAACTCTGATCATTCCCTTGATTTTTATAGAAGGAATTGAGACTCAGGTAAACTGTGCAGTATTCTACTGTCATTATGTTGTATAGCTGGAATGTGAAGCCAGGTATTCTTATTCCAACCAGGATACTCTTTCTACTGTAACAGGCTGCTCTCCATGATGGGGTTTGGGACAAAAGCAGAGCTGAGAGTGTGGTGATGGTGGTGAATACTCTGCATTCTCTTTTCATATATGCTTTTAAGGATATGAATAACAGAATTGTTGTGTTGAGAATAGGCTCACCTGTACATATCAATTTGCTCACTATTCCAGAGTTAGGTTGTCCAAGGTAGGTACAGCTTCTCAACACCATTAAGAAATATCTGAGCATCTCTCTTTCTTCCCTGTCATCCTTAGTCTGTTGATGTGGCTTCATGGGGGTAGGATGGCTGCTGCTGTTCCAGTTATTACAACTGCATTCAGTCATCCATATCTTTGCTTTTAATAAGAAATGCAGGTATTTACCCAGAGGTCTTAGCAGTCTTCTACTTCTACTTCATTATGATTGTGGCACATGGCCACTCCAGCCTTAAGGGAGTGGTCATCTCTCTTGGGCTGGACGCACTGCCATCCCCAAGCAAACAGGGTTCTGTTGTACAGAAAAAGAGGGAAATGGATAGTAGATAGTTGCTATATGTTGTCTGCAATGGTTGCCAATTGGGTGCTCTGAGCCTCCTTCTTCTATATATCCAAATACAGAGGTTTCATTGTCAAGACTCACCCTAGTCTCACCCTTTGTTATTTCCCTGTAAGCTTCAGGAAAATAAAACATAGCTTCTCTTGAGAAGGAGGTGGCAGATTCTGATTTACTGCATGATACATTGCTTGCACCTCTGTCATGTTTTCCCAAAAAGGAAAATAAACCTGGCCTTAGAAGCCTCACGATATCTAGCATGGAGTGCTATTCTATTTTATCCACTCTTTTTCCTTTCACATTTCATGAACATTCTCTTAAATTATTTTATTATTTCTCTAGGATTTACATAATCTTAGAAGCCATTTCCTCTAATTTGTATGTATTACTTATTCTTCTGGCATGGTGAGATGTGAGCCATCCAAATGATGGACTTCTTTTCTCTCTGGAAGGAGTAAAAATTGTAAATGAAAGCATATCAGAAACTTAAGTTGTTGTTTCTAAAATGAAGGTTGATTGCATAAAGCCATCTCAAATGTAGGCCTTTTCATGACTGGCTTTCCTTGCATTGAGAAATGAGTATTTAATGATCATCTTGTATAATGGCAAAAATAATTGTTTGAATAGAAGATGCATGAAGAAGGAAAAAAAAATCTGATTTGGGGCTTAACAACAAGGGCAGTTTTGTCCCAACTTGGCCTTCCCCTGCAGCAAGCTGGGCCACTGTTTCATGTCCCCTTTGCTATGTTGAATCAGCAGTATGGAAGCCACCACACTGAGTGACCAGCAGAAATGACCAGAAACCACTGTAGAAGGACCATGTTTACTGCCCTCCAAGAAAGTCAACTATGAAAGAAGTGAGGAATTTGAAAAGAGAGTTTCCTCCACTCAGTTTTTCTGCTACAGGCTTAGAATAGTCCTTCATTTCCCCCTTCAATTTAAACCACAAACCTATTTAAGTAGCCTATAAAATAGAAGTTTATTTTATTTAGCTTTGGCTGTGTGTTTTCTCAGGCTGTGTTAGTAAGTAGCAGAGCAGCTCCCAGTTTATCTCCTGCTCAGGTAACTGGGTACCAAGGTAACTGGGCACCTCTAGAAACAGCCTCAGGACACCTTCATCAGCTTAGACTTCTCTTGCAATCATTCACTGACCCCATAGTTTAGTCGACTAATCCTCCTGGAAATCTCATCACATACTTTATTTATTTATTTTTTTTTTAGAACTCATATCACTATTTTGTGGTTGAACTACACTAGCACTATTTATTGTGCTGTTGTGTCCAGCTCACTGTTCTATCCTCAGGACCTAGTTGTGTGCCTCCCATCTAATGGGAAGGCAACACATTCTTTCTTCTTCTTCTTCTTCTTCTTCTTCTTCTTCTTCTTCTTCTTCTTCTTCTTCTTCTTCTTTAGTTTGAAATTAATCATGTAAGGGAAGCTAGGTATGCAGGATTGGCTTCAGGACAAAAAAAGAAGCTTTTGAGGGCAGTTGGCTGCCAAATGGATAAAAGGATGCAAGTTCCTTGGTTCTGGGTTTTCTGTCCCCTGTGATGCCATCATAGAGGTTCACTTTGGTTTTTTATTCAATTTCATTTCAAATGAAATAAAATATTTGCATTTGGAACATTTCACCATGTTTTGCCAAACCACGATAGGGCTTTGGTTTGCAAGAGTGGCTGAGGTATTACAATACTTCCAGTTTGTCTCCAAATTTTAGCTAGTACCCTGGTAATGGAATCAAGAGGCATAATTGCAGGCCCCATGAGAGAGGAAAGAGAAATTGTAGCAGTTCCATAAGTGGAGACCTCAACTTCTAGTTTTCCTCTTTGTTGAACATGGACCAGTGACATGAGATTAGGTTCACCACTGGTGACTTGGATAACAAATCTGGAGGGCATCTTACCCTAAGGGAAGAAGGAATCCAAGTCAAATTTGAACAACTATCTTTCACAGGGACTCTCACAGGAATTTCTTGATCAGTAAAATTTGACATTGTTAAGGCCCCTTACTCCAATGAGATTGGACACAAGGCCCCTTGCTCCAATGAGAAGCTTGATGGTTGAAGGCTGGAGACAAAAAAACCTGAGTGTAATCCCAGACCCACCACTTATGAGCTAAATGATGCTGAACAAATTACCTGATCTCTGTTTTCTTCATGTAAAAAATGGTAATGATAATAGTAACTGCCTTATAGGATCTTTATGGGGGTTCAGTCATATTTAATTTAATATGTTAATGTTTGCAAGGTGCTTAGAATGGTGCTTAGAATACTAGGAATATAGTATATATGTTTTTAAATAAATTGTCGGCAAGAGTAACTGAGGGCTGAGAGCCGATGACAGATAGCAACAGAGAAATTGTAGGCATGGAGTCTACTATGTAGAGTTGAGAGCCAGACAAAGGTGACCGAGCTGACAGATGGAATGGTCTCAATGATGGATGACCAAGTTGCATATTAACAACTGAGGCTGAACACCCTACAAGTCTGGAAATAGCAAGGGCTTTGCAAAGTCTCTGATGCCATGAGTTTTACATTTTCTAAATAAAATTTATCTTTTTGAGCTGGTGAGGCTTGGCTGTGGTCTGCTCTGCTATTTTCCAAGGTGTGCTTCCTTTCCATACCTTTCATCACCTCATGCTCCATTGGGCTATTTTCTAGGCCTTAGTAACCTCCCTTGACAAAAGAAATGGAGCTCAGGCTCTCAGCAGTGGTCCAAGCCACACAGATGTTATGGGTCAGGGAAGATCAATAACATTTCCTCAGGTGCTCTTCATTGGGTGGTGGTATTGCATGAATGGCACTGTACATAGTCATCCCTGGGACCTGGCTGGTCAAAGATGCAGTAAATACAAGAGGAAGCTAAAAGATAAACTTGACTGTGTATATCCTTTCCATTTTACAAACTGCCTACATAGTAAGCACACTGGCAAAAATCAGGCCTATAATAAATGCAATCAAATTGCCCATTACTTGTGTAATTGAGAACTTATAAATATTTTAAATAATATAATTGTGAAAAATTTCTGTATTAGTGCTCTGGGAATGTTTTAAATCTGTAAAGACTGGGGGATTCATAGGGATGGCTGAATATGAAATCTTTCCTTTGATATCTCTGAGATCAAATATTTTTCCTGGATGCTTTAAAAGAGTGAATATGTGAACATTTACAAGGAAGGAAGCCCAGAAGAGTGAATGTATGGTAGTCCTTCTGGGAAGATGTATTTAAGAAAAGGAAGAAGAGCAAAGAAAAAAAAATGCAGAAATAGAACTAATTTGACTCTGTATATATGTCTTTCATTGATGTACATCCTTTTACCCCCAAAAGGTATAATTTGATGTGATTTAGCAAGGCCTTCTGCTTTAATTAGATATCCTAGTCCTTGAAAATTGAGACTAATCTCCAATATATATGAGAGGCATGAGATATTTAAATATTACCAGAGAAATACAATATCCCAAAGCAGATTCTCTTAATAGACTTGTAATGCTTGTACATAGACGAAAAAGAAAAACAGTGTTTGTTCTAAGATTTTCTATAATTCAGTCTTTAATGTTTGCATATCTAATTATATATATATGTGTTCATGTATCTATATTTTATACCTATTGTAGATGTTAGTTTTAGATAGAAAATCTACTCTTAGCTTTTACTTTTACTTCTTCATAAAGAGTAAACCCAATTTTATTTGGGATGGCAATGTACCCAGCTTTTTTTTTTTTTTTTTAAGACATATTTCCCAGACTCCTTTGCAGCTACATGTTTTTGTGTATTCATGGTCTGGGCAATTCCATCTAAATGAAAGTTGGTGGGTTCTAGCAAATTGCTGTTTCTTGATAAGTGCAATGCCCCTGCTTCCTTGTCCCTTCCTCTTCTTTTTGTTTGGAACTCAGCTTATGGGGCTGGAGGTACAGATCCTTAGGTTGGAAGAGCCACCCTAAGAATGGCAGACAATAAGAACAATCCCAGGACACTGACGAATTTGTGGAACTATATCTTGTAGGGGGAAAATGATAAAGTCACAATTGTTTCAGCCACTTATGTTAACTATAATTATACTTACAAGATTATATATGGAGCGACAGAGCATGAGGGGCATTAAGAGCAATTCTTATTCAATCAGTATCTATCACCAAGGCTTAGAAAGGAATGTCTCATATTTGATACCTCTTGGGTGGGCATAGCTGTAAATTTGGAAATTTATAAGGATATCCGAACTTCACCACAATACAATATTATCACACTTACAGGGCTTGAAAGTATAGTAGGTACACTGCACTGGTATGTTCAATTTTACAATAATTCTATGTTTGTTTGTTCTTTTTCCTCCAGTGGGAACATCTTGAATATCTTGATAGAAATTTATCAATAAGATTTTGATTTCATACCAAATACATTAAACTTATTTATTTGATTTGATCTTTCCTCAATATCATGTTTATTCAGTATACTATATCAAGGTAAAAGGAATCTAGTTGGCAAGATTGTTTTTAAAGCTACAATGTAGATAAAAAGACACATTTTAAAGCAAATTATAATTAACAAGCCAACAAATGTTAAGTGTTTAAGGAACTGTACTAGGGACCAGAATGTGCATGGCAATTACAGCAGCATCAGGCATGCACCTTTCTTACTTGCTCCAATCTCTTAGTCTAGAGAGCATTTGATTTCTCCTGGATGTTTCAGAGAGCTGCTACTCTACCTGCTTGTAAAAATTCAGATCCTCTGAGATTTATGCCATTGAGCTGCCTCCCCTGTTGTCTGCCAACCTTCTGCACACTCACCTTCACTGACCAAAAACTTGGGCCTTTTTCTTCTCTATTATTCTCTATTCAGGCCTTGCTCTTGATTGAAATTATTATATGTGCAACCCTACAGCAGCATTGCCTCTCACTTGCTGGACATCATGCCACTTTATCCACAAATACTTCAGAATGTACCTCCAAAAGATAAAACACTGCTAAGAAACAAGTCCATAATACATTAATGAACAAACAGTCTCAATGCACATATCTTGAGTAGTCTCATCTGTTTTCAGTTTGTTTAAATTAGGATCCAAATAAGGCCCACATATTTTATGTAGTTGTTATGTCTTTTAAATTAGTCTCTCTCTCTTTTAAATGTCTATTAAAATATAAAATACATACAGTAAGGAGAGAAAAGTACACTAATCTAAGATACGCAGTCAATGAATTTGTGCATAACTACCATCCAGATCAAAATATAGACTATCCCTAGCACCTCAGATTTCCTCATGCCCCTTATCCGTCTATACCACTCACCCAGAGATAGCCACTATTCTGTTTTTAAATCTATCTTTAAATCGGCTTTAATCTGTCAGTCTGGTTTCCATTTCCTTCGTCCCTCCATTCCTTCTTTCCTTCCTTCCTTCTTTTATTCTTCCCTCCTTTTCTTCTTTGGTTCTTGAATTTTTTTTGTTGTTGTTCTGTAGAGTATCTCATAATTGAGATTTGGCTAATGACATCATTGGTGTCATTTAACATGTTATTCTATCCCCTATATTGTCACAATCTGCTAGTTATGTCTATATTAGATCCAGCATACACATACACATACATACATATATAACATGTTTGTGTGTATATGTATACATATGTACATATATATGCACACAAATATACACATACACTGTTAATTTATTAAGAGCTTCAAACTGGGGCGGGGGGGTGCCTGGGTGGCTCAGTCAGTTAAGCATCTGCCTTTGGCTCAAGTCATGATCTCAGGGCCCTGGATTGGAGCCCTGCCTTGGGCTCCCTGCTCAGCAAGGAGTCTCCTTGTCCCTCTCTCCTGCTTGTACTCTCTCTCAAAGAAATAAATAAAATATTTTTAAAAAAAGAGCTGCAAAATGGTGATATTCTAATCCTATCTTTTCTTCTCCATTTATTAACTTTTTTCTATTTAAAAAACTTTTATTTGTATTGAAATGTAACATTTGGTAAGTAAACAAATCTTTTTTAAATTTGTTTTTATTGAAGTTTGGATTTGCCAACATATAGTATAACACCCAATGCTCGTCCCATCAAGTGCCCTCCTTAATGCCTGTCACCCAGTTACTCTATCACCCTATCCTCCTCCCCTTCTGGAACCCTTTGTTTGTTTCCCAGAGTTAGGAGTCTCTCATGGTTTGCCTCCATCTCTAATTTTTCCCACTCAGTTCCCCTCCTTTCCCTTATAATCCCTTTTACTATTTCTTATATTCATCATATGAGTGAAACTATATGATGATTGTCCTTCTCCAATTCACTTACTTCACTCAACATAATACCTTTCAGTTCCATCCACATCGAAGCAAATAATAGGTATTCATCCTTTCTGATGGCTGAGTAATATTCCAGTGTGTGTGTGTATGTGTGTGTGTGTGTGTGTGTGTGTGTGTGTGTGTGTGTGTATACCACATCTTCTTTATCCATTTATGGTTGGAAGGACATTGTGGCTCCTTCCACAGTATGGCTATTATGGACATTGCTGCTATAAACATTGGGGTGCAGGTGTCCTGGCATTTTTGGTAGCCTAATAGCTAACAAAGAGAAGTTTTTCTTTACAGATGAGCATTTATTAATTTTAATCATCTGTAAAGAAAAACTCCTCTTTGTTAGCTATTAGGTTACCAAAGTTACAGCTCCAAAGGAAAGGCAGGAAAATCCTTTTACTTTCTGTTTACTTACTGGGTTTCAAAATAGTGATTTGGTTCCTCAGTAATTTTCAGAAGTGTCCAATAATTTTGTTTTTATATATCATTAAGAAAAACAAAAATGAATTTTAAACCTATTTGGTATGTTCCAATCCGTTGCATTTCTTATCCTTATTAGTACTCCAACTGTTCCATTATTGGTCACTAAAAGCCTATTCAAATAGACTTCTAAATCTTTTGGACATGACCCTTCTGGCTTTTGATGGATTCCTTACTCTTTGATGCAACAAAATGTTACAGGCCTATCTTGTATATTTTCTTCCCCAGATCTGGATTCAGCCATTTTCCCAAGGAGCATAGAAAATATCTTTTAGGATGGGAGATAAACCTAGTGCTATAAATAATCCAGCAGCAAAAGAAAACAAAACAAAAACTGATGACATAGGCGAAAGAGAGAAAAATGCTTGCATATCTTTGAGTAGTCAAGAGGGTCCGGGATCTGATGAAAGGACTGACTTTTAGTGGGAGCAAACAGCTAGTCTTCTATAATAGCATGAGTATATTAGGGATGTGTATATATAGTGGGGGAGAGAGAGTGGGAGACTGAGACTAAAATCTATAGGGTTGGCTAGCAGGCTGGAGATACAGAGAAGAGCTGATATTGTACTGGAGTCCAAAGAGTACACTTATCTTGATGAGCAATGAGTAACATATGGAATTGTTGAATCACTGTATTGTACACTTGAAACTAATATAACATTGTATGTTAACTATGCTAGAATTTACTAAAATAAATAAGTGACATAGATAATAAATGTTATGAGTTTAGAGGACAGAGAAAGTTTACCAGAAACTATTGAAAATCTGCAGAGGAAGGATCTAAAAGAGCAAGATGAGTGGTATTCAGAGGTAGCACAGTATCACGGTTAAGGACAAAGATGCTGAAGTTTGACATATAAATGCCAGCTGGACCACTCCATATCTGTATAACTTTGGAAGAGTGCTTCATTGTCTCTAAACCTCAGTCCCTTTATCTGGAATTCTTTTTTTTTAAATGAAAAGAAGAGAAAAGAAAGGGACTAGTGCTAGCTCACATTTACTGAGTACTTACTACAATCCAGAGACTGACTGCTTAGAGTGGTATGTGTATTATCCCATGAAATTTGAACCCATGAAATGAGTGTTCTTCTTGTTTCTATTTTTCCAACAAGAAAATAGAAGTTCAGAAATCTGAATTTACTCGCTCAAAAGTCACATATCATAATAGCACCAACTCCTAAGTGAGGATTAAATGAGATAATATAGAGATCATAGCACTATACTTAGCGCACAGGTAGTACCCACTAAAGCACTGTTATCTTCATCTCTACTGATAAAGTAGAAAGGAAGTTATTTGGCAGCCTGACAAAGGCCTGGAGATAGTGGAACATGATGGACCCCAAGAAAATGGAGTAGGCCAGTCTGGCTCCTTAAGAGGGCATGAGTAAGGGAGAGGGGGAACATCACTGGCAAGGATGGCAGAGAAGGCCTCAAAAGGGCTTTACAGACTGATACTTAGGGAGGGGATACCGGTGTTTGGCACCAAAATGCTGTTTACTGACTTACTCTGAACAACAAACAGCAGGATTCAAGTGGGAGGTAAGCCAACAGGTGTTAATTGGATCCTATGTGTGTCCTTAAGGGTGCTGCTGATTGCCTACAGTTTACAAGTGTTTCCCTCTTTGTAGTCAATAAGCTTCAGGGATATATTTTGCATATGTTTTGCAGAAAGTAATTCATTTGTGCTTTTGTCCTCCCTCCCTACAAAGATTCAGGGAGCTCAACAGCGTCCTAAGAAATTTTTAACGGAAAGCCCCTTAGATCATTGAGTCTGCCCCCTTCCTGCAGGTCGTCAACTTGGCAACTTACACAATAGGAATAATTCATTTGATCCTCCCCAAAGGCTGAGCCCAGGGTATACATGAGTGTAATGCCAATTGCTGGCTTGCCAAAAGCTGGTAGCCATTAGCTGAGTGGCTTCCATAAGCTTCCCCCGGGGAAGATTGTGTTTCCAAGGCTGGTGCCTGGAGTTACCTGTAGGACATACTAACTTGAAAGGAGAGTTGAAAGAGGCCATGGAAAAGGGACCAAAGATGGGATAGAACTCCATGGGAACCCAGAGCATGCTCAATATTGGCCCAGTGACAGACATGCCGAATGTGAAATGTTGGCTGAGATTCCACCTTAGCTTCTTAGGCACACAAATCCTGGGGAAGCATCCCAGAAATCTTTACAGAAAGTCTTATTCATGAAAGCAGGGGACTTTAAATAAGGAAACAACAAACAAATCCATACCTCCCCACTGAACTTAAAGGCATGGAGAAGGGAGAATAACTTTTGCCACAACTTCCTTTTGCCTATGCTTTTCCTATACCCCATAGCTTCATAGTGCTTGTGACTTGTGCTCTTCTAGCTAAAACCCCACAGGTGCCACCTGACTGATTCAAAGACATCTGAAAGTCTGTTAACATGACAGTAAAAACTAAAACATCAGGAATAGCTTGTTTGGAGTCTGTGCAGATGTGCAAAGAGAGATAAGAGACAACTGTGAATGTCCTGGAGGAATGGGATCTAAATCTGAAAGAGTTTGCTGCAGCTGCCTGGGAAAAACCATAAAGCCTTTTTACTCATGGGAATTCTAGCAGGAGGGCTCCAAGGAGGCTAGATAGGTCTTTTTGCTATTTGTCTATGGAAGGCCTTTTGCATAATAATTATGTCTACAATTATTATTGTTATTGTGTCTACCTCATTATTATTATTCCATAGAAATTCTTTCATTCTTCTTCACATGCTACAAAACAATGAGCAGATTCAGTGTTTATTAGGACTCTTATGAATAAGGTATCTGAGATGTTGTAGTCTTGCTAA
Source organism: Vulpes lagopus (assembly GCF_018345385.1). Classification (NCBI taxonomy): domain Eukaryota; kingdom Metazoa; phylum Chordata; class Mammalia; order Carnivora; family Canidae; genus Vulpes; species Vulpes lagopus. The sequence goes on from NC_054841.1 coordinate 40,435,745, forward strand.
AAAGAACAACATGGTACAACCATTTTTCATATTACTTTTTTATTATTGAACATCTTTTTATTGGTATTTGGGTTTGTAGATGTTTGGAGGTCCTTAGAATTAAGAAAAATGCTTTTTCCCTATCTAGTGATTTATGAGAAGTGATCTGTAGCATTTTTATATTATATTTTAGATGATTAATTGATGTTTGTCCCCAGAAAGTTTGTTAGTGAAATAAATTTGGAATTTCCCAGCTTAAATCAGTTTATCTTATTCAGTAGACTGAGTCTTTAATATACATTTTGTCAGTATTTCTACAATTTATTTGAAAAATAAACACCTTTTCTTTTCCTTTCTTTCTTTCTTTCTTTCTTTCTTTCTCTTTCTTTCTTTCTTTTTTTTCAAGGAATCACCTGGGGGCTTGTTAAAATGCATATTCCTGGGCTCCACATCCAGATATTTTGGTAGAGTACTCTGAAGAGAAACATTTGTATTTTAAAACAGCCCTCAAGGTGATTCTGTTGCAGAGTTCTATGAACCATATTTGAAAACACTGATTGGGGCAAAGTGCTACTTAGTGAGAAGATTGAAGAGATATAGAGGAGTGATGAGGGAAGTCTCTCGAAACAAACAAATATTCTTTCTTGGAAGATAAAAAAATCTGTTCATTGTTGTTTTGTTTTGTTTTCCCAAAAGAGACTGATTGAAAGGCCATCTATGAAAAACTCACAGCTAACATCACACTTAATGGTGAAAGATAAGAAACTTTCCCCGAGTTCAGGAGTAAGACAAGGATGTCCATACTCAACACTTTTATTCAACATGATATAGGAAGTTTTAGCTAGGGCAGTTAGATAAGTAAAGGAAATAAAGGGCATCTACATTTGGAAGGAAAAATGAAAACTTGCTCAATTTGCAGAGGACATTTTATATGCAAAAACCCTAAGAAATCTGCAGGAAAGAAAAACTATTAAAGCTAATAATTGACTTCAGCAAAGTTGCAGGATAGATCAATATACAAAAATCACTTGTATTTCTTATACACTAGCAATGAACAATCTGAAAAGGAGATCAAGAAAACAATGCCAGTTATAATAGTATCATTCTTATGAATAAATTCAACCAAGGAAGTGTAAGGCTTTTTCACTAAAAGCTACAAAACATTGTTAAGGTAAAGAAGAATTAATATATGGAAAGACATTCCATGTTCATTGGTTGGAAGACTTAATAGTTAACACTATTAACTATTAACAGATGGCAATACCCCCCAAAGCAAATTATAGACTCAATATAATCTCTATCAAAATTCTAACTGGTTTGTTTTGCAGAAATGCAAAAGATGATTCTAAAATCCATATAACTACCAAAGGAACCCAAAGAGTCAAACAATCTTTTCAAACAGAATAAAATCAGGGGTACTTGGGTGGCTCAGTCAGTGTCCAAATTGATTTTGGCCAGGTCATGATGTCAAGTTCATGGGATTGAGCAGTGTTGGGCTCCACACTCAGTAAGGAATCTGCTTGAGATCCTCTCCCTCTGACCCTCCCCTCCACATGCAAAAAAATGAATTTGGACCCCTACCTCACAACATCTACAAAAAAAGGAACTCAACAGAGATCTAAGACTTAAACATAAGAGCTAAGACCATGAAACTCTTAGAAGGAAATGCATGTGAATCTTTGTGATGTTGGATTAGACAAGAGTATCTTGAATATTACACCAAAAGCACAATAAAGAAAAATAGATTAAACTGGGCTTTATAAAAAACAAACTTCTATACATCAAAGAACACTGATAAGATATTGAAAAGAATGGGAGAAACCATAGAATGGGAGAGAATATTTGCAATTCATGTCTCTTGTAAGTGTTCTAATACCCATTACTGCAAAAGACAAACCATCCAATTTAAAAAATGGCAAAGAATTTGAATAGACATTTATCCAAAGATAGACAAATGACCAATAAGCACATGAGAAAGTGCTCAGCATTCTTAGGAAAATTCAAATCAAAACCACAGTGAGACACCATTTCACACCTACTAGAATGTCTGTAATCAAAAAAGAAAAAAGCAGACAGTAACAAATGCTTTGACAAGGATAAGGGGGGGAAATGGAACTCTTGTACATTACTGATGGAGGTGTAAAATGGTGCAGGCTGGTAAAAGGAAGAGGTAAAAGTTCCTTAAGCTACGCACAGAGTTACCATATTACCCAGCAATTCTAATCCTACATATAACCAAGAAAATTGTAAACAGATATTCGCACAAAACATGTGTATGACTGTCCATAGCACCACAACTTGTAATAGCCAAAAAGTGGAAACAACCCACATGTCTATCAGCTGATGAACAGATAAGCAGAGTCTGGTATATTCATGCAGTGGGATATTATTCAACCATAAAAATGAATGAAGTACTGATTCATGGTACAATATGGTTGAGCCTTGAAAACATGCTGAGAGCATCCAGACAAAAATGGCCACATCTCTTATGATTGCATTATATGAAATGTCTAAAATAGGCAAATCCAAAGACAGAATATAGATTAGTGGTTGCCAGGTGTTAAGGGGAGAGAGGAGAATAGGGACGACTGCTAATAAGTATGAGGTTTTTGTTTTTGTTTTGAGTGATTAAAGTATTATGGCATTAGTGGTCATGGATGTACAAGTTGTGAATGTACTGACAACCACTGAATTGTACACTTGAAAGTGGTAAATTCTATGGTATATTTATTTTATATCAATCAGATAAAAAAATAGAATAAACTAGTTATGGTACTAAAGTCTAAGGGAGACAAAGACAAATAAGGCCTTGTGTCAGCCCTTAAACATTCCATATTGCACAAAGGGGACATCCAATCAAATCAGCACATCAATGTGGGGCAGCCTCCAGGAGTGATAGGAAGATACTCCCCAGTGAGGTGCTACTCCAGATAAAAGCAAAGATCCCCAATTAAGTCTTTCTGTCCTTATCTGGTGCTATGCTTCTCTTGCACTCCAGCTCTATTCTAAACCCTGTACTCCTCCCTGACACAGGGACTTTTTTTTTTTTTTTAAGATTTTATTTATTTATTCATGAGAGAAACAGAGAGAGAGAGAGAGAGAGAGAGAGAGAGAGGCAGAGACATAGGCAGAGGGAGAGGCAGGCTCCATGCAGGTAGCCCGATATGGAACTCCATCCCAGGACCCTGGGATCATGCCCTGAGCCAAAGGCAGACACTCAACTGCTGAACCACTCAGGTGTCCTGACATACATTCCCTTCCTTGGGAATGCTGTTCCCTTACACTTCTTGTCAAGTTAATTTCTCCTCATCTTATAGACCTTAGCTCATATGTCTTTGCTACAGGGAAATCTTCCTACCCTAACTTTCATAATCAGGTCAAATAGCCAACTGTATGCTCTCTTGTCTTGTAATTCTTCCCCATAACTCTTAAAGGTACACTTTCACACTGCTGTGCTTCTTTCATTTAATTGTCTTTTCCTGACAGATTTTGAAGTTGTTGAGTGTAGGGATCTGCTCACCAAAATAACATCAGCACTTCTCAGTGTCCGGCACACAATAGTCTCAATGAGTACATGATGATCAGCCAAATAAATGAATAGATATAGTGGTCTACTGTCTATCTGGCTATGCAAGAGAATATGGTGATAGGGACATTTGAGAGGAAAAGGTGGTTCCTTCTGGCCTTGAGAGCTCCCTGCTGTGCCCCTCTTCCCCTGAGCTGCAGCCATTTAGTCATCTTATCCTCATGCAACCTGTGAGGTCCTTTGATGTTACAGTTGTCACTTACATTTGAATCACCTGGAATGTAATATGAGGATAAGATGACTGAGTGATTACAAGGCTCAGTGCAAGTGTCCAGCATTGTTTTATTGGGCTATTCGGTCAAGTCCAGTTTGCTCAATCAAATACCTCATCATATTCTGCTGCCAGGTCTATAAATGTCAAATAGTAACAACCTTTGATCTCCTGACTCAGGTTTAAGCATGCTATCAAGTAAGCCTGACTGACCTTCTTTAATAAGAGAATTTTTAATCTGGATTAATCATATTATTATAATGTATTTTTTATTTTTATTAGAGTCCTTGGGGAATGTCTTCTACTGGTTAAATGCTGTCTTACAGAGTAACAAACTCAAACTGGGTTTTATTTTTTAATTAAAAGATCAAAAGTTTTACTTAAAATGTTTTTAAATGCTTTCAACTTGAAAACACATGGTGGGCATGTGTCATTTTGCACTTACACAAACTTTACTAGCCTTGGCAATTGAACTAAAAAATGAATCCAATAGCCAAAGGAATATTTGTGGAGAAGACAAACAAATTGTCTAGGATAAACAAAACCAGTGTTTATTTTTAATCGATAGCAGCTGAGCACAGGGAGATGCAGTTAGCTCAGGGCACAGATCAAGCTCATTAAGTATCCTGGGCCTCTTATAAATCATGGGATGTGTCGAATCTCGACTTAAACTGAACAAGACAGTAGCTTAGGATACTTCCCTTGTACCAGGCAGACAAGTGTCATTGGCAGAGAGACCCTGGGAGGGAGATTGGGCAAGGCTGTTTTTCCCCTTGGGCACTAGAGCCTACGCACTTGTCAACATTGGCCTCTGAAGAGGCCGAGGACAAGAGCCAAATGGCCCATATGTGAGGACTGGCTCCTGCACTTCCTCGCCAGGTGGAGCCAATTCTATCAGTACCTTACTTAACCTACCTGGCTCCTGTTCTCGCTGCAGATTTCTTGCCCCTCGGTCCTAGAGGTGTTTGTTCTCTGGCCAAGAAGGTATGCTCTGCTCAAGTACAGACAGGCCAGAACCGTAGAGAGTTAGCCAATAAAGATGGGAAGTGGTAGGGAAATACCCTCTTGTAAATCACCCCTCAGTGGAAGACTTCAGCTTGTGTTCTACACAGTTCCTCAGAGCGCCCCTCAGTTATCCACAGTAGTAACCCATTCATTAAGGTGTGCTGGCTTTCCTCTCTGCCATGCCCAGTTCATCTTCTTCTTCACAATGGTTTCTGAAATCATCTCCCAAATAACATACGTTTTCCAAAATCCTAGTTTCAGTGTCTGCTTTTGGGGAGACCCAATCAGGGACATTTTGCATTTGTGAGCCTTTTACTCTACGAGGAACATTGAAGATATCAGAGATAGCTAGAGAGGCAGTCCACCTGGTGGTTAAGAGGGCATTGCCTAGAGGCAGAATGCCTCACGGTGTACTGGCTCTAACACTCACTGGGTATGTGATCTTACATAAGACACAGAACCCAATGAACCTCAGTTTCCCCAACCATAAAACAGACACAGAAACCAATGAACTTCAGTTTCCCCAACCATAAAACAGAGCCAATGATGAAAATCATATCTACTTTATGGGTAGGTACCTCTCTCATGGGGAGAATTAAGTGAGTAATCCTTTTATTATTTTTGGAATACTGCATAGCACATGGCAAATGCTCAATGAAGGTTAGCTATGGTTATTTGAATCACAGAACATCAGACTGGGGGAAAAAGTTTACAGGTGACCTGATGTGACCTCCTCATTTTCCACATTAAGCAACTGAAGACTAGAGAGACATGAAGTTGTTTCCTCCAGGTCTCAGAGCTAGTGACAACAAGACCCAAAGATCCCTCAGCTCAGTGCAAGATCTACCTTTAAAAAGTTCTATCCCAAAAATCTAGCTTCACAACAATCAGACCTCCAAATATCCCATTAAGAAATAGAATCCAGGGTAGTCATTTAATTTTGCTGCTGTTAAAAAGATACCTAGACATAACAAAGCAAGAAATGGGCAGTAATTAAGATTTCAAGGATTTCATGAATTTGAAACCGGAAACTTATTTTATAGAAATTAAAAAAAAAAAAATCAACTCTGCAATGCCCTAGGCAGAATGTCCTCCTGTAGACTGTATGATTTAGATACAAATGCTTTCTTCTGCAGAGTCCTTTGTGAACCTCAGTTTAACCTCCAGGTCTGGGCAATGACAGGTTCTGGCTGTGCAGAGTGGAAGTCCTTAGAGTATTTGACAGCATTTATCTGATTATAGCTCATAGCCTTGGTAGTATTTCCTAGTTTATGGTGAGGTTTGAACTAGACCTAATAAAATAAAAATATATGTTTTTGTAACAGTCCTTTGCTTTTGAAAGTTTCTCTTTTTTATTTGCTCTTCCATGCAAGCCACATCTTCTCATCTTATTTTTGACCTTAAATGATGAAGGGGCAAAACACAAGAAGATACCAGAAGTGAATTGGAGCAAAGATCTCACTAAATGAAAGCTCTCCCTCCTGTTCAGCCACTGAGATCAGTGGAATAAAATCACATTAAAGATGACCTCTGGCCCTTACCCTCCAGAGATGACATCTTTCAGCAGCAGCGAGCATGCCTCCGTATAAACACACAAAATATTACAGAAAGGAGAGAGCTCTGTGGTGCCGAGACCTATAAATATTTGTCTGAGAGTCGTGTTTCTATTTATCTTTGAGTATGTCTGGCAAAGGAAATCTGGAGAGAATTTCTTAAAAGGTGAAGCAAGTTGGTTTGTGAAAGTGGTGTCATTTTATCTATTCTAATAGCTTCGGGGAAATCTCTTTGGTTGCACAGTAAATAGTTGCCTCCAGATCATCAGGCCAGGGGATTTTTATTCCTTGGCTTCAATTCCAACCTCATATCTTGAACCCCTCTCATTTCACCATGAAGAATTATTTCCAATATCTCTTGCTTGTTAGCTAACCAAGTATTAATACATTGAGCCTCTTTTCTTCTCTGCCTTTCCTTAACTACAACTGATAATAAAAGCTATAACAAAATCAATTTATTATTATTGTTGTTATTATTATTTTAAAGCTCCCATGGGAGCCAATTCTGGTTGGATATAGATCAACAGTGTGCAAATGGACAATCTGCAAAGCTTGGTGCAATAAAATAACCTTTACTCGGGGCCAAATGATATATGATACATATCCTAAAGCTCTTCCTCGTCATTTTTATGGTTAAATTACTGTGATTGAGCATCAAGCTTGCCTAAGATTTTGCTTCTCCACTTCCTTGCCTTTATCTTCTATATACCAAGTTGCAAGGAAGGTTTTTATTTTGCAATTCATTTTTCCTCTTGAATAGTGATTATATGCAGTTTCAGGAGTCACAATGCTGTAGTTTATAATTCTTCCAAGCAGGAGAATGACAACATGGCAATAGAATGCAGTAATAGCAATAAAACGAAGGGGCTATTTGTTCATGTCTCTGGGAAAATAAAGATGGTTTATTTAGAATGTGTCCTTACTATGGGCACTAATATGAGCACGTGTACCTAATATGAGAATATATCTGAGGCCAGTTTTCCCAAAAACACACATGGTAAGCTGAGTGCATGTAATTAATTTTGGAGGTGATGCTAGGGCCTACTGATAGGGAAATGGAGAAGTAATAAAGGGGAGAGCAGAAAGCCAACACAGGTGCTTTGTTGAACATAACATAACATAGGTTACTCCTATGGCAAGTAGGGCTCAATAATATGAGATCCTCTGATAGACTGCATGGAGCCAATCCCAGAACTGTCCCACCCGATATCCATCACCTTCCTTTCATCACCCATCCATGGCCAGAGAGTCCCAGGAACTAGCAATGAGAAGGCACTGGTGTGCATAGGAACTTGAACTTCAGGAGGCTGAGGGTGGAGCATCCACAGCATCTGCTACATACCAACTTAGAAAAATAGCTAAGACTGGTTGAGCTGAGGAAACAAACACAGGTGCAGCCTCAGAACTAGGGATATTTAACTGGCTATTAATACCTGGCCCACTTGTTTTCTGTTTTGGTCTGGGTCCATTCTTCTGTAGCCTTTTCATTCTTTCCTTAAAAAAAAAATAGTATTCTTTCCTTTTGATTTCTCTGAAAGAATAAAAATAAGAAAACATAACTGGGAAATAATATTTACAAGCAAGACAAAATTCTTAGCTAACTGATATGAAGGAATGTAGTAGAAGGAAAAGTTTCAGCCACACCAGAGCCTTCTCCTAGCCCCATCGTCTGAGTAGAACTGCTGAAGTTCTGTAGCTTTTTCATACTTGCTGCAACCAAATGGATCTTGGCAGGAGAAATACACTGTATGGTAGCATTAATTTTTGAGCTGATAGTGTATTGTATAAGTACACTGAAGGAAAAACCTTATCATATCTCCCTTGTGTTAATAGATTCCCTTCTTTGGTTGTATTTGGGGAACACTGGCTATCTCATACACCCACCTGAGACAGTCAGAACACCTCCTATCTCATACATCTCCAGTACACTGACCCACCTTTGTTACTATGTTTCTGCCCATAATTTTCAACTCCATCAACAATCATCAAGTTCACTTGTCAGCCTCTAATAGTCAAACTATTAGGCAAATACTATAAGGAGTGAAAAATAGTTTAAAATGTTCTACTGATATCTCACAGCTATATCTATGTGATATCTGTGTTACAAATATAAGCAGTTATCAGGTTGACTTCTGTCATATATACTAACATCCATTAGCAAGCAGTCATACAAATAGTCATCTAGTCTTATCCTGCAAAGGTAGTGATGCTCCTCCATCTGCAGGCACTACAACAAACACCTTACAGGAAAAGTTCATTCTGAATAGCCAGTCCTCTTAGCAGGTCAGGTTGTTGTCCTGGAGTTGTCCATCCAGTGCATAGTTGTACTGTCAGAGCTGTGGACCTCAGCTCAGCTTTCAGGATCTTAGGTGGCTAAGCTTTTGCGAATCTGTAGATTCTCACACATCTCCCACACAGAGGAGACAGGGACTGGACAGTCTCTCTAGCCAGCTACACATCTTGAACACCTCTCATTTCACTAATAAGGAATTACTTCTAATATCTCATTTGCTTGTTAACTTATCCTCTGCTATTGGATAATAATGATTTGTTTATATGTTGGTGTAGTCATCTCTGGAGGGTGAATAACTGATTAGGGTACTTCATCTTAGCCAGTTGTCTCCAGGGTGTATACTTAGATGTACACACACATACACATTTTTAAAAGCCCTATCATAACCAAGAACAATATTCTAAGACAACAGAAACTCTTTGGAAACCATTATATCTCTTTCCTAGCAAAATATTTCATTAATTTGAAATTTCCTTTTGTCCTTAGTCTGAAATTTTGGTAAAGAAAATCTTAATATTCTTCACATACAGTATTGATGCTTTTACCTTGTTAAAGGACTAACTTTAGGAATTTGCCAGAACTGATTTTTTCTGTTAATGAAAAAAAAATCAGATTTTGAAAATCCTGTTCCATATCCCCTTATCTCATCCCCCTTCTCAGGTAAGTTTTGAAAGGCTGCATCCTGCTATGGATTTTTCATTAAATTTTCTCATAGGTCTCTGAAAGTATAAGATGAAACTATGATTGCATGGGTTTGAATAAATCTCACAGAAAACAGTGATTTCCTCCAACCTCATACTTTTAGCCTAATAAGTTGGTATTAAAACTGTCCCCAAATTACTTGGTTAGTGCTTCATACTGTGCCTAAAAATGGTGATGACTTCATGCTTTGACTACAATTGAGTTTTGAGAGTCCACATGGAGCTAGGAGAAAAATATGACTGAATGGGAAATACCAATGTTTTCTTACAAGCTTATCCTTTATTTTCTGACTCATAAAGCTTCTGTACTATTCGCTGAAGTAGAATCCCAGTCTGCAGGAAGATGTGCGCAAAGGGCTTAATTCTATGTCCTATAGGTATCATGGAAATGGAATTGGAAGTAGGCTGTAGCCCAGGCTGTAGCTAGCTATTCCTACACCTTTTGACACACCTGTGGCTGTGTGGAGACTCTTAGCACCTTCAACCACTCTCCTTCCTGCTTCCTCCATTGCTCCCAATGCTCACTACCTAGTGCCTGAAAAGTCTGGATGCTAAATCAATGGTATTTAGTTTCTCATTGTATCCCCAAAGGTGCAACTGCTATTGGAAACGAGCTGTAAAAATATTAGTTGTTACTACCAGTTACAGCCTCAAAATACCCTATAATTTTATTTATGTTAATGAGGCAAATGATGATTAGAATAGAGGTTAAGCAAAGTCAAGGGGGTTTAATTTTGCATGTGTACTATTGAAAAGAAAAAGTTGAAAGGGGGCCAGGGGCAGGGAGGAGAGATCAAGAAGGAACGAAGTTCAACCCATGTCATAGAGTTAGTTAATATCCTTAAGTGTTGCCTTTAAATCACACCATTTCTTGTCAATCAGTAATAATGTAGTAACTAAAACATCAAAGTGTATGGGCTAAGTGAACCAAACATTGGCAGAATGTTAGTTAAAGAAAACCCTTGTCTAAAATGACTTCCATTATGAGTGATTTATCTAGATACTTGCATCAGTTTTCCAAGCTTGTGGAGCCTCTATAAACCCAGACTGTTTTCCACCTGGAAATTAACAGCTCTCTTGAGATCTTAGCATAGATACTGTACCATATAAATTATTAAGAAAATTAGGATAAAATTTTAGGCCTCTTAAAGACAGAAAATGGACCCACTGAGGTTTCCTCTGATCAGTCATTTCTTCTGGGAAGCTTAGGAATTATTACGTCTAATGACTTTGCTGGTGATTCTGGTCTATGTAATTAAGATCCAAATATAACTCTATGTTCATTCTACAACTAAATTTCTTATCTGGACAAATGACCCATTTATGAAAGCTCATAAAGTATTGTAGGCAAGTCATTACATACTTAAAAATCTCCCTAATAAAATGTCCCCAAAGATGTTGATATCTGCATTGCTAATGATTTTCCAAAAATACCCTTTAACATAAGTAACTAGAAAATGCTGTATGTTATTATTCAAGAAGAGAAAAATAGAATAAAGATCCATAATTATAAATAAGTACCTTTCCTTGATTTCATCTAGTGAACATATTAGCATTTTTCTTCTATCATTTCAATTCCCAGATGTGATAGCAGAGTCACCATTACATCAACATAATCTTGCAAGCTTGTGTATTCACTGCAGAATGCAAAATGTCATGACATTTCTTATAGAAATATGAAACCTTTTTTTTCAAGTTTTGCTATACATCAAAGGTGAATGAAAATGAGTCTCAGGATTCCAAGGCACATCAGAATTATGAATGGAAGGACTGGAGTGGCCAGAATAAGGGAAATATACCATAACTAAAGGAAAGAGAAACTTTTGTCTTTCCTTTACTTTATTAACTTCTCTACAGTTATTGATTAGGAGCTCCAGTCCTATGAAAATGGTACAATGTGCCTCATAAAGGATGACTCCATCACACCAAATCAAAAACAAGAGAAGAGTGGAGGTGGAGATAATAAAAAGGTAGGAAATACTGCACAAGGGAAAATATTTATATATAGTTGGGAAGGATATTAAATACTGGGTTGGAATTTCAGAGATTATTTAATGGAATTTTAAAAAATCAGTGGTTTTATAAAATGGGTGATTTATGTTTCAATTTAAAGGAAGAACACAGAAATGTATATGTTCATGGGGTTTTCTTTTTAGTCCTTAATAATCTATGCCTTCTAAGTATGATCAAGTTCTTGAAAGTTTCTCAGATCACTGACTATAGTTTTTAGAGCAGAAGTAGTTCTCAGAAATTACTCTGTAGGGCTTTCCTCCCATTCCAGAAAAAAATACATGTGAAATTTTGACAAGAGGGGATACCTCAGCTTTTGTCTCAGCCAGAAAATTTTAAAAAGCACGTGACTTACTACTTGACCTCTGCCTCACCAGGTAGCCTGTTCACAACTATGTTTGTATATACATGTGGTTCATACCAAACGATTAACCTAAGTCTGTCACTTAGTATAGTAATTGGAGACATCATGAGAAGCTACTTTAAGCCTTACTTAAAGCTATGCATACTGAGGGATTTTTCTAAATTACAAAGGTATATATATATATATATATATATATATATATATATATATATATAATATATATTATTATATTAATATGTATATGCACATATATATATATATTTTAATTCTGAGCACTACTTGAAGTTGCCAGTTGCTTGCATCATAAGCTTTACGGAAATAAGGATCAACATGAGCAGAGACATCAGAATTGGGAAAGTTTTGTGAGTAATAGTTTTAACTCTCGTTACTTAGAGTCCAAAGATCAGCAGCATTAGTATCATCTGGGAGTTTGTTACAAATGCAGAAACTAAGAACTCAACCCAGACCTACTGAATCAGAATCTGCCTTTTAACAAGATCTCTGCTTGCCTACACATTAATGTTTGAGAACTATTCTAGTCTAAATACCTGGAATACATTGACTGTGGATCTAGAAGTTACATGTGCAGATAGAAACAGATAAAATAGTCCCACTTGGAAACAGTTGAGACTGAGGTTGACATTTCATGTGAGCAGAAGGGCAAGGTTATTTGTCATGATGAAAGGAGGCAGGTGTTTAAACAGAGCATTTTTGTGGGAAAGTACAGGTGTGAAGGGAAGAGCATTGGCTTCATCATCTGCCCTCTTCTGGATTGTTACTGATTTCTGTGTAGTTTTGGAAGCTCTGCCACTTTGGGTATCCCTGTGTTAAGTGGAACAATAATTTCCTCCCAGCCTTCCCCAGGTTGAAATTCATCCAACATTATCTTGAAAGGTAGAATTTGAAGTGATATTACTGTCTAGCCACTTGCTCCTGTAAATGTACCCAGATCAACAATATTAGCATCATCTGGGAGACTGTTAGAAACCTATAATCTCAGCCTGCCCCAGATCTACCTAATCAGAATTTGCATTTGAGCAAGATACTCAGATGAGTAGATGCACATTGAAGTTTGAGAAGCAGTGGTCCATTCGCTTTCTGAGTCAGTGGTGAGTCTTATCAGGAATAGTAGGGAGGGAGCCATGCATGGGGTAGTTGGAGCAGATAATGACCAAGGGCAATTGCACCTGTAGGATACCTGTACTTTTCGCTGAACACTAAAAACCAGTATGGCAGTGTGAAGCATGGCCAAAAAGGATCGCTTATAGCTTCTGCAGCTAGGTATGGGCTAGAGATCTCACGATTAAGTGTTGGTTGAAAAAAAAAATGGAGGAAGCTTGGATAGCTCTTTGGAACTTAGAGGAGATAAATCTCTAACATAGAATTTTTGCCTAACTATTGGTTTCTTACTGTGTCCTCAAAAACCTTCCTCAATTACATCAAGTGATATCGGTTATATTAATGTAACTATTATTTTCCATGTTGAGGCTGTATCCCACTTTCAGAGAATCCCATAAAGAAGGAACAGCAACATGGAGGGAGAGGGAAAAGCAGTGGGTTGATAATCCTTTCACACACTTGAAAGGAATATAATGCTTGGCTGTAATAAGTTTCATCTGAGACAGAGTTACAACCTGTTATGGATGGTTTTTATTTTGTTTGTCTTTAATCAAGATGCAACTGTGAGACTGTGGTTAAAAATTAAATCCTTCACTTTGCGAAATTAAACTTTAAATGAAGTCAAAGTCTAGCAGAGCTGATGGTAGCTAAAAAGTATTCATCTCTAGATCAAGTACTGTTCCATCCATCCATTCATCCATTTATCGATCTATCCGTCCATCTTACTATCTTTTCTCCCATCCATCCATGCATTAATGTATGCATGACCTTCTCGTTGACTCTCTCAGTGCATACATTAGATTAACTCCCTAAAAGTAGAAAGACATTTAGTTTTAACTACTTCTTAGTGGATAATGCATGTGTCACATTCTGTAAAATTTGGTCTGCTCATCCTGATGGTTTGTTCATCTCCCAGTGCTGGAGCCAACTGCGTACCCAACTGTGTAGACATTGACCCTCAGTGTGTACTCTGGAAGCCAGCTGCCTGCCTCCTTTCTTGTGGTTCTGGCAGAATTCTGGTTGGATTAATGCAGTGATTCCTGGGAAATGTATACAAATAACTCACATCCTGGGGCCTGATCTTCTTGCAGACTGGCTGCTCCAGTCTTTTTCTTTTTGCTCATTTTCATAATAGACTCCAGTTGATAAAACTCTTCACAATGATTGATGGCCCGCAAAGCACAGCCATTTGCAGGCCATGAGTAGCAATTCTTGAACTTGGGAAATATGACTACGATCAATTTCCTTTTCCTTTTCCTTTCTTGCTTTCCTTTATTTTAGTTATTCCTACAGGGTGTGTCCTTTAGACACCTCTTTCTTAGTCATTATCCCCTAATTAATTCCCTTGTTAAAAATAAAGTGTGCATTAGGCTTGACTAATGTCTTCCTTTGTGACTATGGAAAGAAGAATTTATTACCTTTACATATTGACTCAGGCTGAATAATCACAACTCATTTTATTTAAAACCCTATTCTTTACAAACCACGCTGTAGTATAGGTCCAGAGCAACTGCCACTAGAATCTCACCTGACTCCCATAAATATGAAATGGAATCAACTATTTGCATATACAATTGACTTAAGAAGTAGCTGTATTCATATGGAAAAACATCTCTTTTTCTATGTGATGTTTTTAAGATCCCACCATGAAATTATGGAAGGGCTGAAATGAAATGGCCCAATTTGTGCAGAGAACATGCTGACACTGTGAGAGATGGAACAGAGGTGTCAAAAAGGTCTGCAAGAATAAAACTTACATATGTGTTGGTAATCTGGCGATCTGCTCACTCTCCAATTGTGTGGTCTGTGACAGATTAATACACATAGACAGGAAAGGACCTCAGCTCATTTTTGTGGGAGAGAGTCTGTGCTGGATTGGAAGTGGATGCAGGCTGGGTGACAATGGTCTGGTGGAGCAGTGGGAAAACACCACCTTGGGTAGAATAGAATAACACAGTGGTTTTCAAAGTATCCTGATCTTCTGTTATCTGAATAGAGCATTGGTTCTAACTTGTCCTTATCTAGAGTTACCCAGTTATGCTAGTTTCAGTTTGACAGCAGATTTAAGAGGGAAGATATGGTGGCTAGGCCTAGAAGGGTTTTCATACTGTATTCATGCTGATAAAGTGTTCTCATTTCTAACCAGTCTTTTCTCAAGCATGGATGGACCCTTCCTGGTGTCCACCTTCCTTCTTCAACCCTGACCTTACCGACTCTATTCTGCAGCAGGAAGTGCTTAGAATTTTGCGTCAAGAACCTCAGGACTTTTGTCAAGGCTTTTCCTGTTGGCCACTGCATGACTTTGGGAAGATTGCTCAGTCTATCTGACGAGAGTAATAATAATGCCTCCTCTGAGTCTTACGTGGTTATTATGAGAGACAGCAGGGCCCATGTGAAAATATCCTGGAAGCTTTAGAATTTCTTAGGTGGTATGTGTATTCCTATTTATTTTATTAAGCCATAGGGAAACGGAAACCTGATAGATAGCTGAAGCTCCTGGATACCTTGGTATTCTGTCTGTGTCTAAGGTCTTTCAGCAAATATTTGTTGAATGTGTATCCTCTCCCTTCTTTCTAAAAGTGGTTTGGTTTGTTAGCAGACCACTAGTGAGGCTGGGATGGAGATGTGAGACTGGTGGGCTGGGAAATGGTTGAGTTACTCTATCTATATAGTGCCTAGTCCATAGACTAGAAAAATATCACCTCACCAACCAAGTGTGTTGAGGATTTTGGACTGTTCCTCTATGAGAACATACGTGTTTGTTGTTTTGTGGTTATTTGTTTTTAATGGGTTTTCTTAATGTTTCTCTTCAAGTCAGATCTTCAGCTTTCTAATCAAGAGTGATATTAAGATTTAACACACTATTAAGAGAAGCCAGGGACTGACTCAAAACCATGAGTGGATGATAACCCTGACCGGGATTTGTTTAACAAATCCAAGGGCCTTGTACTCGGCAGGGGACACAGAGTCCCAGGGTCACTACCTTCACCCTGTGTGATCACTTTCTGAATTTCCTCACAGTTGTATGTCCCTGGTAGCCCCTCCTAGTCTGTGGGCTAGGTCTTAGTTCCTCAAGTTATTCACACTTTTGAGGATGTTCTTCCTTCCTGTGGCTTTACAGGATTTACTTGCTTTTTCTGCTCCCACTTACCAAGACTGACTAGGGATGATCATGTGCTCTTTTTCCTTTGAGATTCTCCCAAAATAATCTCCCTGGTCTATTTCATTTTCATAATGTTACTCCAGTGGTATTAAGGCCAATAGATGCCATGGGTTGGCTCCCCAGAAGTAGAACTCCAAGACATAGAGTCTGAGGTGAGGATTTGGAGGAAAAGGGATGTATTAGGAAAATCCCCAAGAAAAATACAGGTAAGTTGTGAGACACTGGACGGGAAGGGTAGACACCAGGCCAAATCCAGGTGAGTATAAAACCCAGTGATGGTAGGCTCCAGATGATGAAGGTCACACCCAACATTTTTCTCAGCAGGGTAAAGGTATGCTGGCATTAATAACTTCCCATACCCTGCCCACCAATCATGAGTTCAGGGTTAGCAACGGGATCGAATTTCCAGCCTCTTTGTTTTCCAAGAGCACAAAGGGGGTCTATGATAATCGCTGTGGGGTGGCGGGGGACCACACATGGTCCACATGGGAATTGAAAAGGATGGGACACAGATAGCACCCCTTACAGCCACACTAAGGAAAGCTCAAAGGTCCACAAGTCCTCTTGAACTTCTACCTAAGGCCTTAGACTTACAGTGCTCTGGTGCCTTAGTCCTGTGAGTATGTAATTCCTTGTCATTTCAGCCCCTTCTTCAGCTAGGAAAGCCTCTACCTGCAGGCACAGTTAGACCCTCAGCAGTGGTTTGGAGCTGTGGGCCGTTCACACTCAAGTAGGTATTTTACCTCTCAGGGGGTCTGAAATGATGACTCTATTCTCAGCTTCCCCTGGCTCTGCCCAGGAAAGGTCACCTCAAAGCATTTCTACACATTCCTTACCCCTTGGTGCCAGGAGACAACATGTGCTTGATACATGTTCTTAATTATAAGGAAAATGGAGAGGGGATACTTACAAAATCAGAGGTAATTAGGTTTCTCAAAAGTCATCATTTTAGGGACATTTTGCTCCAGTAAGAATTTTCATATTGCACAAGTGTTTTGCTATTGATAAGAGGTTTTGGGGGGTTTTGTTTTTCTTTCTTAACCTCTGTTTCTTCCCTTTGCTTCTACAAAAAGAGAGTTTACAGTTGTAGACAGTTTGGAACAAAATGAACATTTTGGGGGGTCCAGCAGGTTTATGGTGACCTATTCTTGTTTTCACATGTTTTACAGTAAAACATTCTTACCAGTCACATGAGCAAGTTTGGGCAAAAGACAAGCTTTTCTCTTTGCTGGTTCTGACATTTTGCATCCTAATAAATTCACAGTGGAAATAATCCAGCTGTCTTCTTGAAAAATATAAAGTTTGGAAGAGGACTGCTACTATTCATAGCTATGTAATAGTTTGTTTTATATTGTGAGGAGTTGTAGTTATAAACATGCAAGCAGCTGGCAATAAATGACTTTATGACAGCTATTTCCAAGGTATAATGAAGAAAACAAAAACAAAGTTATTGCTTATAATTATGGTGCCTGGGTGAGCTTGCACAATGTACTTCAAACACTTCACTGGCCAATTCCATGTGATCTCATTCACAGTCTCCTCTAAATGACCTTGGTCTTCAGGTTATTTAGCCTTGGAGATGGAAGTATTTGAAAGGGATTTGCATTTTCCAGTGCAATTTGTAAAGGAGACAGCATCCTTTTGCTCTATTCACCCATGTAATTAGGGGAAACATGGAATTAAGGACTCTTCTTTATTATTGAAGAGGTTTTACACTGGAGAAACAAATATGGGGGCAGTAGTTTGTCAATAGTTTCAAAAATTTCAATGTACTTTTCTTTTAACCCAGTGGTTAATTTTTTTAAATTTTTATTTATTTATGATAGTCACAGAGAGAGAGAGAGAGGCAGAGACACAGGCCGAGGGAGAAGCAGGCTCCATGCACCGGGAGCCTGATGTGGGATTCGATCCCGGGTCTCCAGGATCGCTCCCTGGGCCAAAGGCAGGCGCCAAACCGCTGTGCCACCCAGGGATCCTAACCCAGTGGTTAAACAAGTTAATTTCATTTCTAGAATTAGATCCTACTAGAATACTGTTAAGTACATATGCACTGACAATGAAAGATCTCTAAGATCTAGGACATGAAAAAACAAAACAAAACAAAACAAAAAAACTACTCTCAAAACAAAACCTGCAATGCATGCTCTAATTTGTATAGGAAAGAACATATGACTATGTTTATATATGCCACCTAACTCAATTATTTATTCATTTAACCATTCGGCAGATATTTATTGCGTTCTGGTGCATGGTTTAGGTGCTGGTGATACAAGTAAAACAAAAGTCTTCTTTGGAGTTATATGCCAGTAGGAGGAATTGAAATTGAGGACACAAAGAACAAGCAAACAACTGTGTGTCAGGTGGTGTAGGAGTCATAAAGAGATACAAAGTAGCCTAAGGGAATAGGGAATAATTTAGCTAGAGGCCAGAAAGAGCCTCTTTGAGGAAGTGACATTTGATCAGAGATCTAAAAGGAACATGTGCCAGGCTGTGGGGACAGCAAGGCCAAAGTCCCTGAAGCAAGACTGTGTTTTGTGTGTTTGGAGAACAAAAGGAGGCCAGTGTGGTTGCAACTCTGTGAGCAAAGGGAAAAGTGGATGAAGAGGAAAGGGAGAGGAAGCCAGAAGCCAGATCATTGGGCGCTGGAAGGCCATGGTCTTTATTTCAAGTTTTATTCAAAGTGTGGTGAGAAGCCAGTAGAGGACTGAGATCAGGAAAAAGACCCAATTTTATTTAGTCTTTAAAATGTAAATGCAGGGATCCCTGGGTGGCGCAGCGGTTTGGCGCCTGCCTTTGGCCCAGGGCGCCATCCTGGAGACCCGGGATCGAATCCCACGTCGGGCTCCCGGTGTATGGAGCCTGCTTCTCCCTCGCCTGTGTCTCTGCCTCTCTCTCTCTCTCTCTCTGTGACTATCATAAAAAAAAAAAATGTAAATGCATGGAATGCAATGCTGCTCACCATACTACTGACCCTGATGGACTTGCAGGAAGCATATCCTGGTTAAGTCAGAGGAAGGAGGGAAGTAGCTATAGGAGAAATTCTCAGGGCTGTCTGCCTACACCAGTCTTGTCTGAGCCTTTGGGAATGCGGTCATGAATGATTTGTATATTTAAGAAATATTAAAGGCAAAAAATAGGATCAGTTATTCCCTATGTAAAATAATAAATAAATCCCTTTGCTAGCATTCCTTTCTCTGACCTTGAACGAGTTTGCTTTCTTGGCTTATTAGTCCTCCATGTCTATTGAAAAGGGGTAATATGTTCTTTGTCACAGGATTGTTTGTGAGAATGAATCAGATAATATACATAGAGCTCTTGGCCCAGTGCTTGGCACATTACTCAAAACTGTAACTCAAAACTGACAGCCATCATTGCTGCCATGCTGTCGCCTCCCATGTTCAACGCTGTAAGGCATTCATGATGCTATGAAATTGCCTGTCTCTCTGTCAGCTTTCTCCTGAGCTATGTAGGAAAGGATAAGAGCCATTTTGTAGCATCATAGAATTAAATAGCGGAAAACACATTTAATCCAACTCTGCTCCTTTTATAGATGGAAAGACTGATGCACTGAGGAGATACACTGTTGGCTCTCAGATTTATAGATAATGAGTGACTCTGATCTCTTGCCTTCCAATTCAAATCTCTATTTACTGCATCAATATTTTCCTAATTTTAAGCATTCACATTGAACTTCTAATATGATGATTATCTAATATTTTATTTTATTTATTTACTTTTTTTATCTAATATTTTAATTGACTCCTTAAGTACTTTTATTTCCAAAGCAAACTTTATATCATCTCCTTAAGTGGAAAACCAGCATTCCTTCTTGTAAGTCATTACAGTAACCTAGAGTTTTAGCATAGTTATGCCATTGCTATTGCCACAATAATGCTGTGTAACAAAGTACCCCAAAACTTACTGACATAATAATAAGCATGTCTCCCTTGTTCACACACTTGTGGAATTACTGGAACACAGCTGCCCTAGGATGATTTCATACTCTGCTTGTCCCTTAGCTTCAGGCTACATGAGGCAGGCCCTTTTCATGTCCTTCTTAAAGCCAGGAGTATAAAAGTTCAAGTCTAAATGTCATGTCTACTATTATCCCATTGACCAAACAAAGTCATATGCTCAAGTCTATCATCAGTGATACAAGGAAAGTACATCTTCCCCCAATGGAAGAACCGTAAAATCACATTGTAAAACATGTAGATAGTAGGAAGGATGAAGACTAGGGGCACCTGGGGGATTCAGTAGTTGAGCATCTGCATTTAGCTCAAGTCATGATCCTGAGGTCCTGGAATCGAGTCCCACATCAGGATCCCCACAGGGAGCCTGCTTCCTCCTCTGCCTATGTCTCTGCCTCTCTCTGTGTGTCTCTCATTAATGAATAAATAGAGTCTTTAAAAAAAAAGAAGGAAGGATGAAGACTTGGGCAAAGTAATGGGGATATGGTATATATCAAAATAATATGTAGATATTACATTGAAATGAGTAATGGCCATCTGTTTGCCACCACAAAATATCTTGCAGACTCCTAGAGTTAGGCA
Source organism: Vulpes lagopus (assembly GCF_018345385.1). Taxonomy (NCBI): domain Eukaryota; kingdom Metazoa; phylum Chordata; class Mammalia; order Carnivora; family Canidae; genus Vulpes; species Vulpes lagopus. The sequence goes on from NC_054841.1 coordinate 40,456,282, forward strand.
TATTACAGTTTGAGAAACACTCGAGTATTCTGCATTCTGGACAAAGGGACTATGGCACAACTCACTATCCTAATCCTGATAATCAAACATCTAAAGACAAAAAATCGTACCTTGATGTTCATTATAAGATGCTCATTTTCTCGTATCCCATCTTCTTTGAAAATTGGATGCCTCATATACCCTGGGATATCTTACAGTCAAGCATAGTAGTGGTGAGTTTTTGCTGCCTGTACATGTATACACTTGGCTATCATTCCTGGTGGACTGACTGGGCAGCTGTAACTGTTTGCCTTTCAGCCAACCAACGAAATGAGAGCCATATGAGGGGGAAGTGTGTGTGTTTGGCTGTTGTCTGAAAACATTTTTTGGCAACAAAAAAGAAGCCAGCTTCAAAACTTGTAGATAAGGTATTAGAAGCTTGGAAGAGAAGTCCATAGTGGAGCTCTTGTGAAGAACTGGACTAACAACACCTCAGGATGAAACTATGGAATACTCTTAACTGTAACTTCGTAGTGAAAAATGATTCAGAAGTACCAGACTCAGAATGTGGACAAGTTTTAGGAAAACCTAACCAATTTATCTCTTTTTAATCTATTCCCTAGAGCAAGAGGTGATTTAAGAAATTATGTAAATAAATCCAAAATAGCAATTTCAATTAAATATACAATACAAATCCTAAAGGATAAGAAAACACATGTTATATTTCAATTCATTGAGCTTCCTTTTTCTTAGTGGTACACAAAGTAGAACAAAATAATTGTGTTTCTTGCAATCAATAGCTTCCTCCGTGAAATGGGATATATAATTAAAAACAGTTAAATGGTAGGTGTATCAGGTAGCATGCTTTTGCTTGCAAATAATGGAAAATCTAACTAAAACTGACTGAACAAGAAGGAAAGTGTGGGCTCAGCAATTGAAAGATTCCTGAGACTGCAGCACTTTACAGTTAATTTACACCAACAGCTCACTGATGTCAGAACTTTCCATCTCTCTCTACTTTTGGCTAAGGGGGATGTGTGCTACTTACTTAGGTCAATCAACACCTTCCTGTGTAGCTGGGGAGAGAAGCAGTCCTCCCCAGCCGGCAAGGATATTGCATAAGCAATGGATAGATGGCAATGAACATAGATAAGGAAGAGAGAAAGAAATTCCCACTTTGTAGGAAAGCATGAACCAAGAATCAAGGGTCAGGGAAAAACAAAGGATGGTTATGATGTGGCTTAGGGCTTATTGTCTTGGTTTTGAGGCACTATTAGAATCAAGACAAAAAAGGTAATGGGCTATTTCCTTCCTTCCCCTCAAATGGATGAGTAGAAATAGATATTCAAGAGGATGGGAAGCATAGTCTATAGCCCTAAGGATTTCAGTGTTTTTACAAAAGTATTTGAAACCAACATGCTGGGTTAAGGAAGTGTTTCCACTTATGGCTCAATCTATAATTTCACAAGAGAAAAATCCTTTTCCACCCTCCAAGTCAAATGATTAATTTTCCTCCAAGAGAGCAAGTGCATGTTGACTTGGAAAAATAAGCCTAAAAGTCAAGTGTTATGAAGCAAGTTTCTGGTGGCTATATGCTGGGGTCTGATTAGCATGAAGACTTTTTGCTCCTGGGTCCTCTGGAAGGAGAAAATGGAGCCTTACAAATTAGGCTGATGATGTCATTCCTCAAGTTCCACAGGTGACTGTTGAGTTGTGTGCACTTGAAACAAACCAGGCTAATTGGCCTACGTTTTGGTACAATCTATCATTCTTTCACAGGAGAGGATTTTTGTGGGAGGTAGTTATGTTAAATACAACTTTGAAATACAGAAATCCCATGCTACTCACTTCTGGTGACACTATCAAAAATTTATTATAGCAAAGAACACAGACTATATACTATAAAATCTCTTAGTTGAGCTCATTTGCTTATGCTTTCTTTCTCAACCTCTCTTTTTCCCTCTCCCCACCTCCTTCATTCCCTCCCTTATTCCCCCGTGAATGAAAAGTGATTAATGGAGGAGATTTAGTTTGGATGAATTACATGCAAAGTTGTTTTACATTAAATGAACTTTTTCCATGATGTTGTAGTTCCATCTCTGCTTTATCATTGCTTTTTTGTTTGAATTAATACAATAATATTATCAAAGCCATCCTCCATTACACTACCATTTGCCTTTGCATTCAAGGCAGCTATGTCATTTTCAGATGTAGCTATTTGTCCTTGTTAAAACAGACAAAGCAGTTGGTACATTCAGACTCAATTACTAAGTTGTGTGATTAATTCCAAGATATTGCTGGGAGGTAAAGCAAATGAAAGTTGCCATTAACTGTTCAGTGTGTTCTCTTCTGGTAGATCTAATGTGGAGGGATCCCTGGGTGGTGCAGCGGTTTGGCGCCTGCCTTTGGCCCAGGGCGCGATCCTGGAGACCCGGGATCGAATCCCACGTCGGGCTCCCGGTGCATGGAGCCTGCTTCTCCCTCTGCCTATGTCTCTGCCTCTCTCTCTCTCTCTCTGTGTGACTATCATAAATAAATTAAAAAAAAAAAAAGATCTAATGTGGAAAAGACTCCTATAACTTGCCCTAAGAGGGAAGCAGAGTGTCATTAGATTGGTTCCCCAGGAGGCAGACTCTGAGACAGAGATTAGGGTGCAAGATGCTTATTTAGGATTTTGGGATCCACACCTGGAGAAGAGAGAGGAGGGAAGCAGGAGTGAGGAGGGAAAAATGAGTTCTGGAGCTGGCAGGGCCCTTCAGTGTTGCACTGAAGAAAGCTGAAATGAGCCCAGGCCTTTCCGCTTTATATTAATTAGTCTTTGGATACGGATTTCCCCAGGAAGGGTCATAATGACTGTGAATGGAGTAGCTCTTTGTGTCTGAGGCAATCCTTGAAAAGGTTGATAATTGGAGACTGTCTGTTGACAGCACTGCTGGGATTTAGGTCCCAGATTCTAGGGCAATTGTCCTCAACCAGGGATGACTTTGCCCCCTACGGGATATTTGACAATGCCTAGGCATTATCGCTTTATTGTCACAACCAAGGTGATACCACTGGCATCAATTGGATCGAGTCCAGGGATGCTGCCAACCATCTCACCGTGCACCGCACAGCCCCCATTAACAAAGAATTATCTGGTCCAGAATATCAATAGTGCGAAGATTGGGAAGCTCTGCTGTAGGGCAGCAATTTTCCCTTGAGTTTGTTGGGCATCTCAGCGCCACTTCAAGAATCATCACAGATCAAGCTATTGCTACCTGTCAGACACACTGTCCTGTGATCCTTATTCCTCCTAAACCTCCCACAGACCCTTTTTTGCTGAGCCTCTTTTTTTCATTAGTTTCCTTACTAATGATGAAACTGATGCCCAGGGAAGGTCAGTAAACTACCCAACATGGTGAACCGGAAAGATATCCAGATGGGATTTAAAGGGGGCTTGGCTTGCTTGTCGAAAACATCATGGCGTCTCTGGTCTCTGCTGGATGGCTCAAGGCAGCAGTTTTCTAACCTCTCTCTCTCTGTTGCAAACACAAGACGGGTGATGTTTATGTGCTCAGTTCACTCCATGGGCTGAGCTTCCCTCTACTTCATTTAAAAGGCACAGCAGAATGTGAGTGAGCATGGCAAAAGGAACAGGGATGACCCTGCATCCTCTCTAATTTGTATTTGTGTTTTTAAATAAGGCCATTCCTGAACTCTGAGCCCTTTCTATCAGTAACAAATTGCTTACAGTAAGCTTGCAGCTGGCTTTCACGCGGGCAGAATGGCCTGTCAATTGTCTTGGTGAATGTCTTTAAAAAGACTAGAGTATTTCCAGGAGAATGTGCTTCATGCTATCTCTTCATGGTTCTGTGTTCTTGGATGTATTGAATCATTCAAAAACACTCTTCACATCTTATTGGCACCTCTAGAGCCCAAGGAATAAAAAAATGAACTCGTTAATTCAGTTAAAAAGTGGCTCCTAAAAAAAAAAAAGTGGCTCCTGTTCCATTTCAGAACTATTCTATTTTCTTGTTAAAAGCAGTAGTATTTACTAGTAAAGGAACAGAAAAAAGAAATCTATCACTTTGCAGACATATAGATGAGTTTTATAGATGTGGTTTAACAGAGTCCACTATTACTCTTTCTACAACAAAATCACATAAATTGTGACTTTTTAAATAGGACATCATGTAAAGGGAATAAACATACAGTATATAAAAATGTTAAGGGATATAAAATGTAGTACACATTTAACTCAAAGATATAAAGAAAAAAATACAGACATTTCATCATTGTTGAGCTCAGTAATAATGTTTGTTATTACAGTAACCGCAGCTGCAGTGCTTGGATTCTGTAGCACATTATCAGTCACATTTTTTAAAAATTCCGTCATCAATTTCTATGGCACATTTCTATATGGTAAATGCTATCATCTTTATTTTCAACTGAAAAATAAAAAAGACAAGAAAGGTGAAAATAACTTGATTAAGTTTACACAGAGGTACATTGGCAGAGGACATAGCTATGCTCAGATCACATTCCACTGTTAGCCTAATTTAGAGAACTAGCTATATATTCATATTTGTTCCTCAACTCTTTCAGTCAAATTCTTTACACATTGCTAGGTAAAATATGGGGTCTTAGTCTGGGCTGCTATAACAAACCTTGTAGACTGAGTGGCTTCAATGACAAACATTTCTCACAGTTCTGGAGGCTGGGAAGTCTGAGATCAGTATACCTGCAGATCTGGGATTTGGTGAAGGCCCCTTTTCTGGTTTGCAGAGGGCTGTCTTCTCATTGTACCTTCAGGACGGGAAAAGCGCAGAGTGCTAGCTCTCTTCCTTTTCTTATTAGAACTGGAGCCCTATCATGGGGTCTCCACCCTCCCCCTACTAGCTCCCAAAGACCCCATCTCCAGATTCCATCACATTGGGGCTTCAACATATAAATTTTGAAAGACGCAAACATTCAGTTCATTGCATGTGGTTTAAGCAGTAGTTTGTCTGTAAATGTTTAAAAACTGACTCTAAAAAAGGGAGTATATATATATGTGTGTGTATATATATATATACATATATACACACGTATTTTAAATTTTACTGATAAAAGAATGTGTAGCACACAACTTACAAGTAAGAATAGAATATGCAACACCTTTTGTTATAAATTCTATACTGCTTATTGATTCTTACATAAAGCTTCTGCAAATGTTATAAAAATCCCTTATCTCTAACCAACCCATGGTTTCAATTGACCCACAAGTATAATCCAATGTGAATATTGATTGATATTTTCAGGTTTTAAGTCACTAATGACATCACTTAATGTCCAGCTGGGATAGGATGCTCAGTAGTAATGCCATTATATAGTATTTATATTATATATAAATTTATAATTAATATATATTATATATTATTTAACATATATTACATAAATGTATATACTATTTATATTATATATGATATACATTACTTATATTATATATTATATAAATGTATAATAGACCTAAGTCATCTCAAAAGCAAAGGCAATAGTAAAGTGTGGCAAAATAATTAGGAGGGGGTGAGATAATTTCCATATATTTGTTTTAGATGTAACATTTCATTGCAGGCTTATATGATTGAATTTCTTAATTATAACTGTGTTTAACAGTTGATTCACAAAATTCCTGGAAATTTGACAGCTGGCTCTTTTGAACGGGTATGATTGCTGCTGATAAGTCTTCAGTTAATCAAATAGGCCCATATTCCACAGTATCTCCTGCTCCAACTGAGTGAACTTTAGAGGTCTGAGCATGTGAATAGAAGGCCTCCCATTATCAAGTAAATAGATGTTAAAATAGAAGATGTCAGGTTGGGCAGTTGTTCTTTTAAAATTTATTGTTATTTTTATGGTTTATTCACAGGCATTTCCCTGCATCTCAACCGGCATTTATGGTAAGTGATCTAGCTTTTGATAATATTTGTATTTCTTTATTTTTTTGTTAAAGGCTAAGCTAACAGGAAAAATAAAAGGTTCTCTGATGGATACAGTTTGCTGTGAGTTAAAGAGACTCAAAAGGTGGGTCAAATCCCATGGACAAATCTCAAGAGGCCATTCAGATATTCTTTTGTGTTCTTGAATTTTGTGGTATTGGTATTCTTTTGTGTTCTTGAATTTTGTGGTATTGGATACTGCCCACAATGATGTTATACACTGTGTCTTAATGTCTTTTGTTAAACAAAATATTTTGCTTTCGTACGATTTGATCTTTAATAGGGTTTTCTTTAATAAAGTTAGATTTTTCTCTTAGATGAATTATAATGCATATAAAGCCTAGCAGTATCACTGTTTTGTTGTGAATTACATAATAATGGAAACATGAAAATGTATGCACGTGCATGTATCAGTATACTTAATTTTAAAAATATCCAAAGTAGCTGTTAATAAAAACAAATAATCTTAATAAGCTGCAAATATATATTTTTTAATGTTGATGGACTGTTTTAGATAATGACTCTTTCACCTAAGATGGAAGCAAAATATTTTCATAATCACTTGTTTTCACTAACCTAAAGCTTTTGATATATATTTTCCACCTACGATGACATTTCCTTTTTCCCTCGGGCCATTAATAAATGTATTTTACAATATTAAGGTAACATAGGGTTTAGTTGTCATTTTAGGGTTTTCTGATCAGGCAAAATAGATTCAGACCCTTCTGAACTCAAACTTCTCACATGGAGGCTCTTAGCCCAAAAAAATAAAATATGTACAAATGTAAAGAAATAGTTTAAGTTCATTACTATGAGGAAGAGATACCTAAATTGATGTCAAAGGTAGATTTATTTCCTCTTAATATGGTATTTCTTTTGAAAGTCTTAGAATAAAATGGAAAAAACTGGCCTGAATCAAGTTAAATGGGGAAGGATTTGGTCACATCATTTAAGAATTTGAGGCATGACTTTTTCCTCTCCAGATTCCACCATAGCCCATGTTTATGGATATACAATGGATACTGGGCCTGAGAGGAATAAACTGAACCATCTGCATAATCTCCATCATGACCATTCTTTCTGCCTCACAGGTGCCCAGTTAGAAATCTTAAATATCTGCTTCAAGGAAACATTGAATGCAAAGTGAGTCCACATCTTCATTTCACCTTGTCTGGAGTCAAATCAGACTCTCCTGAAGAAATGTCTCCCCTCTTGTGACTGTTCTCTCATGACAGTCTTTGTTTTCCTTGACAACAAACAGGCAAACAAACACCTGCCTGCCTAAAACAATACTATATACTTCATTATTTTCTATGTTTATTATCTTTTCAGATTGCTGGTGGCTGTTTTGTTTCTGAGAATCTAGGACAATGTGCAAAAAACTTCAAGGGAATTTAATGTGTTACACTGAGAAAGGGGGAGGGGGCAGGAAGAGAAGAGAAGTAAAGGGCAATGACAAGGGACAGGAAAATGAGAGGATCAAGAGAGAATAGTAAGAACTAAAGAAAACCTAAAGTGGTTCATGACTGATTTTAATCCCTGAAAGACAAAGATTTCTGCTCAGAGAGAATAATATGGCTCAAGAAATATTAACTTGTTCAGTACTCCATTATGTTGGGTAGGAAGGAGATCTTGAAGGCTTTGGAGGAGGGCATTGACAGGGAGGCACAGCCACTGGCTTGGAGGGTTGCCACCAGGCAAGCTTCATCAGTTTTCACAATGTCACGTCAACACGGATAGTTTTCAAGTCCTGGCTCCTCATTTCTTTCCCCCTCTATTTTTTGAGTACATTTAAAAGTGAGGCTGATATCCACAAAGTCAGGTGCCATTTTGCCTTCTGATATCCCCACTGGAGCTTGAGGCCTAGATCTATTTTTAGCTCCATGAGATTTTGTTTTAGTACCTTTCACATTTAGTTGATGGGCCACTTAGCATTTTGCAATTTGGAAATTATTTCCTAATGTCCCTTATAAAGTCATCACTTTCCATTTCATCCTTGATTCTCTCCCAGTACCCATGATTATAGGCAGTCCTTTTCTTGCTCTTGTTCAGAGCCCCCTGCTCTGCCTCCTTCATTATCCAAATCAGTTTGACTTTTATCTCTATTTATTGGGATTTAAAATCATACTTTATTTGAGGAGATTGGTCCATAGATAGAAAAGTTTTAAAAAGGAAGCAAACAAAATTCTCAATACTTTGTAAGTTGTATGAGAATGGATTTAGAGTATTCAGTCCCTTGGTTCTAGCCTCCCCCTCCTTATTCTATATTCTGTCTTACTAGATTAATTTGTCTAAAACACCACTTGGTGCATGTTTCCCATCTGCACGGGAGCCTTTGATCATATTCCATTACTTGCAGGTTAATATTTACTCTTTTTGGACTGAACAATAGGTGCCTTATGTATCTCCCTAAACCAGTGTTTTCAAAATATATGAAAAGGGTAGGAAATCTCCTCTTGAGGTTGTGAATTGGTGTGCCAAGATATTTATATGTACCTTTGCATCCTCAATTTTTTAAAAAAAGATTTTATTTATTTATTCAAAAGAGAAAGAGAGAGAGAGAGAGCATAAGCAGGGGGGAGGGGCAGAGGGAGAAGCAGACTCCCCCTAGAGCAGGGAGCCCTGTGTGGGGCTTCATTCCAGGACCCTAGGATCATGACCTGAGCTGAAGGCAGATGCTAAGACAACAGCCACCCAGGCACCCCTTGCATCTTTAAAAGGATATTTATTTTGCAGCATTTCCTAAAGTTTCTTGACCAATGTTAATTTTCTCAGCCCTCTCAGGATTAGTGTTTCCTTCCAGAATATAGTTTTAGAGATTTCTTGTTATGTATCTACGATGGACACATCTTACATCACCCACAAATGAGTTGAGAAATCTCAGAATTTGTTAGATACTTTGCCAGGTCCAGCCCTGTATGCCTTCCATAAAGCACATTTACACATGCTCATGCACTCATACACACACACTCATACCCATACATGCACTGAAAGCACATACACCATCACCACCACACCCCTTATATCCAAACAAAAACATATCACACACTGATACAGTTGAATATTAATCTCTGAGTAGTCTTCCTTGAATATGTCAACTCTTAGTAGTCATTATATCTTTTGAAATTTTTCAGCATTGTAATCTGAACAATTAACAACTGCCCCCTCATTTCTGGCCCATAGATTTTTGTTTACATATCCTGTGCTCACCACCAGTTTAGAATCCCTTAATGGACATGGATTCACTTGTACATATTCTGTGCACAGCCGGAGCCTCACATTGTATCTACAGGACAAGCTCATCAAATAGTTGCTGTTTGATAACAGTGTTAATGATTGTAACCCAAAGTGTTGCCTAACTGAAGATACAAATCACAGAATTATTGATTGGCAAAATAACAGGTGGAGGAAGGCTTCTTAGTATTTTCTTAATGGTCAAACATCTCTATTTTACAGTAAAATAAAAAAATATACTTCTAAAAAGTATGCTCAACTAGAAATGGTATTTGTAGGTAAGGCAACATCATCTACCTTGATATGGTAAAATGAAAACTCAAGAACTTGTTCAGTCAGAGAGCCAAGCTGAACACAGCACTTAACTTCACTTAAGAAAGTGCCCCTTAAGAATATAAAAAATAGCAAAAGGGATTATAGGGGAAAGGAGAGAAAATGAGTGGGAAAAATCAGATAGGGAGACAGAACATGAGAGATTCCTAACTCTGGGAAATGAACAAGGGGTAGAGGAAGGGGAGGTGAGTGGGGGGACAGGGTGACTGGGTGACGGGCACTGAGGGGGGCACTTGATGGGATGAGCACTGGGTGTTATATGTTGGCAAATTGAACTCCAATAAAATGTATACAAAAATAAATAAATAAAAATAATAATAAAAAAAAAGAGAAAGAAAATGGCCCTTGAGATGCCTGGGTGGCTCAGTGGGTTAAGCATCTGACTCTTGATCTCAGCTCAGGTCTTAATCTCAGGGTCGTGAATCCAAGCCCCGCATAGGGTTCCATGCTGTACATGGAGGCTACTTTTAAAAAATGAGAGAGAGAGAGAGAGACAGAGAGAGGGCATGCCCCTTTGTTGTTTATTATGGCCCATGAGACCGTGGTCAGTCAGAGCAGTACAGATCAGCTCTGACAGCCCACCCTCACTTCTCCCGACATGCCCTCGTACCAGCCCACCCCCTGCTTGCTGTGATTTCTCAGATGGCTGTTTACTTTGGATTTACCTTCACTTTTAGATTTATGGCCCACAAAGCCGCAGTAACTTTTGTTCTATTAAAATTTTTGACTATGGTAGAGCTATCTTTTGAAGGGGTTTGGTTACTTAATTGCCAAAAATGATCTCATATCAGGGTAATTTCAACAGTAAGCATTCCCATTTCATGGAAACTCAGACATCATCCTCGCATTCAAAGTGTGTCTGGAGGATCTCATAGACACCAGTGCTTCAGAGGTCTTTCAGCCAATGAGGTAGCCAGTTGCCTCCCAGCCTCTCCTCACTCCTCAGCCTTTTGAGGACAGACCCTCATGGCAGCAAAACCAGCTGCCTCTTACTGCAAGACACAGACTGAATAATATCCACCATGCAATACAATTGAATTTAAGGCAGGCACACAATAAGAACAAACTCTGCCCGCTTTTAAGTTCTCCTGGAATAGGAACCAGACTTTTCCACTCTGACTTTCAGCAACTGCTGTGACTGCTCTAACTTAATGCTTCCAGGATGCTTCCAGAGAGCACCAGACCGCCTGCTTACACTCAGGATGAAAAGCCACATTTGGTAAAATACCAAAGAAAGTCCTGTGTTACTTTTGGAAAAATGGATCCAGATGAGGCTTACAGGGGCTCTCAACTTCCAGATTCCTGTTAAAGATTTGAATTGGCTGCTAAACCAGACTCAGAGGGACAGATTTGAACTTCCCTGATGGACATTTCAGATCTCATGCGTGCCTTCTGCCCTTTGAGCCTGACTTGGACACTTTGGTGCTAATAAGTTTAACAAAAGAGGCTAGACATGATACATGGCAATGGAATTTTTACTGAGAAGTGAACAGCAAAACTAATTTTAGTCTATTTTATGAGAGTCAATATAGTTAACAGAAATGAAGCCCAGGTGGAAAAGTATATCCCTTGAGTAACTGGGAAAATATTCTCTCTGGAGTTAAAGAAAAAACTTGAAGCTTGCTTTCCAGGTACGAAGTGGTGTTTTCAGAGAGGAAAGAATTTCAGATGTTGAGTTATTGGCTGGAAATTTGTGAAAAAAAATTTAAGTGCAGCGTAACTTAGCTAAGGCAGCTTTCATAATTATTCAGTATATTTCTGTTATCAGTGTGGAAGGCCTGTTTCTATCAAATCACCTTGCCTCCCTCTGCTTTCCTTGAAATGCTGCCAGGACACAGCTTTTCTAATTGAATTCCTCATCTGCATTCAAGTTTGCTCTTTTGCTTCTAACTGGTAAAATGAAGACCAGCCCAATGTTTCTTTAACCTTATATTTACTCAGCAAATATTTTTATCACTACCTCTGTCCAAATTCACAGACATGACTTGGAAAGAAACCAGGACATCATCCAATGGCAATGCTAGGGGCATGCCCTCCGTTAGCTTTAAATGCAGACAGATTTCAGAGGGTGTGACAACCATTGCTGGGCAATTCTGGGTTTGCTGGAAGAGTTATCTTATGTAATACACTTGGGAACCGGAGTAAATTTGACAAAAATGTGTGCCCCTCCCTTTCATTCCCCTGACAGCTCTCCCCTCTCTCTTACTTTCTTCTTTTCCTTTTGATATTTCCATTTGCTTTGAGAACTTCCTTTCAGGTGGTCTAATGATGACTCTTTTCTCCCTCATAAATTCCCTCTCTGACATCCTATGTTTTTTTGTCCTAGTCGCAACATCCTATATGAAACCTTATTGTTCTTGGCAAGCCTTGAGTTAATTGCTGGCCCTCAAAGCAAAGTAACATTAGAATCAGTGTAACTTACTTCCTTTGGGAATATGCAGCGCTGAGGCTAAACCCATCTCAATTCTATCACATTTGAATATTATTTTATAAACTGATCCTAATGAAGCACTGGAGAAATAGCTTAACGGACAATGACATTCTAGCTATTAAAATATTTTTAACCCCTGAGTGCTTACCATTTGATTAGCCAGCTTTAGCAGATACACTCACACATGCACATTTGTTCATTGTGAAAATGCATTTTCACAAAATGTGAAACTACCCTCTTGCTCTCTCAGAGTTACTTGGGTGTTTAATAACAAAAAGATACCAAACTAAGACTAAAAAGACTACTTTTGCTCTGGAAAATAGTTTCAAATTCCAGCAACAATATATGCTAATTCAGCTTACATAAAAATGACAGTGAGACCCACAGGCAGTGAGACCCCAGGGGACCTGCCAAAGGAGGTGAAAATCCTGGAAACTTAGCTTTCTGGTACTGTGGGTGCAATGAACTACCAGTGTCATTCTCCCTGGTGTTCTGTTCAAACTAAATGATTTTGGGACTTAATTAAGACATAGTGTTTCAAAAAGTAATAAAGATTGCAACTTGGATACTGTTTCTGAGACGTGGCTGTCTCCTCACAATTGTGATGAGGTAAAAATTTGAGGACTAAAAGGTGCAAATGATTTCAAACCCACCCTTCCTCAGAGCCTGCCGCTTATTGTTATGCTACATTAAAAAAACTTTTCTTATAAAACAAGTATTAAAACAGTAAGCCTTTTAAAGAAATAGGAAAGCCATTTCAGTACATTTCAGAGCCTAAGCACAGAGTAGTAACTCTGGGAGTATCTTGTAGCCCCACTGAAAAATAGGAGCACTATTAAGAAGTTGTCCCTAGGGAACTGTCTGAGGACATCTAAGAATTGACCACACTTTGTGTTCTATCAGGGAAATAATTTCCATGCTCTTTGCTCATCCTTCTCACTCAATCTTGAATGACATTCCTTTTCCTTGCCCCTTATATATACTTATATCTGAAGGGTGAATTTAAATAAACAGAGCTCAGCTGTCTTTCTGAAGGACTTAAAAATAATTCTGACAGTTCTTAGAAAAGTCAAGTATGCTTAGCTCTTTAGGACAATGATTTTCATGTCAAAGCCTTTTTAGTCAATGATTATATTTTTAAAATGCATCTTGAAATGCATTTGGAAGAGACTATATTAGAGTAAAGCTAAGCTGCTGTAACAAAGGGACTCTAAAATAGAATGGCTTAGTGAATAGAGATGTTTATTTCTCTCTGTGCTAACAGTTCCAAAGTGAACATTCTGCTTGTGGGAGGATTTGTTCTACTCTGTCATTTAAGGAGCCAGAAATCTACCATGGTGTCAAATAGTTGCTCTGCCTAACTTAAGCCATTGTTCTCATGTATTTACTTGTCCTGGTCCCAGAAAAAGAAATGCATATGATGGGTTCACACTCTATCTTATGGTCCCTGTATGCAGAGAAGCACTTGTCATTTCCACTGGAGAGAATTTGGCCTCGTGAATATCTAGTGTGGAATCCACATTTCTGACTACAGTTCTGTTATGTGGAAAGGAGGAAACATTGAATTATGATGGATTCTAGATATCATTGCTCAGGAGGAAAAGTAAAGGAAATTAAATCAAACCAGTCACTCATAGGTAATTTAATTTGGGGCAATGTCATTTACTCAGAATCAGTAAATATTTTTGAATACTGATAGTCCTAATTTTGTATGAATATTTGGTGATTTTGATAGCAGATACTTTATTAAAATGCCTTTATAATCCTGAAGCCTGAGAAATTTGAAAGTATGGAAATCTTAAGACTCAGGACTTATCATTAGTTGTTAGCTAGTATATTCAGACCTTGGGATCAGACCTCAATCATATTAACATTTTTTTTGTACCAAAATTTGCAGATACATCAGTGGAAACTAAAATGAATATATTAAGAATGAATAAATAATTGTATCATTTATTACATTTGTAATTTTGGCCCATTTCCATAGATATCCTTGGAAGAATCAATTACAATTTGTTTTATTTCCCTAAGGCTATAACCATTAAAAACATACCTGAGATCCTAAACAGATATAGATCAACATCCTGCATCCCAAGGAGCCTTAGGGAAATGTGACTGTAGGAAACAGTCTGATAATAATAGAGTAAAATATTACCAAGAGAGAAATGGGGGAGAGAATGATAATATGAATGTGGATGTAAACCTCCTGAACAGTCAAAGAAAGTCTCCTTAGAATCTTTAGAACTGAAAAATTAGTTTTTTATACCTTGTCTCTCATTTCAGCCATAGTCAATAGGGAGAATTTGCCACAAGTGACTGAAAATTGAACTGAAATTAACAAAACCAACATGAAATTACCTCATGCCTATAATTTGGTTACCTAAATTTATTTATCAATGTTCTCAATGAATCTAAGTTTACCTAAGTCATTCCAGTTCTTCTTTCTAAGCAACCACATTTTCAATAAAACATATTCCTCTTTACTTAAGACTTCTTTCCTTTGGAGCTTAGATTGGGAAACTGTTTGTTTGTTTGTTTTTTCTTAAGGTTTTATTTATTTATTCATGAGAGACACAGAGAGAGACAGAGAGAGACAGAGGGAGAAGCAGGTTCCATGCAGGGAGCCTGATGTGGGACTTGATCCCAGGTCTCCAGGATCAGGTCCTGGGCTGAAGGCAGGTGCTAAACTGCTGAGCCACCCGGGCTGCCTGGGAAACTGGGTTTTAAGCCCTGTCCACCACCTAAGGAAAAGTCAGACATACGGTAAGTCTTGGTAAGTTTTTAATTAACAAGTACAAAATAAATAGGTCCTTAACAAAATGTAGGCAAATAAAATTTAAAAAGTATAAAAAAACAATTTTATACCATGATCAAGTAGGATTTATCCCAGTATGCAAGCTGGTTAAACTTTCCAAAAACAATTAATGTAACCCACTATATCACTAGACTAAGGAAGAAAAATTATATGATTATCAGTAGATGTAGAAAAATAATTTGACAAAGTCTAACACCAGTTAATGATAAAAACTCTTAGTAAACCAGTGAGGAACTTCCTCTACTTGGTAAGGACCACAAAACCCTATAGCTAACAGCATACTTAATGGTGAAAAACACAACTTTCCTACTAAAATCAATTACAAGACAAAGATGTCCCTTATCACTACTTTTTTTCAACATCACAATGAAAGTACTTGCTAATGCAGTAAGGCACAAAGAAGAAATAAAAGGTATAGAGATTGGGAAGAGAGACAAAACTGTCTTTATTTGATCATTTGATGACATGATCATTTGTAGAAAATCTGAAAGAATTTATTTAAAAAAAAAAAGCCTCCTGGAACTAATAAGCAATTATAGCAAGGTTACAGGATAAAAAGTTCAATTTATATAAATAAATAACTGGAAAGATACTCCATGTTCATGGATAGGAAGACTCAAGATGTCAGTTCTTCCCAATTTGATCTATAGATTCAGTATAAGCCCAATCAAAATACCAGCAAGTTGTTTTTATGGATATTGACCAACTGATTCTAGAGTTTACATGGAGAGGCAAAATACCTATAAAATAGCTAACACTATGTTAAAGAACAAGAACAAGAACTGACACTACCTGATTTCAAATATACTATAAAGCTACTGTAGTTAAAAAAGAAAAAAAAAAAGCTACTGTAGTTAAGACAGTGTATTTTGGTGAAATAATATATGAATAGATCAGTAGAACAGAATAGAGCCCAGAAATGGACCCACATAAATGTAGTCATCAATTTATCTTTCATAAAGGAGTAAAAGCACTGCAATGGAGCAAAGGTAGTCTCTTCAACAAATGATGTTGGGACATCTAGAAATCCACATGCAAAAAATGAATCTAGACAGAGACCTTATACCTTTCACAAAACAAACAAACAAACAAACAAAAAACCCTCAAAATGGATAATAGACTTATATGTAAAATGCAACTCTCAAATTCCTACAAGACACATTAGCTAAAACCTAGATGATCTTGGGTATGGTGATGCCTTTTTAGATACTATTCCAGTTTTTCTCAAACCTCTCCAAATTTTTTTTTTAATTTTTATTTATTTATGATAGTCACAGAGAGATAGAGAAAGAGGCAGAGACACAGGCAGAGGGAGAAGTCTCAAACCTCTCCAAAGGCAATCTTTACTTCATGATTCTGGTGTCCTGCTCACCTTAGTGATGATGTAGGTTTTTTTTTGTGTGTGTGTGTGTGTGTGTGTGTGTGTGTGTGTGTGTGTGTAACATGGTCTATATCACTATGTGTTATTAGTCTTACATATCACTGCATCAGAGGATCAAGGAATGATGGAGAATTAGGATGGGTATCAAAGTGGCTGTGGTCATGAGTTTCAGGGTCTTATAGATCAAGGTTCAAATTCGGAGTCTGTCTCTTATTTGTTGTATGTCCTCGGGCAAATTACTCTCCAGAATTTAATGACCTCAATTGTCACATAGGGATGCTAATGCCTCTAACACAGGGTTGTTGTAAGATTAAATTAGATAATGCATTAAAATGCTTATCATGATGTTAGACACATAAAGATGAACATTTAACAATTATCATTACTATTATTGTTAATAGTAATTTTGTTTTTGCCACTATTATTATCATTATTACTCTCCCACTGGAGTCTGAGTTCCTTGAGGGCCGAGGCTTTTGAATGTTTTATTCACTCCCATTTCCTAGATTTGAGAAGAGTTTTGACACTGTTGAGGAAGCAGTTTACTATTTGAAGGAGTCTTTACTCAGGCTCTGAATGACACCAATCAGCAGTCTTTTCTCTTTTATTTTTTCTTTTCTTAGGATTTATTTATTTATTTATTTATTTATTTATTTATTTATTTATGAGAGACACAGAGAGAGAGGCAGAGACATAGGCAGAGAGAGAACAGGCTCCATGAAGGGAGCCCAATGTGGGACTCAATCCCAGGACCCCAGGATCACGCCCTGGGCCCAAGGCAGATGCTCAACCGTTGAGCTACCCAGGCATCCCAGCAGTCTTTTCTCCTATAAAATCCACCTCACTTGCTGCTGGATAACTTCTACTGCTTCTCTGAAAACTACCTGTCTCCTCTCAGCCACCTCTATGTCCTGTGGTTGAGCCCTATGAGTTAAGCCATCTAGAATTGAAGTCTGTTTTCAACATCATGCCATGCTTTCTATATAAATAACCCTTAGCCACAACCACTGTAGACTATTGTTTACAAAATAAAGTCAACTTGTTTCAGCAGTTCCAAATTTTCTACAGTTTATCTTTTTTTTTTTTTTTCTTTTTTCTCTTTTTTTTTCTCTTTTCTTTTTTTTCTCTTTTTTTTCTCTTTTTTTTTCTTTTTTCTCTCTTTTTTTTTTCTCTCTTTTTTTTTCTCTCTTTTTTTTTTCTCTACAGTTTATCTAAGCCCTAAGTGAAAACATTTTATTTTCTCTGTATATAAATATAAGTTTTCAACGATAATAGAGACAAAGTAATTGTAGTTAATTGTGGCCTCAAAAGTGAAGTCCCATGTTATAAGACAGCACACTATTTTTCTCTAGGAATCTTGGGGAATAGATAACAATTACTCTGCCATTTGCCTTGAAGAGGGGAAAGTTTACACTTTTTTTTTTTTTTAATTTCTAAGATCATAGGGACTGGAAGGCATTTTGGATATCATACTTGTCTTAGCTCATTTTTCTGGCTGGAAAAAATGACACTCAGAGTTTTTTAATGACTTGTTTAGCCATATCCAGCTAGTTCACATAAGAACTGAGATCAGATGTCACCAGTAAGGCAGAGAAGCAAGGATAAGAGCTTGAGAATCAGGATATGAGATAACAGCCCAGGATGATACACTCACTAACCTCTTCTTCAATTCCAAGCTTCATCATATGCTAGGTGAGAATAACATTAATATGTGCCTTCTGCTATTAGAAGATAAGAAAGGAGCTGAACTGAAGCTCTTCCAGAACTGAGTCCCAAACACTTATCCCAATAAAGGTCCTTACTCCCATGCTCTCTCTAAGTCCCTGTTCCCAACCCTGTCTCTTCTTCTACCCATACTTCTGCTAGCTATATCCTTTTTCTATGGGCCCCACCCCAGGCCATTGGGTTCATCAATTTTGTGAAGATTGATTTTATATAGAAAATAAAAGATGTGCTAGACACTGGCACATCTGTCTCTCTTTGCATCATATCATTGCTTCTTTCATTTTACCATCAAAGACCCTTTTTAAAAAAAGATTTTATTTATTCATTCATGAGAAACACAGAGAGAGGCAGAGACAGAGGCAGAGGGAGAAGTAGGCTCCATTCAGGGAGCCCGATGTGGGACTCGATCCGGGGACTCCAGGATCACGCCCTGAGCTGAAGGCAGACGCTCAACTGCTGAGCCACTCAGGTGTGCCAAAGACCCTTTAAAGATAAAGGTTAATATGTCTATGTCCTCCTGGTTCCCAGAGACAGCTTCTACAAGGGGGAAATTTTGTTTTAGTTGAAATCTCAAATTGTATTTCAAAATATAAATATATATTGCAAATGCTTTACATTACTTACCTATTAAATAATTTTAAATAAAAAATAAATAAGTTTACATTACTTACCTCCAATAAATTTTCTTGTAAAATTAACCCTTAGGAAGGTACCCATCTTGTGGTTTATTATGCCTCTGGCATACTGCCAATTCCCCAGTTTAAAAGCCAGACATTTGACCAGCCTTACAAATGTCAAGCCTTGCATATAATTACAAGAATCTGTGAAAGTGATCACCAGCAGCTCAGAGGTTCCAAGCTTCTGCAAATTCTGAATCCCTTAGCAAGCCAGAAAGATCTTCTGGCACTGCTGTGGGGAAAGGTTAGCATCCTAAATTATTGTCTCTCATTTTTTTTCAACTTTGCAAATATTTTATCTCCTCCTCCATAGTGACAAAGAAAAAAGTATGCAGAGTTGCTGCTTTCCCATGTTATACATAGAAGAAAATGAGGACTCATCAGCTTTTTTTCATCCTTCATGAAACAATGAAAATATGCCTCCTTGCTGGATAAAAAAAGGGATATGCATCAGGGAATCTGGGAAATGTAAAAGCCTTGACTCGAAATTCCTTTTTTTAGATCTCTGCACATGTTGAAGGCAGTATTGAGACTGAGGAGGTTTGTGTGTGTGTGTGTGTGTGTGTGTGCGTGTGTGAGAGAGAGAGAGAGAGAGAGTGTGTGTGTGTATGTGTGTGTGTGTATGTGTGTGGTATCCTAATTTTGCTTTTCTCCCAATGGAACTCATCCCAATGAGGAAGACATAAGGGGAGATGAGAAGTAGAAAATACAGTGAGTGTGAAGAGATGGTGAAGGAGAAAAGCAATAAGAAAAAATATGATGTGAGTGGGGCTGGCAAGCTCATAGCAGGGCAGCCATTCCCAGGTAGGAAAAGATTGGTTCAAGGATAAACTGGGACATGCAGACCAGTCTGTGCCTAGGAACATCCTTTGTGTGCCTCCTCTTTCTACTTAGTGTTTTTTGCTTCCATCCCTTTTACTACCAACCCCTTCCACTTTACACCTACTATCTCACTTGACGCAATGCCCATCTCAGAAAGGGCCACAGTGTCAGAGCTGCTAAAAGCAACTAGCAAGTGGAAAGATGGAGTTTCCTTAATTATTTTTCCAACCTAGTTATCCTCCAGCTTCAGGACTACCTTGGTCAATTCCTCAGCCTCCATTGTACTTCCTACCACAGGCCTATCACAATCACCATACATCTTCCTTTCCAAGAGAGAAGTCTGGTACTCAATGGAGAATCCATGCTGAATAAACTGTTCTTGACCTTTTTTTATACCAGGGTATTTTCTTGTCGCCAATGGCAGTGATCCTTAAGAAATTCCAGGAAACTGTGCTTAAAGGATTAGAAAAATAGTGTGAAAAAGTAAAACTGTTTTGCATTTGCAATGGAGTGAGATAGGAAAGAACCTAGTGAGGCAGTAATTGATGATAAGTGATGACAGCTCTGTCCCTCATGTCATTCAAAGAAATCAAAGGAAGTTAATAGAGATTGATCTAGAATTAAATAAAGCCCAAGAATTTGTTTTATTTAAGGCCCAAGAATTTTTTAGACAATACAATAGGCCAAATGGACTTACATAAACAGAGCATTTCATCCAACAGCAGCATAATACACATGTTCTCAAGTGTGCATGGAATATGTTCTAGGGTAGATCAATGAATTAAAGTATTCAAGAAAATATAAATTATATATCAAGTATCTTTTCACATTACAATGGATTTACTTAAAAGTCAAAAACAGAAGGAAAGCTGGACATTTCACAAATAAATGGAAATTAACACACTCATGAACAACCAGTGGATCAAAGATGAAAACAAAAAGGAAATAAAAGAGTATCTTGAAACAAATGAAAATGGAAACACAGCATACCAAAACTTATAAGATGCAGCAAAAGCAAATCTAAAAGGGAAGATTTTTGGTGGCAGAACACATGCACCAAGGAAAAAGAAAGATCTCAAATAAACAACTTAAAACCTCATGGAACTAAAAAAACAACAAACTAAACAGAAAGTTACCAAAAGAAAGGAAATAATAAAGATTAAAGCAGAAATAAAGGAGAAAATAGGAAAACAACAGAAAATATTAACAAACCAAGAGTTAATTCTTTGAAAAGATAAAAACTGACAAACTTTTAACCTAGATTAACCAAGGAAAAAAAGGGCTTAAATACATAAAATTATAAATGCAAGAAGAGACATCTAACATCACAGAAATTAAAAGGATCATAAGAGATTATTATGAACAAATAGATGCCAACAATTACAACATAGAAGAAATACATATATTTCTAGAAACATAGAACCTACCAAGAACCATGAGGAAATCATAAAGAAATTACAAATCTGAACAGACCAATAATGAGTAAGGAGATTGGATCCATAATAAAGAACCTCCCAAGAAGGAGAAGCCCAGGACCATATGGTTTCACTGGTGAATTCTACCGAACGTTTAAAGAAGGATTAACTCCAATCCTTCTTAAATCTTCCAAAAAATTGAAGAGGAAGGAGTACTTCCAACGTCATGTTACAAGACCAGTATTACCCAGATAACAAAGCCAGATAAGAATACTACAAGAAAAGAAAACTGCAGGCCAACATTCTGAATGTAGATGCAAACATTCTCAACAGAATTCTAGCAAACTGAATTCAAAATTATACTAAAAGGATTATACAACATGATCCAGTGGGATTCATCTCTGGGTGCAAGGATAGTTTAAAATGTGCAAATCAATAAATGCAATGCATCACAAATATAGAAGAAATACTTTAAAAAAAAACACAATAAAAACCCTCAACAAAGTGGATATAGAAGTAATGGAATGTACTTCAACATAGTAAAGACCATATATGCTAGCCCATAGCTGATATCATACTTAATAATGAAAAGCTGAAAGCCTTTTCTCTAAGATCAGGAATAAGACAAGGATGACTACACTTGCCATTTTTATTCAGCATAATATTGAAAGTCTTAGCTAAAGAAACTAGGGAAAAAAAAAGAAATAAAAGGCATCCAAATTGGAAAGGAAGAAATAAAATTGTCACTCTTTGCAGATGACATGATATTATATATAGAAAACCTTTCAGACTATCAAAAACCTGTTAGAACTAATAAATGAATTTAGTAAAGTTGCAAGATACAAAATCAATATGCAGAAATCTGTTGCATTTCTATACACTAATAATGAACTATTTAGAAAAAAAATAAAGCAATCAATTTACAATTGAATCAAAAAGAATACAATACCTAGGAATAAATTTAACCAAGGAGGAGAAAGATATATATACTGAAAAATACCAGACATTAATGGAAGACATTAAAGAGACACAAGTAAATGGTGCACCACTATGGAAAACAGTATGGAGTTTTCTCAAAAAATTAAAATAGAACTACCTCATGATTCAGCAATTCTATTTCTGGTTATATATCTGAAGGAAATGAAATCAGTGTTTCAAAGAGATACATATGCTCCCATGTTCGCTGGAGCATTATTTATCATAGCCAAGACACAGAAACAACCTAAGTGTCCATTGGTGGATGAATGGATAAAGAAAATGTGAGATACACATATAATGGGATGGGATATACTTAATCAGATATTATTCAGCCATAAAAAAGGAAAATCCTTCTTTTTAAAAAAAGATTTTTATTTATTTATTCATTCATGAGAGACACAGAGAGAAAGAGAGGTAGAGAGAGAGAGGCAGAGAGAGAAGCAGGCTCCCCACAGGAAGCCTGACACAGGACTCGATCCCCAGACCTGGGGTCACGCCCTGAGCCAAAGGCAGACACTCAACTGCTGAGCCACCCAAGTGTCCTAGGAAAATCCTTCTATTTGCAACAACATGGTTCAACATTGAGGACATTATGCTAAGTGAAATGCAGACAAAAACAGAAAGACAAATACTGTATGTTCTCAATTACATGTGCAATCTAAAAACAAAAAACAAAAAGCCAAACTCATAGAAACAAAAAACAGATTGCTTTTTCCAGGGAAGGAGAGTGGAGAATGGGAGAAATGGGTGCACATGGTCAAGGGTACAGATTTCCAGATATACTATTAGTAAGTCCTGGAATATAGTATACAGCACGATGGCTATGGTCAACAGTACAATAGTATATATTTGAAAGTTGCTAAAAGTAGATTTTTAAAGTTTTCACAACATACCCAGAAAATTGTAACTTTGTGAGGTGATGAAGGTGTTAATTAACCTTATTTTGGTAATTATTTTGCAATATATACATATATAAAATCATTGTACATCTTAAACAATGTTATATGTCAGTTATCTCTCATTAAGCTGGAAAAAAAAATCCAAGAATTTTCATTAATAAGAAGCCATGGTCTCAATATTTTTCCAATTCCTAACCCCAGAGCCCTTTGTGTTTCTGCTCTGTTACCCTGTCTTCCTCTACCTCTTTTCCTTGGAATACCCTATTACAGGATCAGAACTTGCCATCAGTAATGTAGACTTACAGAATTTCCATTCCTATTGCTTGAGAAGTTAGAAGGCAGGAGAGTTCCTTGAAGTGGAGATGTATTTCTGGGAACTCAATCCAGAATTCTGAGCACATTGTCACAGGATAAAGACAAATCTATCAACATGATCTTGGAGCCCTCGCTTGCCCTCATCTTGTGCCTGGCTTCTGGTTTTCTGCACCTAGCCCCACTGTCTGCCTTTCTGTCCTTCCTACTAGGCCTCTGTTCTGCTGTTTGTACCCTTGGCCTGGAGAGCCCTTACCTCTTCTTCAGCTGGTTAACCACCACAAGCACTGTCTCTAGAGGATGGTCTCTCTCACCTTCCTGATCAGATCAAACCTTCTTATCACCAGCTCTCAAGGCACTCTGTGGCTCTCATTTACAACCTTCATTATAACTGCAGCTCACATTTATTGGGGTTATTATTTTATCATCATTAGTGTCTGGTTTTGCTCACCCTGTTTCTTAGTTCCCAATTCAGTGTCTGATGCAAGTCAGAGTCAGTAAATTCTTATTAAATGAATGTATGCATTTTCTTCTAATGCTATATGTTCTACCTTCACTATAAATTAAATCAGTTTTGCGCAAGTCCAGACAAGAGAAATACAATGTACAGTATTTTCTCATTGAAATTTGAATCATAAGTTTCAGATAATCAAATGAGAAATAACAGTTTTGGAACATGGGCAACATGTAGTTACAGTTCTTATATTTTGTCCTAGGGATTTTTTTCTTCTTTTCTTAGAGTAAACGCAATCAACTAAGCGTGTTTTTTTATTATAAAGAACAAGGCTTTTTTTTTGTAAAGATTTTATTTATTTATTCATGAGAGACACACACACATACACTTTTTTATTGTTATTATTTTTTAATTCCAGTATGGATAACATACAGTGTTATATAGTTTCAGATGTGAAATATAGTGATTCAACAATTCTATACATTACTCAGTGCTCATCGTAAGTGTACTCGTCACCTATTTCATCACCTCCCCCCTGCTAACTATCAGGTTGTTCTCTATAGCTAAGAGTCTGTTTTTTGATTTGTCAATCTTTCTTTTTTTTTTACTTTGTTTGTTTCTTTTATTTCTTAAATTCCACATAAGAGTGAAGTCACGTGGTATTTGTCTTTCTCTGCCTGGCTTATTTTGCTTAGCATTATATTTTCTAGATCATCCATGTTGTTGCAAATGGCAAGATTTCATTCTTTTTTTATGACTGAGTACCATTACATTGTGTATGTGTATACATATGTAATATATATGTAATATATATTATATATAATATTGCAAAACATATATATACACACACACACACACACACACACACAACATCATCTTTATTCATTTATTCCATTTATCTATCAGTGTATACTTGGCCTTATTCCAAAGTTTGTCTGTTGTAAATAACACTGTGTTTTTAATTTATATTTTTTATATTTTATATATTTTATATTTTTTAAGATTTTATTTATTTATTCATGAGAGACACATAGAGAGAGAAAAAAGGCAGAGACATAGGCAGAGAGAGAAGCAGGCTCCATAAAGGGAGCCCAATGTGGGACTCAATCCCAGGATCCCAGGATCACACCCTGGGCCAAAGGCAGGGGCTCAACCACTGAGCCACTCAGGTGTCTCAAACTATTAAAGTAATATATGCACATGGTAGAAAATAATAAACAGTATAAAGTGTCATAGAGCTTTTTTTGGTCTCTTCCTACCTGCAACTACCAGTATCCTTCTTGAGAAGCAACCATTGCTGAGTTTCTTGTGTGTCTCTCAAGTTTTCTTCTGGTGACCTAAGTCAAATTTGAAACACATGTACATATATATATATTAAACCATTTATACATATATATACACACATACATATATATTACATATACATATGCATATTATATATACCATATACTACATATAGTGTGTTTATACACATATCATATAATGTATTTATAATGTATTTATACTATATATAGCATATATGTGTGTGTAATGTGTATATATGTATATACATATGCATATAATAAAGCCTTCATATACTTAAATCATGGAATGTGAAATAGTGTATATTTTACTATAAAAATATAAATCTTTCCTTATACCTATGTATGCATACTGACTTGAAGGAAAACATGAACTATTTAAAAAAAACAGAGTTGGGGGATATATGTAACTTTAAACAGGCATGTAATTAATCATTATCTATTTCTTTCACAAATGATCCCTATTGTTTTTATTTCTCTTGATCCAATAATTGCAAGGTAATACTTTTATTTACTTATTATTTATAGGATATATTTAGAAGTATTTATAATGTTATATATATAGATACATTTTATATGTGTATATATAATAGAAAATATATTATTTGTTATGTGCATGTGTTTTGTGTATGAATATGAGTGAAAGTGATATGTGTATAGTTTATATCTCAAACTCTAGGAAAGTTCTAGCATATTAAGATTTTAAAAATCTTTTTGCTATCAAATAATTATGTTCATCTTTTTCATCTATTCTTTGTAAGATAATGACAATGAGTTTTTTCACATTAAAACAAGACCTATTTCACCTACTCCTGCCCCCACAAATAGAGTAAAACATTTAACATGAGAATAAATTAACAGTGCTATCCTTCAAGAGTTGTAGCTCAGGTATGCCTGAGGTGCAATGAGATTTCTTAGAATTATAAATATCAATGCCAGTTTGGTAGTGATTTTCTTCAAGTGCATAATGTTATTGTGTCCATGTCATTCACCATCTGAAAGCAAATCTGATTATGAGACATACAGGGGTTGGCAGCTAAAGACAATTCCTTGTTTATTAATCCATTCCTTTGGAATATTGTTAAAATTACAAATCTCTTCTATGAGGAAACAAGTAACACAAGTTATTTTGTCATAGGTATCAATGTGAAATAGTTTATTGTCTTTTGGAAATAGGAGGGGAAAAAAGATGGCATGCCTAAATGTGTTTTCCATTCGCCCACAATTAGCATGTTCTAAGTATCTCAGAGGGCGTCAGAGATATAATTCCTTTTGGGCATTTTCAGCATAAAGTATGGAACAACTCTTTCACACCTTTCATTTGTGCTAAGACTTAAATCAGAAATACAAAGAAATTTAAATCAACAGAATGAAAAGCAAACCTCAGAGTGGCTTTGCCTCCCATGGTGCTTGCCAAGAGGGCCAGGACACACGTCAGCAAGTCTCTTCAAGGGTGGTAAATAAAAAAATGGGCCACCTTTGACCTCTTCCTCATCTTTAAAACACACTTGAGAATGATTCCTTTCCTCCCAGACTAGCTCCAGTGTGTTCTGGGGCTGTCAGCCCTGCAGAAAGGCCCTCGTTTTGCCAAGCAGTCTGAGAAGACTAGCTGTAATTGGCAATCCATTTCTCCATTTCCATTGTACAGCCATCCCTGACAAATTAATCACAATCAAATGTTAGCTGCAGCAAGGGGCACCCTATGCAGCAGGGAAGAAAAATGAGGCCTCACACTGGTCTGACAGCCGAATCTTTCAACTCATCCCATTAGACTGAACAAGGGGACACTGCGGTTTGCCTGTCACTACGACCACCCATAAACAAACTGTTCGCTCTGCATCTCGGAGGCTGGCTAATGCGATCAGGGCTTCCTTAGGGCCTACCCGATACCTGACCAATCAGTGCTGCAGAGAAAGGAGCAGGGCTTCATCCTGCTGTGCAAGCAGCACTGGGCAGTGGCATATAAGATTGGTGAAGATAGCTTGGCCCAATGGAACCCTGAAGAGTAATGCTGTGTCTGACCATTTGGAAATTGGTGGAAGCCTACTGTAGGCTCCAAATGAGAGTGCCTGTCTGTGCTTGCTGCTTGTCTCTGAGCTCTAGGTAGTAAGATACCTAGCCCTTTTCTACTCACTGATTAGAATTCACTTATTGGGCCACTTTCTCTACTGCTAGTAGAGAAACTCCATGAAACTGAAAATATCTTTAAAAATACTCTTCACAAATATGCCCAGTCCTGATAATAAAGTTCATAAGTTTTACCCATAGGAAAGCTTCTTGGGCCCTTAGGGCCTAATCACTCTTTTTTTTTTTTTTAAGATTTTATTTATTTATTCATGAGAAACAGAGAGAGAGAGAGGCGCAGAGACACAGGCAGAAGGAGAAGCAGGCTCCATGCAGGGAGCCCGATGTGGGACTCGATCCCAGGACTCTAGGATCACGCCCTGGGCCAAAGGCAGACAACCACTGAGCCACCCAGGTATCCCAGGCCTAATTACTCTTATTTTAGGCATGATTTTAATAAATGTTTCTCAGCCCATAGGAGATTACCAGATGGCAGGAAGATCCTAAGAGGTAGATGCTGACAATAAGAAGATGGGAAAAAAAAAAAAAAAAAAAGAGCCAAGTTTGCTTCCCTGCTGTTGAGTACAGCAGAAGAGAAAATCATATTTTGAGACACTTCATCTTTGTAAAAGACAGCCAAGCTATGTCTCAGGATATCTGTGATGTTAGGTATCCATCGAAGTTAGAGTCTCTATTCTCTCATGTCTCCTCGAAAATGCTCAAGACGTGATTATTTAGCTGAATCAAATCAAACAAGAATCATAACTTTGTCTCTTTTCTAATCAAGTTTACCCATGCTTCTTATAACTGTGGGCAGTGGTATTCACGGCTGTGCATAGGCTTTCACAAAAATCAGGGTTGGGGTCTTATGGGTAGGTAGTGGAATGTTTTAATTCCTAGGAAAAAGTGATCATTTTCAGACTATAGAATTGTGTAGCATTGTCTCTAAATTTTCCATTCCACCTCTCTCAGACTGAGTATAAATAAAGTATAATAAAAATGTTGCATTTAAAACTTTTCTCATCTCTAGTACTAACTCAGCAAGCCAGTTTCCCCCCTTATATATTTAGGACTAGAGATTCTACTTATTAACTAATAAAGTTAATTTAAAAAATGCAGGTTATCTGAGGTCCAAAGCAAAGGTTATCTGAGAGCAAAGAATTTCTCAGCACTCGACTAAGGGACCAGTGACTTGTCCAAAGTCACATAGAAGCCAGACATGAACACAGTATCTAGGACATGTGCTTTAGTTTTTCCTCAGAGGCACATAATTTGACGTTTTTATGATGATTACTGTTTTGTTTTGCAGGGCGAAAAAAAGTATGTATCTGAAAGTATGTACATGAATTGCTGTTTTCCCCTCACTCTCTCACTCTCTGAGAAAGACATAATACTTTCCTAAACCCAATCTCAACAACCTAAAGATTCCAGTGCTCATTGAATCATGGAATCGTTATTTTAATCTCTCCTCTTACTCCCTTCCACCCTTCTCACCTCTTGTTCAAATAGAATTTTGCCAAGATGTACAACTAACTTAGCGATTCCTAACACTCGATTATTTTGGTTTATCCCTAAAAATACAAAAATACTTTTTTTTCATTTTTGTTTTTGATTTTGTTTTACAAAAATACTTTTATATCAGGTTGGGTTTTTAAATTTAGATCAAAATGGTTATGCACTCATTGAATTATGATGTACCTTTAAGTCAATAATTGTATTGGTTACTATCTCTTGGAAACTTATAATTGTGCCTGATATATTATGTGCTGTTTCCAACCCTCATGACGATCTTAACAGTTCAGTACAATTATCCCCCCCACCGCCCCCCGTACAGCTGAGGGGAGGTTTGCTAACTAAGGAAAGAAGTGAGACAAATCTCAGCTTGATTCTTCAGAGGTGCACTGGAAAGCAGTCCTTATTTCTCCATGTTAAAGAGTGGTAGTCAGGGAAACATTCTACTGTTACAAAAAAGTTCATGGTGTCTGATGCAGTATATACCATTGTGATCCTAATGCACATTCATCAGTTCTCAAGTCTGCAGCAAGCATTTAGTCTGAGAAATCCAAATTTCTCTTTTTCTGGGTCTATTCCAGCCTCTAGCTTTTTCATCAGCTGAGGGGCTCGAAGACACAAGAATGGGAAATCCATATGCAACTGTGATGGTTGTGCTGAAATCTAGATATTAGACTGAAGCAATTGGTTATTCTGACCCATGGTATCTGCACAATCCCAGCTATATGCACCACATCATTACTCCACCTTGAAAAGGAATTGTCCTGGGGCACCTGGGTGGTTCAGGCAATTAAGCGTCTGCCTTCAGCTCAGTTATGAACCTGGAATCCTGGGATCACTGTCCAGAGGGAAGTCTGCTTCTCTCTCTGCCCCTCACTCTGCTCACACTCTCTCATGCTCTCTCTCTCTGTCTCAAATAAATAAAAACTTTTTTAAAAAAGAAAAGAGAATGAATTGTGGGTGTCTGGAGAAAGCTGAACAGTTGGGAAGGTGTGTCCTTAGCCAATTGCCAATAGAGGCTGTGAGCTTTAGGTGATATTTTCAACTGACACACCATTATGACCAAAGTTTTAAAATTATTTTTGTGTGCCTTAATTATCATATTTTGGTTCAGCTGTTCTTTAATAAGAACACAGCATTATTAGGTTAATAGCATTCTTATCTGTAGGCTGTAAGCATCCTGCCTTCACACTGCCTTCTCCCTCTGCTCTTTCCCTAACAAATGCTGTCTCCTCCTCCTTTCACATGCATGTGTGCACACATGTGCAGATACACATTTATTATGCAATTGTTAGTCACAGGGATGCCACATTTTTCTAGATGTTTTAGATTAGGAAAATTGATGGGCTGATATGAAGATCTCTCTTTTTGTTTATCTATGATTTTGTGTATTTGTATACATATTAGGTATATTTGCATATATATATATATACACAAGCACAGTCATATGTATACATACATATACATATGCATGTATATTTATCACATATATTCTTAAGATTTCCTTTTGCAATTCCATGAGAAGCAGCCCAACATTCCAGGCCAAGTTCCTTCAAAGAAATGCCTTGAACTGTGCAAGTGACCTGTCATGGGGAGGAACAGATTAATAACAGTGATAGTAGATAGTTATTGGCACTTACCTTGTGCCTTCTGCCTGCTAGTCTGTCACTTGCTTTATGTATAGCAATCCATTTAATGCCCAAGACAATCTGTGGCATAATCTCTGTTATTCTCATTGATGAGAAAACTCAGAACAGCTGAACACCTGGCTCAAGCTCATGCGGAGACCACCAGAGTCAGAATGGTAACTGGACTCAGGCTTCCCAACCTCAGATTGCATTTGCTTAGCCAACAGCGAGAATTGCATCCTTATGAGGTTTAAAGGCTATCTTCTTGTGCATTTTCTGAGACCCTGGGCTTCCGGGCAGTAGAGAAATATTTCACCATTCAACAGTGGACCCATTTAATAGAAAACCAGTAGAATACTCATGGCTCCTTTCAAACTAGCAATGTCAGCCATGATGTAGATAATGAGTGTACATTTTGGTCCCACTTCTCTGACATCGATTTAATAGAGATTACACTTCGTGGCAGCTTGTCCACTGATTTTGGAGACTGATTAATGAGTTGTCACTGTTTTATTAGGTATAGGTAATCAGGGGCAGGAATAAAAGTATCTTTAACATCTGAGCAACCCCAAACATTCAACAAGTGATGAATGAAACCATCAGGGCCCTTCAGATGTGTGATTTATATACGTACCCTTGGGTGACTGCACTTACCATAAAATGTGTAAAGCAATCCTTATACAAAATACTGATGACTTTATATTTAAGAATTCTGCTTTTGAAGTATCATATGGCTTTGAGCAAATAACTGTCAGGCCTGTCAAAATCTTTTCATAGAGGCAGGCTATGAAATTACAATTCTGAAATTTGATGTGTATTTTGAAGAATTAATTACTTAAGCTGTTACTGCAGATTTGCTTTTGTTATCAGTTTTCACTCTGTTTTAACCTCCCTGCTCTGTTTTCCTACATGGGTTACAACCTTCTAGAGGCTGACTGTCCTCTCATTTCAGCTCGCTTTTAAGACAAGAATTGATTGGCATTTTCACCAAACTGGCTCCTTTCATAAATCCGTAAACTAAAAAATGAGCTTTCTACTTTGTGAAATCTCTCTTTTATGAGCTTAATAGAGACCTAGATAAGCCTGAGGGATGGTTGACCTGACCTCATCAGGTTTCTTGCAGCAGGATGTCTCTCCAAAAATATGCTTTTGGGTACTATGTGTATTAAGTGATAATTGTGGTGTCTGACAGTAATTGCTGAGACAACTAGAATCCTGGAACCAAATTCTGGCAATCATAGAAGTCTTTGGGCATCTGAAACAGAAAAGAATCTTCTTGAACTGTATGATCTAAGTCTCCTTACATTACCCATGTTCCAGCTCCTTCTAAAATGTGTCTCCAGTTTCTGTACTTCTGGATCTTTGCTTACATAATTCCTGCCCTTGAGAGTACCTTTCCCTAGACATTCTCTCTCTGGTGAAAATGCATTGAGATACCTCTTGAGCTGACTATCACGTCCAGAAATGTGCCTTTCTTTTGTATTCCCATTGTGGTTTTCTGTTTGAGGACACACAATTGACTGCTCTCATTGAATTCCATCACAGTCCCAGTTATTTGTTGTTAGGAATCACATCCTGCAACTGAGAACAAACTCCCTGAGAGCAGGGTTATGGTCTTTGCATTAGTAGGTAAATTCAAGTTCACCTGATGGTCTTTAGGCAAGGCTACAGATTCTTACTGCCAAGTTTAGCTAACTTGCATGAATCTAGAAGCAGCCCCAGAGGAAGGTCTGATATTGGTCTCTCCTTCCCCAATTATTCCCTTGTACAGTAGTTTGCAACCTTGGCTGCCTTTTGGAATCACCTGAAAAGCTTTAAAAAATACCAATACCTACAACCTGTGCCTAGAAATTCTGATGTAATTGGTTTTGTATGTGACCTGGGTATCAGGATTTGTTCAGTCTCTTGAGGGATTTTATTTTAATAAATATTTTATGTATTTGAGAGAGAGAGAGAGAGAGAGAGAAATAGCAACAGAGAACACAATCTGGGAGGAGAGGGAGAAACAAGCTCCCTGCTGAGCAGGGAACCTGATGTGGGTCTAGATCCCAGGACCCTAGAAACATGACCTGTCCTGAAGGCAGATGCTTAGCCAACTGAGCCATCCAGGCACTCCTATCTTGGGGGATTTTAATTCACATTCAAGGCTGAAATCTATAAGGCTGGTATAAGTGAAATCTCATTGTCTACGATAGACTTTAGAGTTTTATGTTTAGCTCTCAGATTTTATACTGTGCAACTGATATTATACCACTTCATTTTGTCTTGGACTTGGGCAGATAAGCTAGCATTTGCAAAGACTAAAACTGTGGAGGGAGAGGGGATTAATTTTTTCCTTTTCTTAAAAAAAAATCTGACTTTTGGACATTCCTTGGGCTGAATGTAAGGATTAATTAAAATAATTATAGTTGTCTTGTACTTACTGTATATAGTCTGAAATTCTAGTGCTAAAAATTAACTTTTCTGTTACTTTTTATTTTATTAGAGGATTTAGAACCTGACAAGAATTTCTAGCCTCACTATTCTGCATCTAAGATGTTTCTATTGTGAGAAGCTTCAAATATGCAATGATAGATATGACAAGTCCATAAAACCTTTTACTATCTAACTCAACATACCAAATTGACCATCATCTCGATACCTACTTGTACAATCAAGCATAATATTGTAATGTAATAAATTTTTTTGTGTAATTGGGTCCCAAAGATGTGGATTAACTAAAATATTTCAGGTGGAAATATAAAGCAACTGGTCTTGCCTGTTTGGGGAATCAGCAGTCCATTCACTTCTTTGGAATTCAGTTTTATCTGAACATTACTCTGATAACTATGCCAACCAAAAGCCAGAAAGGATTCAACTCTTTAAATGTTGACTAAAAATTTGTTGATAAACTCCTCTGTTTTTGGTTGTGGGGATCTCTTATTTGGTCACTTGTGTCTTAATGGCTAATGTTCTGATTTGTTTGGCCACTTTAAGACATGCTTTTGTTGAAGTTTAAGTAAGTTTCAGGTCCTAGGACGTGTCTGGTGTCCTATGACAATTCAGGCCTTTGAAGTTGCTTAGACCAGGATTCACATCCTATCTCTTGTTCTAATTATTTGATCTCTATGAGCTGTGGTTTCTCCTCCTCTGTAGAGTGGAGATAATAGAATATAACCTAATAGACCTACTCTGCATTAAATGAAAAACATATCTAAGTGTGTAATGCTACATCTGATTCACAAAGATCCTTCCATAATAAAGGGCAGACATTATTTAGTTCTATTTTCTAAACTCTCAATCTCAAGTTACATCTTTCCAATTATTTCCATCAATAAAAGGAAATCTGGCCTATAAATGCTGAAGCCTACATACTACAAGCCTACACAGGGCTTGGTTTCAAACATTCTGAGCATTTTTTTTTAATTTTTAAATTTTTTTTAATTGGAGTTCAATTTGCCAACATATAGCATAACACCCAGTGCTCATCCCGCCAAGTGCCCCCCCAGTGCCCATCACCCATCACCCCAACTCTCTGCCCACCTCCCCTTCCACTACCCCCTGTTCATTTCTCAGAGTTAGGTGTCTCTCATATTTTGTCACCCTCACTGATATTTTCATTCATTTTCTTTCCTTTCTCTTTATTCCCTCTCACTAATTTTTATATTCCCCAAATGAATGAGACCATACAATGTTTGTCCTTTTCTGATTGACTTGTTTCACTCAGCATAATACCCTCCAGGTAGCTCCATGTCAAAGCAAATGGTGGGTATTTGTTGTTTTTAATGGCTGAGTAGTATTCCATTGACCACATCTTCTTTATCTATTCATCTTTTGATGGACACTGAGGCTCCTTCCAGTGTTTGGCTATTGTGGACATCGCTGTTATAAACATCAGGGTGCAGGTGTCCTGGCGTTTCACTGCATCTCTATCTTTGGGGTAAATCCCCAGCAGTGCAATTGCTGGGTCATAGGGCAGATCTATTTTTAACTCTTTGAGGAACCTCCACACAGTTTTCCAGAGTGGCTGCACCAGTTCACATTCCCACCAACACTGCAAGAGGGTTCCCCTTTCTCCACATCCTCTCCAACATTTGTTGTTTCCTGCCTTGTTAATTTTCCCCATTCTCACTGGTGTGAGGTGGTATCTCATTGTGGTTTTGATTTGTATTTCCCTGATGGCCAGTGATGCGGAGCATTTTCTCATGTGCTTGTTGGCCATGTCTAGGTCTTTCTCTGTGAGATTTCTCTTCATGTCTTTTGCCCATTTCATGATTGGATTGTTTGCGTCTTTGGTGTTGAGTTTAATAAGTTCTTTATAGATCTTGGAAACTAGCCCTTGATCTGATATGTCATTTGCAAATATCTTCTCCCATTCTGTAGGTTGTCTTTTAGTTTTGTGGACTGTTTCTTTTGCTGTGTAAAAGCTTCTTATCTTGATGAAGTCCCAATAGCCCAATAGTTCATTTTTGCTTTTGTTTCTCTCGCCTTCATGGATGTATCTTGCAAGAAGTTGCTGTGGCCAAGATCAAAAATGGCATTGCCTGTGTTCTCCTCTAGGATCTTGATGGAATCTTGTCTGACATTTAGATCTTTCATCCATTTTGAGTTTATCTCTGTGTATGGTGTAAGAGAATGGTCCAGTTTCATTCTTCTGCACGTGGATGTCCAATGTTCCCAGCACCATTTATTGAAGAGACTGTCTTTTTTTCCAGTGGATAGTCTTTCATTCTGAGCACTTCTGAAGACAATTTAGATGATTGGAAATACACAGGTTTTCAGAAAGTATTTCTTTGCAGACCAAGGGTGACCACAACATCCAGATAAATTGTAGTATAGGAACTAACTCATAAAAAGGAAATGTACTCTGCCTTCTTTCTCATTGAAGGTCCTGAGTAATAATTACAACAGAGCGTCATTTTTATGGTCAAACTTGGGAAGATGTTTGGATTTCCCAAGGAAGATAACTTTGTTTTCATGGAGCTACTCCAATATAACCCCAAACCCTATCATCATTGATAAAAGCATGGTTTAGAACTGAAGTGTACCCAGTGAACACCAACATTCTTATAGACTTGTTTAGCATTGAATCAGAGAACAACAGTAAGGTTATAAACATTATAAGATTCCTCTGGAGAGATAAAGGTGATGCACTGTTAAAAAAAAGATTATGCTATTTATTGAATAGGTGTCCACTGCATGCTATTACAAGATTGATATTGATGATATTCATTTAGTTCTTTCAGAGTTCCAATAATATTTCCTGAGTCCCTGCCTGATTGTGTACAAGAAGTTTGGCAGATCTGAGCCAGAATGAAGGAGATTAGCTTCAGTCCAGTGCAATGAAGTGTTCCATCACCTGCTCCTGGCCTTTCACTTTCAGCCCCTCAGTGTTGCACGCTGAGTGAATACTAGGACTCCTAGATCCTTTGGCAGAAGTTCAAGGTCTGCTTGCTCTCTCATCTTGAAGGGCAAGTGGAACTTCCACTTGTGAACCAAATACAAACATTCCAGGAAGTTCTTGGAGCTTCCCAGAGCCTACTAGATCAGAAACGTGGAGGATAAAATAGTATCAGAAGGCAATTTGTAGGTCTGATGAGATCAAGGGATAAACATTTCTTGAGGGTACAATATCTCAAAACCATTGCTAAGATTTAGAGCTGGGAAACCAGCCTTTTTTTTTTCCAGTGATGAAAATTTGTAGAGAGAGAATAAAATCTCTTATCTGTAAATTCATTTTCATTACTATCTATACATTATCACTGCTACCTGTCCAAGTCACTTTTATCTACTGTGCACCCCCCTCTCCCCTCAGCCCATTAGAGTGTGGAGTTATTATGGATGCTCATTTGCAGGAAGGACATAATTATCCAAGGTGAAGACATTTAGAGCAGAAGAAGGAGGCTAGAAGCTCTGTGCTGCATATTCAACATCTGAAGCAACTTCTTAACACCTGCCATATTAATGGCAGCCTTCCTCCTCCCCCCCACCGCCCACTGTCCTTTTATAGAAGTTTCCTTGATCTTGCAATGAAGCTAAATGTTCTCCATTCTGCTGATTATTTAATAATTATTCAGAACACTTTTAGTCTTGGTTCTCTAAACTGACAAGGATTGCAGCTGCCTGCCAAATTTTAACAACTGTGTAAGAAGCTGGGCAAAGGGAATGGGAAGTAGAATATAAGGTGGGAGAGGGTTTTCAGAGTTCAGGGGACCTAATGACTTCTTAATCATATTCTGCACAGTTTCTCTCTCCTGGAAATTTATAGACAATGAGACTTTTAGGTTATTATTAGGATATAAAGATGATCCTTATGGTAGATATTTTTTGTTTCAGTTTTTTAGCATTTCTTCCTATTCAAATATGACATAGCAGTACACCAATTTTTTCCTTTCCTTTCCTTTCCTTTCCTTTCCTTTCCTTTCCTTTCCTTTCCTTTCCTTTCCTTCCTTTCCTTTCCTTTCCTTTCCTTTCCTTTCCTTTCCTTTCCTTTCCTTCCTTTCTTTTCCTCTTTCTTTCTTCCCTTTTTTTTTGATTTTTTTGAGGCCACACCCCTATCCTCAGTCCAAAGAGTTTGCATTGGTTTCAATTTCTAGCCACATGGTTGTAGTTTGTAAGTTAGGATGGACCATACTGACTGATTTAGAAAGGGTAAATGGAAGAATTCTGATAAATAGATTGATTCTACTCTTCTGGCTATAGAGGTTGATTCAGGCATGGGCACATGATCATTGATTCCAGTAAGGTGTTAAGCTTTGGGGAGGTACCAGAAAGAGTCACCACTATCATTTCTACTGAAACTGAATGTAGACTTGTAATTGCTGGCAGTCATTATACTAACATTTGAACTGAAGACTGATGAACATTTGAACATAGATGAAGGAAAATCCAAGATATGAAAGATATCACCTACTTTCAGGTGATATCATAAGGATCCCTGCATTGAACCATTCCAGAAGTGAGACAACTCTCCAACTTTTTAGTTATGCAAGTCAATAGAAAACCTTGCAAGTTTGAATTGGTTTATCACTTACAACCTTAATAGTCCCAGATGATACAAAATTACCATCCAAAGAACCTTTATGTGTATATTATATTATTTTTCTAGTGTAAAGATGGCTTCCCACAGTGTTCAAATAAAAATAAAACAAAAATATTTTGGCATATGTCTGATATTCAATTTAACTATTCCCTTTCCATTATGAAGTCCATTAGAGAAGTATTTGCTGTCATTATTTAGTTGCATTACCTGCTTAATTATTTAAAAACCTACTCTATATTTCATAATTCCAAAATTAAAGGCTCCAGCTTCTAGGATTTTTGTGCACCTTCTAAAACAAGTTCAAAATTACTGAGAGCAGTTTACCAGAAACAACATCCTCTCTTACTCCATAGCTTCCTTTGATTAATGTTATAAAGCAGTCTCAATGCATCAAAAAGTTCCCCTCACTGAGTAGGCAGTTCATGTGCACTTAGCGTATAGATGGGAAAAAAATGTGAGTTTAAATGTTCCAAAAATAATTATTTAATGAACTATGTTGATGTAACTGCAATAAATCTCATATTAAAGCAGAAAAATGAAGTCCATATGGATTAGCAACCTACATTTAAACAAATATTGGAATAAATTTTAGGGTAGTACTTGTATAATTGTGTAAATGGGAAGAGTTTTGATAGATATTAGAATTGACTGAAATACGGCAAGTGGGAGAAAAACAACATACTTGAAAATCAGAAGGTTAATGTTCTAGTATATAAAGAACTCTCGGAAAAAAAAGCAATTCTATAGAAAAATGGACAAAGGACATAAATAGAAAAGTGATAATAAGGAAATACAAATGACTAGTAGACATTTGGAAAGATCTACAGTATCAGGAAAACAAAAATCAAAATAAAATGTAATTTTATTTTCCATGCACTTGATTGACATCCCCCAAAAGAAAGAAGAAGAAAGAAAACCAAAAAAGTGATAACAACCAGTGCTAGCAAAGATGTGGAGAAACTAGTGGTGTTATATCACGCAAGTGAGAATGTGAAAAATTTTAAAAAGATTTATTTATTTATTCATGATAGAGAGAGAGAGAGAGAAAGAGAGAGAGAGAGGCACAGAGACACAGGCAGAGGGAGAAGCAGGTTCTATGCCAGGAGCCCGACACAGGACTCGATCTCGGGACTCCAGGATCAGGCCTGGGCCAAAGGCAGGCGCTGAACCGCTGAGCCACCCAGGGATCCCCGAGAATGTGAATTTTGACTGCCTGTTTTTGGAAAGTAATTAAACACTAACTCCTTAAATTTAAAATTTGCATTACTTGTTTTCCTCTAAATTAGGAATCTTACTTTGGGGAATCTTTCTTATGGAAATAGAAATATCAATATTTAAAAATATGTGTATCAGGATTGTTTTTGCAACTTTGTTAGTAGTGATAAAAATCTGAATTCATATTAGTAGTAAAATCATTGCATAAATTATGAAGCATACATAATGGATATTTTATAAAAAAAAATAAAACAATGAGTCATATCTATGCATACTGACATGGAAGAATGTCCATGATATATTTTCAAGCTAAAAGCAAAGAAACACAAAAACATAGAGAAGATCGTGAAATTTACATATAAAACCTTAATAATCAATTTTATAGAAGAATAATATTTAAGATTAGTAAATATTTTCCCTTTTTTAAATTTTAGAATTATTTAACTATCAATCTTGATAAAAACAAATTCTATGAAGAATTTTAAGGAAGTTTTCCTGAAATGCATGCATTTCCTCTTTCTTAAATTGAACACGGGAGGTCTCTCTCAAGCCCATAAACAGAAGACAGACACTTCCTTTTCTGAATATTTTACTTATTCTTTATTTCTGTAAATCAAAGAAGCAAAACAAACCAATACCCCTTTTATTAATCTTATCCACTTGGGACATTTTCTTTTTACTATTTTGGTTCCTCTTTAAAGATGTTCAGGACCTTAACAGTACAAGATATCTGACTAATCTAGAGGGAAAGAGAAACAGGGTGAACAGAGAGAGGAACAAGCTGTTTCTTGACTTGATTAATTCTCTAGTTCCTGGTTTGGCCACTCTGGAGTGTTTGGTGTTACTACTCCTGTGGTCACAGTACCCATTCACTACCTTCCATCACTGACTTTACAGTTTACTACTGGTCATGTGTTCCTGGGAACATCATTTTAATGTTTCTGAGCCTCAATTTCTTCAAATTTAAAATGGGTTGACAATTTCTACTGCATTTACCTCAAAATCAGGAGACATTGCCTTTGAAAACTATGCAAATATTAGAAGGAAATGTGCATGACCTCTTTCTGGATGATTCACTTTGTATTATATCTCTCTTTTAATCAAAAAGTGCCTCACTAAATTTAATTTAATTCAGCTAACTGGCTATGAATCTACATCCCAAGCTATTGAGATCAAAGAGAAAACAGTATAAACAAGTCATGGACCCTGCCAATAAGGAGGGCTATTTGGTTGTGAAGATATACTGCACCTCACTGAATACAAAATATGTTTTTTTTAACCCTTTCACACCTCTGACATAACCATTTCTTACAAAAGATGTTGCCGCGTGATAGTATCTAATATTTGCTGTCAACCAGGGAGCAGTGTGGTATGGTTGTCATTGTGCATGAACAGACTTGATCATAGGAAGTGGGCAATATTGGAAATGGAATTCATACTTTTAAGCTATAAGGGCGCTAGACTCTAAATACCTTAATAGAAAGTAGTCTCTTTCTATGTCCAGCTGGGCTGGTATTTGAGAGTATAGAACCACATCTGACTGGATGAGCGGTTTTCAATTTTGCTTCTCCAGGAAAATGGCTCCTTTGGGTGGATGCCTCTTTGGTCTCAGTTTGGAGGGCATTAACAGTTTGGCAGAGATGTGTGAGTAAGGCAGTGGGGCAGGTGGGGGCTGCCAGGTGGCACATTGCTTTTCAGAATCTGTGCTCCTTCCTATCTGCTTCTTGTTCCTGTTGATATTACCAGCAATACCATTCACCCTGTCAGCGGTACTCAGTTCACCTTCCCACTCCTTTAGCACATCAGAACTGAACCTGTGGCTTCTCCTGAGAAATAGCAGCACCAGCAGGCAGCAGCCTGTGGAGGAGGCAAGATTTTACCTCTACGCTCCAGGGCTCTTCAGTTTGGCCTGAGAATTAAACTGAAAGAAGATAGATCAACAAGCGAAAAAGCATAACAATTTATGTAAGTTATACGTGATACAGGAGCCCTCATAAGTAAATGAAGACACAGAAAAGTGGCAAAACCTAAGTACTTTTATATTAGGTTGAACAAAGAGAAACAATTGTGGGAAGGTAACTAAAAGGGACTGAAGGAAGATAAGAATTATTTTAACAAGTTGGTTTGTGCAGAATTGTCTCAGCTTTGACACCTTGTTGAAGAGTGCTTCTTTTCCTCTGGTACAGGGGGGCATCTTTAGCATGGCAGTTTTTATCTCTCATTTTTCAGGGGGAAGAAGGGAGAATAGAATGCCCTTCTTGCACTATTTTTGAGTACCCCAAGCTCAGGATAATCCTTAGGCACAGTGGCATATTTGGGGGTGGCAAATCCTGCCACCCTTCAAACCCTTCCCTGTGTTTGCCTCTTGCAAGTTCCTGAGCCTCCAGTGCCTATTCCTCAAGGTTGAGATTTCTGCTCTGCAGGGGGCACTCTCCAAACTTTCAAGTTCCAATAACCAAAATTTGTTCCCTCTGTCCACTAGCCCTTGGAGTAGTAGCTGTCACCTTCTCGAAGTGCATATATTACCTTTAGGCCATCAAAAACCTATTTAACCAATCCTTTCTATTACATTTTTGGTTTAAATAACTTGTGTTTCTGTTTGCCTGGCTCCATTGGGACTGACAGCAATCAAAATAGTGAATTCGCATTTCCCTCAAATTGTCATGGACTTTCTGAAATTTGCATATGAGCGGTGATCTTTTCCACCAAATCCGTGTTTTTCAAAATGAGCCCTGTAGGTCCCAGAGCAAACTTCTAAGGGTAATGGGGGATTGAGGGTAGGTGCAGACATGATGAGCCAGAAAACCTCACCCTTCTTTCACTACAGATAGCTTCCCTTTAATTCATTCCATAATGTTTTTCTGCATTAGATTCATGCTAAAGGGTGCCAAATACACCCTCCCTACATGATGGATTTACTTTAGAGGAATGTAATAAAGTGTCATTGTCTAGCTATTTGATTGAGGTCGTCTCTTTCTGCTCCAGCCAGAAATAAGTTCTCCTTGCTCTGTGTGTCAATAAATTTTGTTTGTAGGGTACCTGGGTGGCTCAGTCAGTTAACAGTCTGACTTTGGCTCAGGTCATGATCCCAGGGCCCTGGGGTTGAGCCCTACATCTTGACTCTCTGCTCAGCAGGAAGTCTGCTTCTCCCTTTCCCTCTTCCTTTACTCCTTCCCCAGCTCATGCTCTCTCTCTCACACTCATTGTCTCTCACATAAATAAAATCTTGAAAAAAAATTTTGTTTGTATTTTTCCTAACACATTCATTAAATTCTACTTAATAATAGGGTTATATTGTCCATTTTTTTCTTCTCTACTAGACTATTCCCTCTAGGAAGGCAAGACATAGCACTGTGCCATCAAAGAGCATGGTTCCAGGACATAGAAGTCCTTAGACTTACAGTATTGCACATATTTGCTGTACTACTATAGGCAGTTTGACTAACCCTCCTATGGCCTGTTGTTTTATTTTAATGCAGAGGTAAAAAAAAAAAAAACATCTATCTTATGTAAATTCTATGATCATTTGAAGCTTAAATGAAATACTGCTTATTTTTATTAGTAGTTTTGCGAATCCTCCCACTGTATATAGCCTAGTGCTTCCACCCAGTTGGTCCTCAGTTAATGGCTATAGAATCAAATGAACTTTTAGTTACTATTGCTGCATAACAAAACTTCTTGAAAGTTGGTGGCTTTAAACAGCAGCCATAAGATTTTTCTTGAATTACTGTATGTTTTGTTTATGCATTAAAACCATAAATGAAGCCTTTTCTATGTAAAAGCAACCAAGCTATAGACCTCTTTGAGTAAACTTGCTGTGCAAAAATAAGATTTTTTTTAGTACTAGAACTAGATTGCCTTATTTACATCTTTTATTGAGCATACTCACAACTGGTGGCTTTTTTTTCTTTTACTCTATGAACATATCAAAATCACAGACACGACTCAAATTATGTTGGGATCCTGCAAGGTGAAAATGTATACGTTTGTAAGACCTACATGAAATCTAGTTTCCAGATGGAGTTTCCTTCTTGCCAATTTTGGATATATTCCAAAGTGTTTCTCCTTAGAAGCCATCTAGGTGAAGTGAAAATTTATTCTTAGAAAATTATTGGAGAGAATGCTTGTGAAATGTGAAGGTATAACTTTTGTATGGACAGTGTACACATTCACAGATATTTTAAGACTGCCTTTGAGATATCTAATAATATGCAAATTTGCATTGTGTTTGGTCTTTTCTAAAAAGTAGAGACCACCAAAAATTAATTGCACCAAAGAAATATATTTCACAATGATGTTTTTACTATAAGATAATCACAAGTAATCTGTAATCAGAAGTGATGAAAACTCCTTACATCTGTATAGCATGTTTGGTTTTCAAGACATGTCATGACCCCACTTCTATAATTCTCAAAAAGAATTGTAAGGTAGGAAAGAAAGTGTTATTGCTATGACATTTGGATAAAGAAGCAAATAAATATGGCAGCTGTGCCATTTTAAATATACAAGAGGTATTTTGGTTCTACTGATTGATGTTTTGGTTTATTTGTTGATTTGAAAGCTGCTTGACTTTTATTTAACCTCAAGTTTGGTAAAAAGGAGAACAATATTTATTGACTGAATAGAGTTGTTTTTTTGTAATAAATTTGTGTCACAATTCTGTTTTTGTATAAGAGAGACTGATGCCTGCCTTAAGGGGGCTGTAATCACCACTTTGGGCAGCTTTCACACAATGAACGTTGATGCTTAAAGTACAACCAAGAGCCAGTAGTTCCCAAATTTATCCAATAAAAATATTTTTTTTGTAATGTCAGAATAGAGGTCACGGGTCTCTATTCTATAATAAATTAACAACTATGAATTCTGTAATGTTTTACATTTTTTGTATCTTCTTAGTTGCAATGAATGCATACATTTTTAAAGTAGTAACTTATTCATGTATGAAGCATGTTATTCATGCTAACGCAAAGTTTTGATACACATATGGATTTACAAAACTTTTTTACCCAAAAAAACTCTTGAAATAACCCCATAGTCCCCTAGGAGCTCATGACTAATGGGGTCAGGACTCTTTGACACAACCAAGGTCAATATGCTGCATTTCATGTGTCAATAAATGGCTGCTTATTGAGCTTTGCTGAAAAGGATTCTAGGTCAAAATATGGATTCAGAGCAAGAAAAGTATGTAATCAATTTTTGATGTCTGTCAGAGAAGGAGGAACTCAGTGTGGAAGATCCAAATATTTGCCATGCCTGGCTTAGATGGTGTGAATCATTTGATTGAGCTTATTCCAAGAAAGGACAAC
Source organism: Vulpes lagopus (assembly GCF_018345385.1). Classification (NCBI taxonomy): domain Eukaryota; kingdom Metazoa; phylum Chordata; class Mammalia; order Carnivora; family Canidae; genus Vulpes; species Vulpes lagopus. The sequence goes on from NC_054841.1 coordinate 40,499,741, forward strand.
ACCAAAAGTCACTAATTTAAAAAATTCATTTAAAACTACTCTAAAGAACAAAGTCCACTTTAAAAAATACATTTAAGAACATGTTAAGTTTACTCAAGATTTCATGCCAAACTTGCCCTATTAATCACCTTGTTCTTACTCCCTCCACTTGAGAAAATCTGTTTTCTCTCAAGAAAAATTGAATACTTTTTTTACTTTAGTCATTTGATAAGGGACTTTTACTACCTATCAACTGATATTCACTGGTGATACAAACACCTCACATAGGTTGTTGATGCTTGGTTTATTCTATTGGCCTTTCCTGTCTTGAAAGACAAGTCATCCACTGAGATCATTTATTTAGACACAGGAGTGGATGGGGATATGTAGAAAAAGCATGTAGCATATTGCTACATTTATTTATAGAAGTGAATTTCCCTGTTTGTTTAGGTCACTTACCAAATGAACTATCTAACCTTCCTTCTTTACTGATTTTTCAAATATCTTTAGAGAAAAAAATAGATACCAATGATATATTTTATTCATAGGTCTACCATTTCTAGAATCTTCTAGTTCCCTCTAAAACTCTTCTGTTTAGGTTTATTCCACTCTGAGTATGTTTAAAAAATTGAACATAATCACATATTTCATTGTTTTATTGTGATTTTCTTCCAATCCCAAACTCATCATAATAGCCCTGCTTTTCTGAAAAATACTCTCTCTCTGTCCCTTATATACCTGTTCAGCCACTAATTATCTTTCAGAAATTCATCTTATCACCTTCTTTGCCATCTCTGAAAATTGATCACTCTGCCTCCAGGCTGTCTTTGTTTCTATCTTCATTATTGCTCTTCTTGAAAAGTAGATTTTTCACTTGGGCTGCTTGAGGGCAGGGTATATGTTTTAGTCATAATTGTATCTCAAATGCCTAGAAGTATGAATGGCTCATGTTAAATGCTCCATAAGCACTTGTTAGGACTGACACTCCCATAAGCCATTACTTCTCAGTGGAGAGAGATTTGATTTGATTCTTTGACTCCTTTCTACACTACGCATATTCCCTACTGAAAGCTAATTGGTATTTTTCCTTTTCTTGATACTCATTTTCCCCATCTTTGGGGAATACAACAGTTTTTTGTACTCTGTAATGAGAATCATAAAGATAACTGAGGTGAATGATATTTGCCATAATTATATATACAATTTTTGAAACACCTTAGAATGAAGTCCCCTCTCAAGAATGGGACTTCCTTTTTTTTAGATTTTTAAAGTGAAGATGCTATTACATTTTTTTACTGGCCTTATAGATATATCTTGAGAATTGGTTTTGACCTTTAACATGAAAACAAAACATATTAAAACATACCACTGAAGGGTAGCCAGGCAAGGTGGAAATGGTGTTTTGGCCGTATTTTTTCCTGTACTAAGAACCTTTCAGGTGACCTGGCTTCAGTGAGGTTCTTGCCAGGCTGTCAGAAAGTGCTTGGTAATCTTGGGATGAGTTTCTCAGAAGAAGCAGAATTTTCTCTGATGACACTAAGAACAGATGGATGCACATTCCTCTGAGAAACTAGAGGGGAAGTTATGCTCAGGGCTCTCTTTAATATACAGGGAGGGTGATGTTTAAAACTTTTCTCTTGGCTGGTGAGGCATGAGAACACAGGACACACCTGCATGTTGGGAAGAAGGATGGACACCAGGCTGGTCCTGAACAAGAGTAGATGATCATATTATCAGTACCTGAAGACCTCACAGAAAACTCTATACCTCACATTCACCTGCACCTATATGTACTTCCAACTGCCCACCGTACCTTTCATGGTTTCTCTTCTTTTTACCCTATTGAGATGCCTTTGATGGCCACTCTTGTTTATTCCATCCAGAAATATTTATTGAGCCCATACTGTGTGTCATTGTCCAAGGCACTATAAACACAGTATGAATTAAGAAACATGTGGCTCCAGCTCTCACAGAGCTTTCGTTCCACTGAGGAAGGACATAGGTAAACAAGTAAGTGATATTATTTCATTAAGTTCCATGTACTATAAAGAAAATAAAACAGCATTATAGTAGATGGTTTTCACTTACTGTATGAAGGGTCAAACCTTTTTCTTTGCTGATTTTTTAATAGAGAGTGACTATTAGGGAATAGATTTGGTAGGGAAGGTCTATTTTAAATTTGACCCAAGATGTGATTGGCCAGAAAGAGTGAAGTTCTGGGCAGGTCTGCACAGGTCTGTGTCTTTATGTGTTTATTCTCTTCTTCATCCATTCATTGAATCAATCACCATGAACACTTTCATCTATTTAAGTTCATTGTTTGGCGCTATTATGATCCACTAACTAGGCAGCCACCCAAATTACTTTAGCCCTGGAATTATATGCATTCATTCAAGTCAATTAATTCATTCACTTATTCATGCAGATTCTATGTTGGCAATTTTACCTGGACACAGCCATTGGTATGGGGTAAAGGTTGGTGAAAGAACACAGGATGATGTGATTTATGTAGGGTCTTAAACAAGCCAACTCTGGCATATTTATGAACCATATCAACTTCTGTTAAGATGTCCAAAATTATTAAGCTCTAGAAAATGTGATTTGACCCATGGACATATCATTGGCACAACGTGCTCATTATTCTTTGTCATCTCTTCCTCTTTGAGTTACATTTAGGTCATAAGAATTTCAAGATAATTTTTTTCCAACATACTTATTGTGAAAACCTTAAGAATATGGGCTTGAAGAAATGCTAAGGAAAAACGAGATTATGTTATAAGTAGAAAATGAATTTTATTCAATTAAACTCATTGTCTGACATTTGATACTCTGTAAGCAGCTCTCTCAAATGGTTTTAATTCTGCTAAAGAGTATATTTCATGGCTAGACAAGACAAGCTCTTGAAAACTCTGAGGTCTCCCTGAATCTTATAAAAATTGAAATTAAAATTTTTACTTTTAGGGCACCTGGGGGGCTCAGTGGTTGAACGTCTGCCTTCTGTTCAAGGCATGATCCCGGGATCCGGGATTGAATCCCCCATCAGCCTCTCTATAAAGAACCTGCTTCTCCCTCTGCCTATGTCTCTCTCTCCCTCTCTCTCTCTCTGTTTCTCATAAATAAATAAATAAATCTGAAAAATAAATAAATAAATATTTTTTTTACTTCTAAAGAAGAGTACTTCTTAAAAGCCAGCAAGTCTTTATAGATCTGATAATGATTTGCACCTATTTATTGAACACGTGGTGGGTGCCAAGTACAAAGTTAGGCACTGCAGCAGATGCATCCATTGCCCTATCCATGTTCCCCTCCTCCATACTCACTGTGCATGCAGCCAGCCTGACATCCACCCATCAGTACATGTGTCTTCCTCTGACGGTGTTCTCTGACTTCTAGAATCTGATCTTCTGAGGACCAGGACAGGCCAGAATGGAAGGAATCAACAACCCCTGAACACATACCAGCCACCTGCAATCCATAAGTGATGGGATTTGGTGGATACATACCGCACCTCATTTGCTTGCTGAAGCTATCTTCAGACAAGATAACACTGACATGTATGTTCTACACTATTCCCAATGTTTCCCAGCCAGATTGTGCCACAACTGCCCATCATGGTAACTGGTTTGATACCCATCCTTTACCAATTTCCTTCTCTTCTGTCTCTCACTTCTCACTTTCCTAACTGTTTCTGTGATTGTTCTCCAAGTTACTTGCACTCAAATCCCTGTCTCAGTCTCAAGTCCTGCTTCTGGGGGAGCCAATTGAGACAGGTACATTGATACTTCTCAGTTAGTCTTTATAACCTCTCCAAGGGAAATGTTACTATCCCCATTCTACAGATGAAGAAACCAGGGTTCAGAGAAGTTAATTAGCTTGCTGTCTTATTCCAAATCCCCTTTCCTTTCTATTTCATTGTAAATGAACTGATCAAGGCATGTTTTTGTTGTTGTTGTTGTTGTTGTTGTTGTTGTTTTAGGATTGTGCAGCCATGTGGTTAATGAATTTTGCAGCAGAATAATAAATCAAATATTTATTGACTCAAATTGTTGCAGTCATAGTCAAAACTGCAAGAGGTGGAATTTTGTTCATTCATTCTAAAAATATTCATTTTATTTCACCAAGACCTAGACACTCTTTTCCTTCCTGAGAGTACAGTAGCAAAGAGAAGATATCCTCTGAGAACAGCTGAATGCATACTAATTTGTGAAAAGTTCTGACTATGGTATTAGAGATTTTTGTGATGTTGAGATCTTACACTAGTATTCAAGAAATATTCAGAAATGGCAAACAGATTTTCAAGCATCTACTCAGATGCCACTTAGGTGGCTATATGTCAGAAAAGAGAAACCAGTTTCTCTCTCTTGCACTGTTTGGGTAGACCTTTTTATTTTATGTTTTCCTTCACTAGAGTCTAAATGCCTTTTGTAGGTAGTGAATATTTCTGGCACTGCAATGAATTTGAAAAACGAGTAATGACCAAAATCTGAATATAAATACAGGATCCACATCAACTTACAAAATTGGATACAGGACCCCCTTAGAAAGTACCTGTACTGAGAAATATTGAACATGTTAAGATGATATTTTCCCTATACTTGCATTTCAATTAAAAGGACAAGCAATTGATTTAAATTAGTGGGAAGAAATTGGTGTGTAGCCTTGTTGGCATCTTAACTACAAATGAAACCAATATCCTGGTGGTGTTCCATTCTGAGTGCTCTGATGATTTCACAGTTGGCTAGTGATTTATACCTTGCTTCAAATTACTTAGGATGTATTAGGGCATAATCTACAAAAAAGTTTGACTCTAAAAAAAGACAGTCTGTAAACATGAAGAGAGAAGCTCAGTGCATAGAACTCTGCAGTCAAAGAGCAAGGAGACCTCAAAAGGTCACCTGATCACAAAGGTGACCTCTTTGTTCAAAATGTGGAACAATAGTAGAATTTCAGGTTCTTTGTAAGGCCTCCAAAGGGAGGTGAGGTTTTGTTTTTGTTGTTGTTGTTTTTTAAGATTTTAATTTACGTATTCATGAGAAACACAATAGAGAGAGAGGCAGGGACATAGGCAGAGGGAGAAGTAGGCTCCCTGTGGGGAGCCCAATGCTGGACTGGATCATAGGACCCCAGGATTTCCCCCTGAGCCTAAAGCAGAAACTCAACCACTGAGCCACCCAGGCATCCCGGGGAGGTATTTTTGAACCACATTCATTCTCTTATTCACAGAGATGTCTAGAATACAGAAAAATATTCAGCAACTAAAGAAATGAACCCTAAAGCCAATTGCTTACAACCATTGATTGACAGCTATGTATTTAACACTGGCATACATTCTTACATTCTGTGGGAGATAAAAAAGAACAACGTAAGGCCCTGAAAGAGATAACTGCTGCCTGGAAGACATATAATAAGCATGAAAAAAGAATTGATGTTAACATGTGTAGGTTGGCATCATCAGGGATGGTCTAAGTGGAGGTGGTGGCAACTATAGTTGATATGAAGTAAGAGACAGAATCCATTCATAGAAAGGAAAGAAGATGGTGGAACACCACAAGGAAAGGCAAGGGAGTAGGAATACAGCACAAAAGGAGGCCTGGGATGTGGTTGAAGTCAAAGCACATTCTGGGGATTTTTGAAGTACAAGAGGAAGATGAAAGGAGCCAGGCTACGGAAGGCCACAAAGAAGGTGATGATCTTGTGATTATGGAAGCAGTGTGTGTCCTGTATGCCCAGTGTGTGTCCTCAGGCAAAGAGATCCCTAGAAGCTAGGTACAAAATAGCTTGTCAGAATTTTTTGTCTGCAATTAAATCCATCACCTTCTTTTCCTTTTTCCTCCTTGCACTCTTTCTCTTTCATTAATGACAATACCATTATATAAGGCTTAAATCCCTTAAATGTCTTTTCCCTTGTTCCCACATGTAATTAGTTGCCAACCATTTTCAAGTCATTTTTTTCTCCGTATCTATTGAATATTTCCTCCCTTTTTCCCCTTCTGCTACCATCCAAGTTTATTCCATTTCCAGTGTTTTCAGTACCTGCTTATACTAACTTGCCTCTTACCTTATGTCCCAATGTTCTTTCCCACAATGAGACTTTCTATGATGAAGTGCATGTTTTAGACTTTTGGTCCCTTGTGCTTTCACTCACATCACCTCTGCAGAATTTCACCTCCTATTTCTTGTTTAAATCCCATTACTCTGAGGTTTACTGTACATGCATTTCTTCCAGGAAGTTTCCTTGATCCTACATTCTCTACCTTTTATTTTCAATCTGGTAAGGATTTTTCTTGCCCCTAAACTCTTAAAACATCATCTCATCCCTCTAGGTTATTGTCCAACTCATAATAGAAACCTATAGTAAGAATGTGGACTGCTGAGTCCAGTCTGCCCAAATCGACCCAGCTGTATCACTTACCAGCTGTGTGGTTTTAAGTCAGTTATTGAATATCTCTAAACTTCATCTTATTCATCTAAGTAACTAAAATAATAAGACCAAGGCTTCAAGTGTATTGGGAGGATTAGAAACAACATATGGCACAGCCATTCACACTATGTTTGGCTCAGAGTTGCTATTCATTGGGTATTTGTTGAATGAAAAAGTCTCTCTGTATAGTGTGAGATGCTACAGAGTACAAATGATGGGATAGAGTAGGCATTCAAGAAATATTTTCAAGCGAAAGGGCTGGAATCATAGGCAAATACCTGCTATTAGCTCCCCCCATCAGTTTTCTAATATGTCCACCAGGAGTCAGAGAAGGGCTAAAATTATGCTGGGTGGGAGTAAGGCTCATTAATCATCTATCAGGGAATGACTTTTGAATGAGACATCCCCTCAAGACAATAAACACCAGCATTCTCAAATTGCATTTCAACGGTTTGTAGTGACCACAGCCACCCATGGTCCTATTTTCTGAGCTGAGCATTACATTTACTGTTTGCAAGCTGGAGGGAATTCTGCTCTTGCATGCATTTTCAAAAATAATAGCTATTGGTTGTGCTACAGTGACTTTGTCAATTCCCTCAGCTTTCAAACTCTGCTGATAAAAACATATCCAGCTTTTAAAAGTTCCCTGACTTAATTCCTTTCTCTACTTCAGTTAGCTTTCCCTTCACAAGTGATACCCTTTTGTGTTCATTGATTAGATTTCGCATGTTTTTTAAGTATAATGTTCTCCAAAGATTGGTAGGTTGTTTTTTTTTTTTTTTTTTTTTTCCCACTAGTTAAAGGAGCCCAAACTATCATGTGACCTTTTGGTTTCTGAAATAGATATGTGTCTTTGTGTTTCAAACTGTGGCTTTCAAATTCAGACTGCTCAGAGATAATCCTGGCTTAAGCATTGTTTAGCTTTGTGAATTTGAGCAAAATTATATTATTGTGAGCCTCAATTTATTTCCCTATAAAATGGGCATAAGAATTGAACCATTCATCTTAAATAGTGTCTTTGGGAGAACTTTAATGAAATAAGGCAATTGAAAGCTTTTTACATAGGAAGAGCTCAATATATATATTAGCTATTAATCTTAAAAATTTATCATAAATCTTTTATAACTAGTAACTTTATGGTTGACTTCATGCTTTAGCTTTCCAGAATGTATTTCCATTTATTCATTCTAGGTTTATTGTTGTTTATTTGTTTATTTTGTGTTGGCTTGTTTTATTATTTCTTAGGATGAAAATTTTACTTAATGAGTCAGGCTTAATGTTGCTCTAACTACCATCCCTGCTCAGCCTTGATGTCTGAATTGAGGTACTTTGGTCAAGAAGGTCTAGCATGGAAAACATCCTTTATACACTTTACACTGGAGGTCTTCTCCCAACGTCTAATTCAGTGGTCCCCTCCCTTTTTCCATTTTCCTCCTTCAGCTCATCTAACATACATCAATATCAGTAACTGACTGTTCTTTATGGGACTATGGATTAAAGACAAATACTGCTCTTCTAGTTCTAGGACAACTGCCAGCCCACACGTTGACTTGGTACAAGTTAAAAAAGGCAATTCTCTATTTCTTTTTATTTTATCTTTTAATAACTTTTTAATTTGAGTATAGTTGGTACCTATGTTTATTGCAACATTATTTACAAGAGCCAAGATATGGAAGCAACCCAAGCATCTATCAGCAGATGAATGGATAAAGAAGATGTGGTATGTATACACAAAAGCGGCATTTTCAGAACAGAGGCAATCCTGTAGGTGTAAGCTTTGACAGTTTAAGTTCTTTTTAACAAAAAAAGAGTAGTCTCTTCTTGGAGGTGGGCAGGTGAGGAGCTTGTCACCCTTGAATCTGAGTGCAGGCATTGGCTGCAGACCCAGGGTAGAATTCATTCACACCTATGTATAGGCTCAATGCAATCTTGCATGGAGGCCCTCTCTGAGTGAGGCCTATATCTACCCACAGCCTCAGGCAATTACTGCTATACCAGAAGGCAGTGTAGCCTCTCTCTCCTGACAAGAGTAATGTGCCCTCCTCACCCCCAGGTATCCCGCTACTTCTCTCTCACTTTTTATGGAAGATGGATCTCTAGGAACTTTTGAAAGACATGCAAATGAAACTTTTTTTTCTGATGACATCAGTGATATGGCAAGCTTTCTTTTGCAGAGGAATGAAGTGTGGGACCAATTCTTTTCTAAGAGAACTGCAGGAAAGTGCCCAGGAAATCTGTATTCTAATGGAAGAAAAATTAATGCAGCCTATGGAGGGGGGAAAGCCCCCTCCATTTCTCAGCATTTGCTGTCATAAATATGTTCCCTCAGTAAACCCATGCACTCTGCATTAGCCACACCCAGCAGTCATACACCATGCCAGTGGAAGAGGCCCTGGCCACCTGCCACCTGTATGCCAAGGGGAAACCCCTGCCTTGTTGCTACCAGCATGTGCTGTGACTCATAGAGAGTTCAGGGAGGAGTCCTTATCCAGATATATATATCTGTATGACCCTTGGAGATTTGCTCTGGTGGCCACTGACAGGCTGCTGGCAACCTGCTGACGACTCCTAAGGCAAAAAACCTTTAATCCCACAACTTCCAATCAGCCTGACTTTCCACTAGCATTCAGACTCTGCATACTATCTAAATTCATAGAGAAGAAAAATGCTCTTTACTGTGTCAAAACAGGAAACATAGGAGAACACAAGACAAGATAAAGGAGAAGAGGGAGCCACCTCTGCTCTCCCATAAATTTTATATTCCTCAGCCTTGGGAGTCAAGCAAAATGTTTGTGACTAAGTACATCTTTTATAGAATTGCAAGAAAGGGATGATACATCTAGATTCGGGGCAGATTTGGCACTTCAGAGTGCTACTATTTTGTGGAACCCAAAGTTCTATCAATTATAAGACGCCTCTTTAATTTTAGAAATATTCAGCTATGATTTCATGTCTTATTATCCCTTAAAATTTGTATTTTAAACTTATCAAAATAGTACTTTTGTGTTTATTTTAGACATAGACTTTTATGCTATATCTCTCTTTTGCACACACAACAGGAAAACAAAAGTGAAGTAAATGAGTTAAGGTATTCCTTCCTCAACCTTCTGCACAAAGTCTGAATCTTCAGAATCATTGTGTTACTCAGTCATTGTTTTCTTTCCACATAGTGTCATCTCTGTGATGTCAAAAAGGTTGGCGGTGTGGCCTTCCTTTGAAAATATATAATGGGGCAGCCCGGGTGGCTCAGCAGTTTAGCACCACCTTTAGCCCAGGACCTGATCCTAGAGACCCAGGATTGAGTCCCATGTCAGGCTCCCTGCATAGAGCCTACTTCTCTCTCTGTGTCTCTCATGAATAAATAAATAAAAATCTTAAAAAAAAAGAAAAAGAAAACATATAATACTGTTTTCCAATTTTAAACCTGTGTTCTTGTTTTGCTCCACAGTTAAATCTATAAACTCCTTGAGCAGAGTGTAGTTGTTACATCCTGGTTTTATAGCTCCCTCAGCTAGGAGGGCTGTGTTTTCCTGCATTTGGTCCCCAATACATATTCATTCAATTGGATCACTGCACCCTACCTCAGTAGCAGAGAAGGAAAATCAACAAGATCTCTCTGCAACATATTTCTCCAGTGTTGGAGTCCTGCAGATAAAATTGTAGGTTTTCAGGTATGAGAAAAATCTGGGTTATATGCCTCTACTTGGGTACTTGGAAGAGTTTTGACAAGCGCTTGACTTCAAAATGGAGGGATTTCTCTTGGTCAGAAACTGGCTCTGACACATATATTTAAGAAGAAAGGGAGGGAAATCCCAAATTACTCATTTGATTATAAACAATATGCTCATTCCTTAAACCCTTTATTTTCTCTATGGCATCTTTGGAATTCAATTCAGGAGTATCAAACCCTATCTAAATTTATACAGCCCTTTAGGTCCTTTTTGTTTATTTATCAGATTCTGCCTTTGGATAAGCTCTCAAATAACTTGATAGCCATGAGTGAGTCTTTTAATTTTAAAGAAGGATTTGAGTGAAAGAAATTTAAGAAGTAGTCCCACAAACACAGGTCAGGGAATAGAAAAATAAAACAGATAAGAAGAAAGTCATTAAAGAGGACATTAATGAATGACTTCTTGCTGTGGGCAAGTGAAGTTTATTTTTATTGGAGGCTGTGGTGGGCTGAATTATAACCCCACAAAGAGGTCTGCATGCTAATCCCTAAAACCTGCAAATATATTACCTTATATGGCAAAAAGGACTTTCTGATGAGATAGGAAATTTTTCTGATTATACTGGTGGGGTCAGTATAATCACAAGGGTCCTTATAAAAAGAAAACAGAAGGGTCAGAGTTAAAGAGACAGTCTAACAACAGAAGCAGAGGGAGGGAAAGAGGTATGACAATGGAATCAGATGTCACAGTGATGTGGGGAATGGCCAAGGAGGGCTGGGAGCCAAGGAATACAGGCAGCTTCTGGAAGCTCGAGAAAGCAAGTCAATAGAATCATCCTAGAAACTCCAGAAGAAATGCAGTTCTGCCAACCCTCGATTTTAGCTCAGTGAAATTTATTTTGGACGTTTGGCCTCAAGAACTCTGAGATAATAAATTTGTGTGGTTTAAAGTCACTAAGTTTATGGTAATTTGTTTCATCAGCAGTAGGAAACCAACACAGGGACCTTATAAGCAACCATATGGATCATGCTGAATAATTGTGCCACTGGGGTTTGAGGAGATCAGAGTATTTGTCCACTGACTCCCAATACTCATTTGATAAGGATTGTCCTCAAGAGCATTAACTTTCCAGTATGTCTGATTTGCTCAGCTAAGCACCCTCCTTCCCTCTCCAGGGACCAGAGAAAGCCCTGAATCAGAGACATACAGATGCATGAAATAGGAACTCACAGGCATATCTAGGAATGTCCACTAAAAATGCAAGTGATGAGTAGAGTGTGCCAAGGGAAGATGGGTGGAGCATGGACATTACCTGTCATAGTATGTAAGTGAGCATGTGTGTGTGTGTGTGTGTGTGTCTTGTTCCCTTTTTATCAAGTTCTCTAAGGCTAGAAATTCTTATTCACCAGAGGCCCTACCACAGTGCCTAGGATCTAGGAAAAACATTTGCTGTTGGATTGGGTGACAGAGTGTGACAGCTTGTGAATGTCACAGTAAATAAGGAAGCTGGCTATTTTACAGTAATGTTTCTCTAATTCCCAAATTAAGCCAATGCAGAGAACGAAAAATGGCTCTTTCTTGAAAACAAATTCAAGAAACTTTGTAGTTCTCAGGCAGTTTGAGTGCAAGGTGGCTGTCAATCACGAATGCAAGTTGTCACTAGGCAGAATGGCCTTCCTCTGTTACACAACCAACCTGCAATCTAAGACTCTGTAGTCAGGGTTAGCAGATAAATCAATACAAAAAGAGATGAGCATTGCAGGCCGTGCTAATGTCAAACAGCCATTTCATGTGTCTGGCAGAAAATTGAGCATATTGGTAAAGTACTAAAGACTTCCTTCATGAAAATGCTGGGATCCCTAGTCCTAAAAGGAAAATCAGATTAACTCGCACAAATCCTTCTGACACCTGAGAGACAGTTTTCTCCTGATGAGGGCTTGGAGAGGACAATGTGATGAACAACAGCATGGCCTTCCCTTTGCTAGCTATCTAACATGACAGAGCTTTTAGGGGGCACTTCGTTTAGTCCTAGATTCTCTTTTTACCCTTAGAGGCTTTTGGTTTTTGCTTGTTTCTTTCTTTTCTTTTCTTTTCTTTTCTTTTCTTTTCTTTTCTTTTCTTTTCTTTTCTTTTCTTTTCTTTTCTTTTCTTTCTTTCTTTCTTTCTTTCTCTTTTCTTTTCTTTTCTTTCTTTTCTTTTCTCTTTTCTTTTCTTTTCTCTTTTCTTTTCTTTTCTTTTCTTTTCTTTTCTTTTCTTTTCTTTTCTTTACTTTACTTTTTCTTTCTTCCAATGATCTTTAGTAAGTGTTTGCAGATGTGTCATGTATTCTGACTGCACTGTTAGCTCTGCCAGGTACATTAGCCTTCAGAACATATTAAGATGAAGGCTGAGTGCCTCTTCTTTAAGAGAAACCTAGAAAATAGTTTTTATTTTCCACAGCAGCTGCTCTTCCTGATTTGAACATGTCAAACAAATGTTTGATGCCCTTGAATATTTGATTAAATTCATCAACACCCACTGGTTGTTAAAATAGCCCTTGGGCATTAGAAAAGCTCCTTATATGTATAAACACATATGCACATAAACACATAGAGATATATTTTAAAGACAATTTTGTGGCTAAAATACTTGAAAATAATCAATAGCAAACAAGATATGATATTCAAATTAATTGATCTTGTAGAAAAATCATCAGGGTCTGAAGGAAATTTTAGGATAGAATAGAACATGATTAAACCCTGATGAATCCAGAATTTTTTTTTTAATCTAGAATTTTGTTAATAATGTAAAGGTTCTGGTTGCTACAGGCCTCAAGGAAGGAAATTGTGTCTGATGCATATTTGTGGACTATGAATACAAGCTTGTTAATGATACGCTTGTGAAACAAGGCTGAAGTACAGAAACTTTGGATGAACTCTATTAGAAACAAGCTTGCCACCTAATTGAGAG